>NC_051236.1:16350000-16725000 GCF_015220715.1 Pygocentrus nattereri | reverse complement strand
CAACAGCTTTGTTCCGCAAGCAATCAGGTTTTTAAACTCACAAGGACTGAACTAAACCCGCACCCCCCCCTCACACACACACACACACCTCTTTTGATGCTCTACTTGCACTATCTGGAACATTGCTGCTACACTGTGTTTACACTGTTTATTTAAGTTTTACTACCTCAGTAACTGCTGTGTTTATGTCTGTCATCTGACTGTGTGACTCACAGATCGCAGCATGTTAAATATCTCAGCGCCTTATTCTCACTACCTCATGTCCATATGTGCTGTGTTGGTGCTGCACTGTCCTGTTTACTGTGTCTAATGTCTGTTTAATTTATCGTATTTATTATATTGTTTCTAGCTTAATTTTTTTTGTTTGCACACAGGAAGTCTGCACGTTCGCACTTTGCACTTTTTGTTCCTTGTTGCACCGTGTTGTTCCTGGAGGAACGTAATTTCACTCCACTGTGTACTTGTACATAGATGGAACGGCAATAAAAGCCTCTTGCCTTGACGCGGTGATTTTATTTCTGTCCAGATCAGCCATGTCGGTATTTTTTTCTCTCCTTCTGTGAGAAACTTACAGGCCAGATTACATACCATTTTTCACCAAACTCTGATGATCTGATGATTTTAATCCTGTCCACACACTTCCAGAATTTTCCAGGCAGGTGTCATCTCACATTGGAAAGGAGGGTTTTTGGCAACTGCTTCACTAATCATGAAGTAATGGAAACTTTGGAGGAATCTTGCAACCAGTAACTTGATGTTGGTAGCAGAACCTCATCTCCATCCTCTCTAAACTGGGAGGAGAAGAAAGAGATCCTACAGGCTAATTAAAGGGGTGACTATAATGGCAGCTACAGGTTCAAAACAGTACTCTATATAAACAATATTATCAACTTTTCATTTTCTGCGATTGGACAATCATGTGAGATCATCCAGGTTTGTAGAACAACCCACTATAAACACATTCAACCTCCAGATGTGAGAGTTTTTATCACTGAGATGTGTCAACATTTTATTACAGACATCCTCCTGATGAACTAATTAATCCAAACAGAGCTAAGGACGTGTTGAATACACAGTCTGTTAAGACATGTGTTCCCATCCCTTCTTAAAACAGTGCTAAAAGCACATTATGAACTGGAACTCTGAGAAAAGTAACATATCACAAAATACTGTTCTTGTTTGGTTCTGTGGTGGCAGCTACATCAAACAAGGATGTTAAATACCTACTAAATGAACCTTGTACACATCAGAGTGATCAGAGTTTGAGATAGAAGACTGGTGCTGAAGTGAACGGTGTTTAATTAAAGCCTCAGAGCCCCATGATTTCCGCCTGTCCCTTTCTCTGTCTCCGACCTTCTCCGCTGGACACCAGGCCTTAAGACTGACTCCCTGTAGCGCACAATTACAGCTGAAAATGCCAGAGTGCTGGTCCAGAGCACAGCAATGCCACTCTCCAGACGGGAATAAGCAGGTTTGTCAGAGCGGAGCAGTCTGCAGTGTGTTTTAGCTTTAATGACTGTTGTTGGGTTACAGACAGAAAGCCATTCATGCCTTTAAACACCTTTGGTATTGAAGTAGGACCGTAAGATGGTCTAAATGACAGTGCTAAGACATTTCTTAAAGGGTTTAGGAAATGAGTCCGGCTCTTTATTCTCTGTACGTTCATTACTTTCTTGTTGCAGCATTTCCATTCGCTTTAGTGCTTCAGGTGAGCCACCACTATTTAGAGTCCTTCATATTATGCCGAGTAAGGCACCGTTTCACCGAGTCCAGTGAATCATGATGAAGTAGCCCAGCCTCACTACTCTAAACTACCCATAATCATTAGGATAGAATACAAAGTCATGGCCATATCACTGTCCCCAGATTATAAAAGGTGCGGCAAGACCTGAGTTGAACTACAACACGTTATATTCTAAGAGTATAGCTGAAATACACCCCTGCAGGAAGATGAAACCCTCATCGCAGTGACATTCATTACATTCAACATTCAATACTGACACACTTCCACCTTTGCATACTTTTGCGTTTTGCACTTTCATTTCTTTTTTTGAAAAGAAACATAAACTGTTGCATCTCCCCAGATTCAGCACAACCTCAACTAATAAAACATATAATTCAATAAGTATTTCTTCACACTCTCTTTCCTTAAAGATGTCCAAAGACACTCCCACCATCACTTTTCCTAATTCAGATACTGCTGCAACCTAACAAAAGCCAATCTGCACACCCATTTTCCGGTGCTGCTCATGGAAGCCCCCACCTTGACTTTCAAATCTCCAAATCACATTCTCCAGTCAGCTGTGGCACACTAACCAAAGCCTATCAAATGCACAGTGTGGACTACACATCACAGAATATACCACAGATAAAGACTTGAACCGATCTGTAACCAAAAAATTGTGAAAGGCTATATGTGTTTGCTCTAAATTCACTCTGCAGGCTTAAATAGGAAGTAAACAATCCACAATGACAAACAGCATTTAGTGCCGTTTCTCAGGTTTCAAGAGAAAAAAGGCATCTCTCTAGCTCTCACTATTGAGGTGCAGTGATGCTTTAAAGACAGCATGTTATTTTGTCTGGTCAGGAAGATGGCCAGTTTGAAAGGGTTAAACATTCCATTATAGCTAAAAGTATATGGACACCTGAACATCACATGCAAATGTGTTTGTTGAGCATTTTATTCCAAAATCATGAACATTAATGTGGCATTGGTCCACTCCACTCTTCTGAGAACACTATACTTACACTGCATTTTTAGACACGATTGCGGAAATATGCTTTCATTCAGTCACAACAGCAAAAATACTGAGACTGGGCACTGAGGTGCATGATGAGACCTGGCTACTAGTCTGCATCCCAATTTATCCCATAGGTGTTACATGAGGTTGATGTCAGGGCTCTGTGCAGACCTGTCAAATTCTTCCACACCAAATTCAGCAAATTATTTCTTTACAGAGTGTATTTTTTTTACATGAGGCCTTCCCCACACTGCTGCCACCAAACGAAGACAGCCAATTCTATAAAATGTCATTGTATGTTGTAGAAAAAAAGATTTCTCTGGACTTAAACTAAGGAGCCCAAACCATGAAAAACAGATATAGGCCGTTATTTCTCCTCCACCCAACTTCATAGTAGGCACTCTGCACTCAAACAGGTACTCTTCTGTCATCCTCCAAGCCCAAATTCCTCCATCAGACTTCCTGATGGTGCCAAATGTAGACATAAACCATGAAAAGCGTAACAGTTACCAGTATGCATTCTATTAGCTTTCCCCTTTCGTCTTCCAACCCCAAACTCCACCTTCAGACGGCCAGATGGTGGAGTGTAAGTCATCCCTCCAGAGATGTTTCCACTGCTCCAATGGCACTGTGCTTTACACCACTCCAACTGACACTTGGCACTGTGCGTGGAGATTTTAGACTTGTGTGCAGCTGCTTGGTCATGGAAACTCAACCCATAGAGGCCCTGATGAACAGGTATTGGGTTGAGGACTGCCTTACTGCAAAGGCAGCATCCTATTATAGCGCCATGCTTAAAGTCAGTGAGCACTTTGGTACAACCCACTCAGTTGCCAGTGTTTGTGAGGAGAACATGGCTGTATGTTTTTATTGCATGAACCTGCAATGGGTGTGACTGAAATAGCCAACTATTTAGAAGCAAATATGTAGAATATATTTGGCCATATACTGTAATGCTGCTGTCATAAGAAAATCATGAACGTCCACGCTGGTAAATTTACAGGAGACGTAACGTTCTTATCTTCAAAGAATCATGTTTTATACTTTTGTTGCATTTTATATTCATCCCCAGAGGTAAAATCTTTGTGTGGGTTTATGTGCCCAAACCAATTTTCATTTTTATATGACCATTTCATAACCTTCCTTTGTTCTTTAAAATTGTTTTGTTTCAGTGCCATTAAGAATGATCGAGTATATTTAAATACCTGCTGTCATTTGTTGTCCTGTACCGTACAAAGCAGTCCAGAATAGAGGTCTCTGCTAAGATTTCATCCTGCTCCTGCAGTAAATCCGCACTGTTTGTCTGACTCCTGCCAGCAACCTAAATGTTTTGTCCCTCCCCTCCCCCCTACTGATAATAAGCCACAGAGCACAAGACATCCCTCAGGCGGGATGTAAATCTCCAATCCAGCATGAACACTCCTTATAACTTCAATGTGAATGGGTAGGGGTAAACTGCTATAGGCTAAGTATATGTTAATGCACTGGCATACACAGACATCATAAAAGTAATGAATTCAGAAATTAATTCACAGCTTGGGTCCTATATATTAATTGAATAGACTCGGAGATGAATGGTAAGTTTTGAAACACACACTATGAGGAGGGTGAAGCTTGCAAATGTGCTCAGTCAATACATTTTTGTTGCTGTTGAATGTTATGTGCTCTGTAAGATGGCCATGCAAACAGTTGGCAGAGTGTGACATCCTCCCAGTTCAACCATCTCTAATCTTTGTTTTTTTTGTTTGTTTGTTTTTTTCCCCCTCCCACTGAGAATGTGGCTATTTTCACACTCAGAGACCCATGGCCATGCAAAGCCCCGAGTCTCCATCCCAAATCCCAGCGGTAGGACCTACTGCTCCAATGCTTTCATTGTGTTCATCCCTTGGGGAAGTCCAAGGCTATATTTAGCATCTGCTTACCCACATTTTAAAGACATTATAGCCATTTACTGCCATAGTACACATGAATTGGAATGCACACTGACTTCTTAGATCTACCCATTGTGGCAAAGCTAAATAAAGAAAGCCAATTAATTGTGACCTACAGGTCAAAATAAGTCAGCCATGAACCAAATCAGATCTAAAAAAGGTGTCTAGCTCAGTTTAGCTCTTTAAAACCTGCAATGCCTTTGTGGCATCCTGCTCTAGTAGAGCACATTTCAATAATTCAAGCATATCTAATATTCCATGAACGAAACACAATGACAATTCTTGACACAGCGCATTTCTCTGCATTATTCAGACTTTGGTTAATAGCGGGGGTAAAAAAACTAGAAGAAAATACAGCCGTATTTTACCCAAGGAAATCAAAGCAACAGATCAAAGTAGAAACAAGATAAGCATGGAGAGGTGGAGGAGTACAAAGTCAGCATGCAGATGGAATACACATATGCTTTTTTTCTCTTTTCCAGGAAAGTGAACAGAGTTGTGCCTTTTGAGGGGAGGGAGAGTTAAGTGGGGCTCTACGATATAGTCTGTCCAGAGCAAACCCAACCAGATGGATGGAAGCTGTCTTTGAAAAATAGAGAAGTCAGTTAAAATAAACAGTGTCTATTCTCGTGCCAGGCAGACATTGCAACACACCCACACACGCAAAAAAATGAGCACTGTTGTGCAGGTATGCTTACAAAAGCATCATTTATATTCATTTGGAGGGGTCTCAGATGTGAATGGGGTATGTAAACATTGCTTGTGCCCTCAAACAAGCTTCAAGCGGACAAAGACAAATAAAGTGGGGAGTGGGGAGTGGGGAGAGAGAGAGAGAGAGAGAGAGAGAGAGAGAGAGAGAGAGAGAGAGAGAGAGAGAGAGAGAGAGAGAGAGAGAGAGAGAGAGAGAGAGAGAGAGAGAGAGAGAGAGAGAGAGAGAGAGAGAGAGAGAGAGAGAGAGAGAGAGAGAGAGACTAAGACTTTGACTGTTTCAATTGCTGCTTGCTACTACGTGGCTGATGGCTTATTAGCTAAATTAGTTGAATCCTGTGAGAATAAATTCCATGATGTGTTCACTTCAGCACAAATAATCTGTACATGAATTTCAATTGGGTTTAAAATAAATTCACTGAGAGTCCAAGTTCATTTCTTGGAGAGCATGTATTTACCCCAAGAGAGACTGTGTACTATAACAGTCAGTAAGGGGGACATTTTGGGGTGGGGGTGGGGGGTGATTTGGGGGTTGGGGGCACTGCAGCATTTGCCCAGTTAAAGTGTTCTTCAACTCACTTTAATTATGGAATATGGATGTTTGTCAAACCTATCTACTCTGTACAGAGACTGATCTCCATGACAGCCTGCATTCTGATGTGACGGGTTTCTATGCAATGTACATCAAAAGCACTGCAGTCACTACATTTGAATTATGCCATGGTCAAGAGCCTAGGTTGGTAGCACAGTCTCTACTCTGCTAGCAATGGGAACAGACAGCAACTTTCAAAGACTCTGCAAGCACACAGTTGACTTGCGCAATCAAAATAACTACCAAGGCCTACAATGTCCATGGAGGGGGTCAAGCAAATTGACAGTAACTGGATCAGACGCTGATTCTGCTATGCGTTACTACAAGGAATTGTATTTTACTGTACAAGACAAAATAATTAAAGAAATCTGTGATTGTTTTTAGGAAAATTATGTTGAATTTTTCAGAAAAATTACATGGAACGTCTAATCACACTGAACAACACTCTCAGCTCTAGAACACAAACTGAAGTGGACCTGGCAAGTAATTGTCATCATTTTGGATTTCCCAAAGAGGAGATGAGCACAGAGCTGTCCCTCTTCATAGCTATGCCCGTTTAGTAGCCCTTAGACTAGCTATGCACGCCGATACCTGAATCATATACTGAATCTGCTCATCTGCTAATCCTATGCTGAATCATCAGCAGATACTTGCTGATACTGAGACTGATATTTGATGATGAAATTTTACTATTTTACGATTTACTATTTGCATTTGTAATCCTATTGAAATTAACATTATATTTCTCTGTCATGCTAATCTGGGTAGCTGTATTCCCAATGTGCTTTATAAAACTGTCATGCATCAGTCAGTAGATACTGTACCATGCAAAAGTCAGAGGCCAAGTTTCATACATTAAATTTCCAGTCATAACAATCAATAAGCACACGTTATTCATTTACATCTTCTTGTCAGCTACACACCCTTTCAGACCCACAGCACTGAGCGGAGATGGAGGGAAAGGCATTTTTTTTCCCCTTTCAGATCTGAAGCAAGAATGGAGCTTGATTTTCTCCTCTCTCTCTCTCTCTCAAAGACAAAAACTTTAAGATGGGGACGGTTTAGGTGGTCTTCCAGGTCTAGCACAGTTCTAATGGGAGAGGAAAAGGAAGATGCAAGAGGGCTGGAGCTCATTAAAAATGGAAATCTACCTGTGATGATCAAACAGGTCCAAAACAGCCTGGCAGCCCACTTATACAGTATGTTTCAGTGAGTGAGTGAGTGAGTGAGTGAGTGAGTGAGTGTGTGTGTGTGTGTGTGTGAGTGTGTGAGAGAGAGAGAGAGAGAGAGAGAGAGAGAGAGAGAGAGAGAGAGAGAGAGAGAGAGAGAGAGAGAGAGATAGATAGATAGATAGATAGATAGATAGATAGATAGATAGATAGATAGATAGATAGAGAGAGAGAGAGAGAGAGAGAGAGAGAGAGAGAGGGGGGGGGGGGGGTAAAAGAGACTGTTAGAATGAGAGAAGAACAAGAAGAGCTTCTCTCTAAATTTATATATCTTTCCTCTTTCCATCTCTCTCCTCTCTGCACTCTTTCTAGGGACAGTTCTCCTCCCCCTCCTCCTTCACTCTCAGAGCAGCGCTTCAGCAAACCCTGCTGGAAAAGCAACTTCTCTTGCAACTAGGGCTGGATGATGTATTGACTATACTGAAAATGTTAACTATTTCTATTTAAACAATGTTTTTAGTGATGCATTTTCTCTGTGTGGTAAATTTTTGCGCAACACCAGTGCTGCCACCTAAAAAGGTATACATGTAGTCCTTCATTACTTTACCATAGTTTTTCTTTCCCTGTGGTTAACCAAATCTCCATTCCTGAACTCTTACACATAACAATCTCAAAATTATTCGGAATGCATATGCATAATGCCTAAATCTTGACATACATGCCTCAAACTGTGTTAAGTGATCACAAACAGACTTGCTTATGAGGTTTCAGACACATTCTTATCTATAAAATTGGACAAAAGTACATTGCATAACTAAAACAGCAGTATCAGGCATTTTAATTTTAACTGTTATGCTCTTTACTCATGATACACAGGACCTGACTGTTAACTGTCATTTAAAGAAAAGTGCTTCCAGAATCTAGTTTTAAAACCCTGTTTAGTATCCCTTTAGACCATGATACTCTGTCTATTAGACATAGAACAGTAAATGTTTTCAAACACCTTCTTTTTGAGAATGTGGATGTTTGGAGTTAACACTTCTAATACTGGTTGTACTAAGGTTCGCTTTGGTGTCTTAAGTGAAGAAAACGAATCAAACAGTCCATTCAAAGCAAACTGTCTCAGACACTGTATCTTGGTCGATGGGACAAAATGTCTAGATCAGATTTTTGGTGAAACTTCTTTTAAGAAGGCAATTTGCACAGTACCAATATCACTACCCTCAAACCACGATTCTGTCCTTTAAAAGGCGGTCCCTGAATAGAGCTACAATGAGTGCAGAAACAAAAATCTAACTGAGGACACTAATTAGCCTGTGGACTGTTTTTGTTGGCGGAGCACACACAATTTCAGCTGCCTTGTCCAATACGAGGTAGATAATAAAGCCTCTAGACAGTGGGGAGAGTGAAGCAATGCATACACGGAGATGTTGTGATGGTGAAAAAGAGCCATGCAGCATTGCTATGCAGCTAGTGTGGAGTGTGGTTATCGTAATGAAAGCAGCAGGTCCTCTGATGGGCTTCTCTATTCTGCTTACTTGATGTGTTCTGTTTGTGTTTACCCGGTATTTCTTTGATCTGCCAGCCAGCCTGAATTAATGCCAGAGAGACTAAAAGGAGGAGTATGCATGGATGTGTGACAGAGCAAGATCGGGATAGAGAAGGAGAGAGAGAGTGAACTGGGTCAGTGGGCAGGACTAATATCATATCATGGAGGTAAAGGTGTGGTCTGAATACTAATTGAAAGAAACTCCACCTCAACATGATTGGAAACCGGGAGCATTTCTGTCTTTCTCCATCTCCGCCCCTCTCCCTCTTCCTCCCTGGTGGTCTGTCAGCCTGATATGTGTACACGATCAATCAAACTGCCAGACCTGAGCGTGCATCTCAAAAACAGATATAGAATAAAGCCTCAAAAATAACCAAAAACAACAACAACAAAAAGGTGTGAGCAGAAATAATGTGACTTTACTTTGTCAATGCAGGTCCTTTTTATTGTACAATGCCAGAAAGTTAATGACAGTAATGACTGAGCCATATTTTAAAACGTATCCTGTTTTATAAGTTACTAGCAGATATTCTTTGTTGAAATGTCACTTTTCACTTGGAGCTGTGGATTCTTGCAGTTATGCACATATTGAAAAGCATTAAAACATGGTTGTCGAGGACGACCACAACCAACGCTAAGATCAAAGGATGGGGAAGGTGGAGCTGAATTATTCATGATCTGAGCAAAAAGAATCAGTCTCAAACAGGTAAGAGTCGAAGGGCAGAGACAGAGCAGTCACCTTCAAATACTATAACAGAGCTTGGAATTATTGAGAAATGGCCACTGGGGTGTACAAACGCTTCAGTGTGTCAGGGCGTGTTGATCTGAAGGTGGTGATTCAACTGCATCAGTTTTAGAAAGGCAGAATTAATTAGAACCAATTAGAATAATGTTCAATAAATTCTGCATTTATTTTATTGCAAATATCGGTTTGTTTTGATTGAAATATGGCATGTTTTGAAAATTAATATGCTAAAAATAAAGATTGTTATATATTTTTATTGTCTGTATTTCACTACTGTACAAACAGCTTCTCCAGCCATATACAGTGCTGTGCAAAAGCCAGAAACCATTAAATTTCAGTCAAACAGCCTTAAAGTACAAGTTATTCATTTTTTCTGCATCAGAGATATTTTTCCACACCTCCAAAGTTCAGTCTTAGAAGTTGGCTACATTTTCTGTTTCTCACAATCCAAATAATCTCCAAGTGTGATATTAAGCTCTGGCCTGTGAGGTGGTTAGTCCACTGTTCTGAGATCACCAGCAAATTCCTTGCTTGATTTGCAAATTTTAGTCTATTTTTTGTCTATTCCCTTTTCCGTTGTCAGCTTTTAATATTTATTTTCCTTTCCTTTTGCAAATGGACCACTTTATATCTAATCTCATAATAACCTGTACTTAATGGCTGTTTTAACTGGAAATGTAAAAAAATCAAGGGTAGTATCTGACTTTGATCTGGGCTGTGAGCGTGAATATCAAGTCATATCAAAATATGTAAACTGAACTGTGCTGATATTTGAAACTTCCCTACGCACAGCATTGTTTATTAAAGAACCACAATCAAATCAAACTAAGGTCAGAAATTTATACTTCTGGCCACTGAATAGAACACAATTTCTATTGTCTAAGGCCCCCTTTGTGGAAAGTAACTTCCAATACATGTGAGTGATACATGGGATAATTACATAACCTACAACCTATAACTGTCCTCTGTACTCATATAAATACAATACTATTACGCCCTGAATAAATACCAGCATGCACTGGACTTGAAAATGGGATTTCATTAATTGGATTACTGATCACTTTATTCTTTAGTCTGTTTTCAGCAGAGTGTGAAGGTGAGGTTTTATAAAGTGACTTTGATTAGACTGTTCAGTCTCCAGTGTAGTCAAGGACAATCTGTAAATCCTTTTAATACACTGTTCTACTTTCCTTTATCCCTTCATTCCTGACTTCCTCACTTCGTTCACTTCTTTCAGAGAACTATCCCCTGATGGCCTGCCGTCTGTCCAGTTCCACACCCCCGCAAGCTGTCATGGATCTTTCACATTCATATACACACACACACAAACACCCCTCAGCATTACTTAGTCTGGGTGACCAAGCCTGGCTGCTTCTGTCTGCTTCTCTGGAGTGAACACCTCCACTGCCCCTCAACAGTCTGGAGACACCTAGATTTTGCTTTCCAAAATGTTTGTAGTACAAATGAATATTTATTATCCCTCAGTTTGCAATCGCACATTAATGAACGACCTTTATTGTGAGGAAAGCAAACTCACGTGTACATATTTGCGACAACATGCTAACCAAAACAATCATAATGTCAAACTGCATATACTGTACATACAAACTGCATATACTTTTGTTGTGATAACAGCAGTCATCAGTACTGAAACTCTAATAAATGTAATAATATATTAACTACACAGATACATACTTAATTAAAGTTTATAACATAAGGTGTAACATTATATACTTCATTATATATCATTTGTATCTTTGTAAGAATCAAAAATGTAACCTTTGGAAAATGTCAGAATAAAAATGTTTATTTATTATAATTTAATGTAATTATTAATGTTAATGTTAATTTTTTGTGAAGGCACACAGAAACAGATGTCACAGAATAGATTACTGAAATCTCACTGTCTATTGTTTAATCAAAAAAAATGTTGCAAAATGTTTTGCAGATCATTTCGAAGTATATAATCAAGCATAAGTCCAGTTTACAGCAATATGTTAGGAAATCCTTCTGTAAGGTCCTTCAGAATGTGGTTGTGTGAATGCAGGTATTCCAGAAGCTGAAGTTTTGGGTTCTGAATGTACAGCAAAGCAAATTTTGAGTAAAACAACTTTAAGAACAGGCATCAGAGCTGCACAACCCAGGAGGATCTCAGAGAACATGCACCAGTGGACCAAAATATGAACCAATGTCAATCAGCACATTTGGATACTCTACTTACACTCTACAGGAAACAAGCCTATGATTGAAATATGATATAAAGTGGTTGTGCGAAATATGGGCAGAGCTGTACTTGCCAAGTTCTGTAAAATGGAGATGCAACTGAAAACAAATTCTTTGAACACACACACACACACACACACACACACACACACACACACACACACACACACACACACACAAACACACAAACACATATAGAGTTTCAATATTTTTATGTGCATAGTTTAAGACATGTTATGGACGCAATTCAGTCAGAAAGCTGAAAGTTGTACAACCCCAATTCCAATGAAGTTGGGACGTTGTGTAAAACATAAATAAAAACAGAATACGATCATTTGCAAATCCTTTTCAACCTATATTCAATTGACTACACTACAAAGACAAGATGTTTAATGTTCAAATGGATAAACTTTATTGTTTTTTGCAAATATTCACTCATTTTGAATTTGATGCCTGCAACATGTTCCAAAGAAGTTGGGACAGGGGCAAAGACTGGGAAAGTTGAGGAATGTTCAAAAAACACCTGGAAAGAGGTGAGTGTCATGATTGGGTATAAAGGGAGCATCCCTGAAAGGCTCAGTCGTTCACAAGCAAGGATGGGGCGAGGTTCACCACTTTGTGAACAACTGCATGAGCAAATAGTCCAACAGTTTAAGAACAACGTTTCTCAACGTGCATTTCATCATCTACAGTCCATAATATCATCAAAAGATTCAGAGAATCTGGAGAAATCTCTGCAAGTAAGCGGCAAGGAAGAAAACCAACATTGAATGCCCATGACCTTCGATCCCTCAGGTGGCACTGCATTAAAAACTGACATCATTCTGTAATTGATATTACCACATGGGCTCAGGAACACTTCAGAAAACCACTGTCAGTGAACATAGTTCGTCGCTCCATCTATAAGTGCAAGTTAAAACAAAGAGGAAAAGGACTGTCCGGATTGTTATCAGCACAAAGTTCAAAAGCCAGCATCTCTGACTGTATGGGGGTGTGTTAGTGCCCATGGCATGGGTAACTTGCACATCTGTGAAGGCACCATTAATGCTGAAAGGTACATACAGGTTTTGAAGCAACATATGCTGCCATCCAAACAACATCTTTTTCAGCGACGTCCTGCTTATTTCAGCAAGATAATGCCAAGCCACATTCTGCACATGTTACAACAGCGTGGCTTCGTAGTAAAAGAGTGTGGGTACTAGACTGGCCTGCCTGCAGTCCAGACCTGTCTCCCATTGAAAATGTTTGGCGCATTATGAAGCACCATATACGACAACGGAGACCCCGGACTGTTGAGCAACTGAAGTTGTACATCAAGCAAGAATGGGAAAGAATTCCTCCTGCAAAGCTTCAACAATTAGTGTCCTCAGTTCCCAAATGCTTCTTCTTCTTCTTCTTTCCGCTGCTCCCTTTAGGGGTCGCCACAGCAGATCATCTGCCTCCATCTTGCCCTATCCATTGCCTCCTCTACCTTTCACACCAACCATCTCCATGCCCACCTGCACTACATCCATAAACCTATGATCTACCTCTTCTCCTTCTACCCGGCAGCTCCATCTCCAACATTCTTTGCCCAATATATCCACTATTCCTCCTCAACACATTTCCAAACCATCTCAACCTGGCCTCTCTGGCTTTATCTCCAAAGTGCTCCACCTTCACTGTCCCTCTGATCTGCTCATTTCTAATCTTGTCCATCCTTGTCACTCCCAACGAAAATCTCAGCATCTTCATCTCCGCCACCTCCAGCTCAGGTTCCTGTCATTTAGACAGAGCCACAGTCTCCAAACCATAACAGTCCCAAACGCTTATTGAGTGTTGTTAAAAGGAAAGGTGATGTAACACAGTGGTAAACATGCCCCTGTCCCAACTTCTTTGGAACATGTTGCAGGCATCAAATTCAAAATGAGTGAATATTTGCAAAAAACATTAAAATTTATCCATTTGAACATTAAATATCTTGTCCTTGTAGTGTAGTCAGTTGAATATAGGTTGAAAAGGATTTGCAATTCATTGTATTCTCTTTTTATTTATGTTTTACACAACGTCCCAACTTCATTGGAATTGGGGTTGTAATTTCTACCAGTAGTGTCTTGCCTTAGGTAATTGCCTTTATGTTTTATTTCCATTCTGTATCGACACATGAGTCTGCATTTCTACCTTTTTCAATGTCAACAAATGACAAAATGTGGCAGAAATGAAACATGATTTTCTTTCTATAAAAACAAGACCATCTTTGCTTGTTTCACTAAACTTTGGGTCAACAATAATTCTTATCAAATTACAACAACTGTGAATTATTCCCAGCAATAGCTGCCACTTCTGAAAGCACCTCTGGGCCAAAACATGCTCAAGAAGTGCTTTTAATGATACTTTGGAAAAGAAAACCTTTCAGATCATTAAACGTTCCACTAAAATGTGTTCCCAAACTTTTGACGATCAGCATATATGCTACCAAGAAAGTCTGTTTTCTCACCTGCTAACAGACAGTGTGTGTGTGTGTGTGTGTGTGTGTGTGTGTGTGTGTGTGTGTGTGTGTGTGTGTGTGTGTGTGTGTGTGTGTGTGTGAAGTTTAATCATCTTCAGTACACCCCCCGTCTCACAGCAGATGGAGAAGAATGAGGTGGTATTTATTAGAGAGGGGAAGATTACAGGGCAGGTAGGAGGGGGAGTGATGTACCTGAGTACAGAAAAGCGAGGGACAATAGAGGGAGTTAAGGATGAAGGGAGGGTTGAGGAGGAGGAGGACAGTGGAGTAAGGACTGACAGAAGAGGAAGTGGTGGAGGAGTGACAGCAGTGGTGGCAGGTGGTTGTAGTGACTGGTGGGAGGGCACTGTGCCGTTTAACCCGCTGCCCTGCAGCAAAGCTGCCACCTCCCTGTGCCAACTGTACCAGCAGACACAACTCCAACACGCGCACACATACGGCCCATGAGCCGCAGGCACTGACAACACAAACAGTACAATTCAAAAATAGGAGCAGAGTTCAGGGCATTACTCTGTATAGTTCAGGAAGTTTAGAATCATCATCCAAATGTGTGGAATCAATGCTTTGAATAAAACATACACAATCTAGTTAAACTACTGTAGCGTGCTCATTCATTGGAATTTACCAATTCTGGAATTGTGCAATTTTATTAAATTCTGGAATGTTGAAATATTCAGTCATATGCAAAAGTCTGGGCACCGCAGGTCAGATCACATATTTTGTTTTCATATGAAAATATAAAATGCACTATTTGCAAATGCTATGGTATGTTTTAGGTTTCCAGTTTTTTTTGCCAGTAGGTTTAATTCAGCAAATAAATAGAAATTGTGCTCTAAAATTTGAGAAAAGTTCCCAAAATATATAAATTACATGTCAGATTACATATTTTGTTGATGGTCTACAGAGAAAAGACATCTGCACATTTTAATGTACAATTACTGTTTACTGCCTAAATTTAACATATTGGGAAAAAAATGTAAGTAAAATGTGGCCTGTGCAAAAGTTAGGGCACACTTTGTATTTTTTTTTTCCCTATTTCTGTGTGTTCAACTCAGGAAATAAAAATAAATTTTCAGAACTTATTTTGATTGAAAATCTAATCAACAGATCGGGGTGCCCAAACTTTTGTCCTTTTTTTTTTGCATAAAACTGTAATCGTCACTGTAACTCCATTCCTGTAGACTGCAGATTTAAGGCTGCAACAATGACAAAGTTGATGATGTCAATGACAAAAAAACTATGTGGATTTCTTATGCACTGTTTACTTAAAAAAGCCCTCTGTAATGCTTTAATATGCTGTCCTGACACAAATGCACAACAGATTGCAATACACTACAATAGCACAGAGGCTGATATGATTTCTACTGTTTCTACACAGCACCATAAAAGAAGAAATGGCTTGTGAAACAAACTGAACTTTGATTGATGGCAGTGACAAAAGGAAATAAGCTAAAGATGCATAATTGTCATATCAGCTTACTCATAATAATAGTCAGTTATTAAAATAGTCATCAGTTGTAGCTGCACATTGCTGGGTTAATACAAAAAAGATCCCCCTTTTATTCCTGACCTTGGCTGAGGTTCTAATGCTTTAAGACATCTCAAGCCCCTCATAATTTACTAGAGATGACAGAATGACAGTGTGTTCTAAATGTAAATGTAGTGTGAATGCAGGGAGATACGTGTGGATGGTGGACGCTTCACTACAACATCACCACAAACTAGTCTTCTTCAATGGCAGCCTCTCAGGCTGAACATCCACCAGACTCACTTCATAAATCATTCCAAAAACATATCCCTGACTACACACACACATATACGTCGCTCTCCATTATTCATCTACTTCATTCCCTCTTCACACCACACACAAACACACTTTCAAAGATTACTGCACAGCGGTAACACCTCCAGACACCCTGTGCATCCGTAACACCTTCGCATGGAGTCAGAGCTGCCTCCTCCTACTGCGGCCATGCAACTATTGCACTGCTCTTAATGAGCAGTCCAACTGGCCAGGTCAGCACAAATGACCGGTGTGTGGGGTGGTAGCCATAGAGAGGAAAGAGACAGGGAAAAAGAGACAGTAGAGAAAGAAGGGACAGCAGAGTTAAAAACATGTTGCTTTTCACTCTCTTACATCATGTGGACTGGCCGATATCTGGGGAACGATTATGAAACTGGACAGTGGCCTGCTGGAGCTCTGCGCTTAGAGTTCCGTTACAATCAGTCACTCATAAACCACAAGGATCAAATTATTAGTTAAAACCAAGCTTATTATTCAGGTATTGTAAATAATTAGGGAAAAAAAATACTACTAAGAAATTATATTAAATGTAATTGGTTATATTACAAAACAGTTCTTAGAGTCCCCCCCTTTGAACAAATTTTTCAGTAACTATAATAAATTATTCAGTAAGCATTATAAACTATTTTTGTCTACCTAGAGACCCCAAGGGTTTAAGGGGTTAAAATATTAAATGTTAAGATATATATATATATATATATATATATATATATATATATATATATATATATATATATATATATATATATATATATATATATATATGTGTGTGTGTGTGTGTGTGTGTGTGTGTGTGTGTGTGTGTGTGTGTGCGCGTGCGTGCGTGCGTGTATATATATATATATATATATATATATATATGTAAACATTTTCATTTATCCTAGATACTTATCCAACAACTTAGTCATAGGCATGATATTAATATTAGTGTTGGCCCCTGGGCAGAAAACTAGCCATTTTTAAAATGCATTTTAGAACTGCATCCTTGTAGTGCACATATCTGGTTCTGATTACGCTCTTGACCGTGTGTTTTCCACAGACAGATGGTGATGCCCACACACGGGAGAAACCACATGCATACCAACTGTGCCAAGCTGACCACACCCACCTCTCGTGCTCTGACCACTCGCTTAAAGTGGCCCATTACTGCTGGAGACGCTTACAAAGACATATGGAACAGTACTTCATGTGGATATGCATTATGTGAAGTCATCAACACAGAAAGCGGGGGATGCCAAGACATTTGTATACCTCATCAGAATCAGTAAATATAACTTATAATAGAGGTGCACTGATCATGAATAGTTTGCCAATTCTAGTTTGGACTTCTTTTCAAACAAATGAACCAATGGTCAATTTTTTGCCTGATTCTAGCCTTTTTTTAATCTGAAGGTCATAATATGATGGACAATAACACAGGTTCTGTACTTTCTATAAGCAAAACTTCGAAAATAAACAACATTATTTGCTCTTTAATAAACCAAACTGCATTTAAAAGTAAGAGGAGACTCACTATTTAGCACAATAACTCATAGACAATTATCATATAATGTTTTGGTATAAGTGTAGCAGTTACATTCCAATAAAGTAAACAACAAAAATAAATGTTATTTATATCAAAAAACTGCAACATAGATCTGCAAAAATAAAAACAATAAATGGTCAGATTACTGTTTTCAGAAATAAATCTGCTGATTCAAATTTTGGCTGACTCAGATTTTGCTTCCCCACTTATTAAAATATTACTACCAATAAATGATCTTATCTTATATTAATACTATTACTATTTTCATATAATATATCATTCGTTAATTTTTCTCATGTTTACCACAAAAGCAAATTTGATATAGCTTGTACAAACACAAATGTCATAAATGGACCTGAGTGGGATAATTAAGATGATCCTCAAATTCCTTCTTACAGTTCTTTCAAAAATGAAAATATCCAGGCTCCTAAGTCTGCTAACATGCTGGACAAGCCCATTTTAAAGGGAGCCTGGCCACTTTCCAGTCCTCATATTACACCAAGAACATTACCACAGAATGCTGCCCACAAGAAAGACCTCAAAGACTAGGGATGTTAATTAAATATTTTTCTAGTCTTTCATGCAGGAATTTCCTTTTGGTTTTGGAAAGTGGAAGAATGTATTGCATAAAATCTATCAAAACCTATCAGTGTCTTTCTATTTTTCTATAGCAAATAGTTTTTGGGCAGAATGATGCTAGTATTACTGCTACTGGCTGGTATTACTGAGTGCTGACTGGTTAGTGAGCTGCTCAGTTCACCAACTGAGTAAAGCGGTTCACTCACTGACATCATGAACGTACATAAGATAGTGTTAGTACGTCCCATAATTGGACCAAAAAAGTGGACAAAAATACAAAGCCAGTGATGAAATATTTGTATATTTTGTCCTGGGCTGAACAAACAAAAGCATTTGCCTGCAATCCATGGCCTAATCAAACTGGAAAACATAATTAAGTGGCATTTCTTCTGTCTAGAAACATTCTGCTTTGATGCTGCTTTGTGCTGTTGTTGAGTGAATGGCTAGACTTCTTCTCCCTCCCTAAACTAATCACTAACTACTGTACCAAAGTAGTAACTGCTTAGAGTCTAAGGCTTTAGATAATTAGTGAGACTGTCTTATTGCTGAAGCTTCACCGACATCTACTGAGTATTGATATTTGGTCAATATTCAGCACGACTGCACTAATGGACAACCTTACCACTAGTTAAGTTTGAGGCAAGTGCAGAGAGAATAATAAGTGCAATAATGCACCTGCATCAGTAATATGTTGTAGATAAAAGTCTGAACACCAGTAAGCTCTTAAGACAACATGAAGCAGCCTGTTTGTTTTTAGGAATCATTAAAATATCTCATTTAATCCCACTCTTCACTATAGGAGGCTATAGGGTAAACAGTCAGCAAACTTGGACAGCCTGAGCAGAGCGTATGGTGCACCACAGCCCCAACTCCACTGAGTTCAGGAGAGAAATCAAGGTGAACACGGCAAAACAGTGAGTGAGTATGAACTGCCCTTATTAGCACTCTCTCCACCATCCTTCAGGCCTACTTATCGTTCCATTCAAAGCCTGTTAAGCACCTCTCCTTGCTCTCTCTGTCTGTAACACAAACACTCACTCTTCTCCATTACTCACTATAAAGCTTACACACTGTATAATGAGTAGGAGTGTGACAGAGTGTGTAAAAAGCTAGTTAAAGTCAATAGCCTTCTAGAGTCTGCAGTTTGCTGAAATTGGAGCTCCATCCTGAGACAACGCCTGAAGGCACAATCTCTCATTTGCTGTTCTCCCATATATGTTGGCTTACTTCAGATCCACCAGCGTCAAAACATGCATAAACTGTCTGAGGGAAATTGTTCCTGTTACAGTAAGTGGGGGGAAAAAAAGGCTCAATTACATGACAGACATGCTATCTTACCATAATGTAGGAGTTCAGTTCAGGGAAGACTCTGTATGCCCCACAGATGGGGGACAGTGGGCATCTGTTAGGGAAAGAGGAAGTCACAGCACAGGAGACCTCAGGGAAGGAGATGACGCTAAACCCAAACTTCTCATACAGACGCTGTAGCTCTTCATCCGGCTTCTCCTCATCCTCGCTCAGGATACTCCCCACTGCGTACCGACAACAATCAGCCTGAGTCTGTGAAAGAGAGAAAGAGAGAGAAAAACTGTACTTTTTAATAGACATGGATGGTACAACATGTTTAGAAGAAGAAAGAAAAAAAAAAAACAGTCATGTGAAAAGGCATTTCTGGTCCAATTGTTGATTTTTCAAAATGAAAACAAGCTGACACACCTGAATGCACAACTTCTGGTCTAGGTCAAAGTTACAGCACATTTTATTTCTGTCTATTTTTTTCCAATATGAAACAGACATAAACAGAAACCGAAATCAGAAGCACAAACAGAAATTCTGCACAAAATTTTGTTTCCTGAGAGAATCTTGTTAACTTCATTAAAACATAATTTGAGTGGGGGGGGGGGGGGTATACAAGCCTTTGTATAAGACTGTACATCAACATACTTGAAGATATTTCCCCAACACATACTGTAATGTTGAAAAGTTTGGAAGCGCATGTCATATATTAATTGCTGTTCAACACCAATTTATCCAGTGTACATTTGTATATTTTAAGTTAAAACTAGAATGTAAACCAACCATTTATTCAAAATTTCAGGTATTTTGGAAACATTGAGAAGTGGGTAAATGACATGACAAATAAGAATATTAAATAATGAACTGTATTGATGTATTTATAATAATATATTGTCACAAAGTTACTATGAGCTGGTTTATCATTGATATTTGGTCATCACTTTTTGAACATAAGGCATTCTGTGTGCTAATTATATTGTACGTTCACTTAGTGTTACACATCATCCTCACTTAATATTGTTTCATTTTATAGCTCTGTTCATCATAGAAATGTTTATAGCTTCCTACAAACTGACTGGAACCTACAGAATACTATCACATCTGAATCCTTCTATGCTTTTATCTGCAAAAATGCTTGTGTTAATCAAACACTGTTTGGCTTTTGAATGTTGACTCCAAACTGGTGGTAGTGTAGCACAATACAGATAAAACCAGCACAACACAAGTGCCACATTTTGAAAAAATGTGGTCAAAAACAATGATCGCAAGTATAATGAGTTATTACTTTAACTACTGATGAAGTGCATTATAGTCCATTACACAATATCATTCTTCTTTTCCAGTACCCGCACCAATACTGAAAGCTTGAGCACAGACCAATACAAATCAAAGCACTTCTAAAAGTCTACGATCACTACCAAAAAATTTCACCTCCAATGTTCAGTCTAGCATTATTTGCTGATATTGTCCCGGTGCACAATTGGTGCTGTCTCTAATGTCCACAATATTCTCAGAAAAGCTTATTGTGATATGGTTTATGGTGATTACAATATCACATCTTTATCTTTAATTTTGGATGAAAAAAAATAAAGAATCTACAAATTGAAAGGTGCAGCTGAGGGATTTTCCACCACAGGCGATATTCTCTGTCCTGAGAATTCTAAGCAGGCCCTATTGCACACTGTTGAACTAATTAGGTTATTCCTACATGAGCTCATTAGTGGAATGAAGTGGTTTAATGCAGGGGTGTTTTCAACATCTGCACACATACTCTCAGAGGGCAAAGACTGAGCTGATTGACCACTGACCAGTGGGCTCGGCTTGGTGGAATACTTTGAGCAAATGTGATGGCAAGCAGAGATTTTTTCCCCATTCCTTTCAACCATATTTTATCTAACATATTGTCCATGATGCATTCAGAGACTTTGGTTTTGCAAACCTTTAACTCCATGATATCTGCTGACAAAGCAGCTTGGATATATTCACAGTCACATATTTGCATAGCAATTTGTATCAGCATATGGAATTGGAGCTTTTGGTGTGCTACTCACTTTTTCCTTTCACTTTATAAAAGAAGCACAATATTGCCTTTCTTGTTGGATGCCTTGCTAGAATTTCTTGTTCAAGCTTATACTCAGAACAGAATTCAGATTGCAAAAGGCTTAATACTGATTTATTTCAGCAGATTCAAAGACAAAAGATGAAAGAAGTGTGGAGTATATTCATATCCCTATGTCTGCTTGATTTGTGACACAAACAAAATATAAAATCAACAGTAATGTGCAAAAGCACTAGTCAAATTAAATTGTTGGTTTATTTCTACACATCCTCTACAGAGAACACACTTCAATAGCACATATTTCTGCAAATTTTAGTGAAAAAAATATTTACATTTAGGACATAAACTCCCCCCTCCCCCCAAATAACCTAATAAACAGTAGTTGTGCATGAAAATGTGTGGTAGTGTGTTCTCTGTAGAGGATACATTAAACATATTTTTACAAATGTGATATGACCATCACGCCCTAACTTTTGCAAACAAATTTTTTGCTGTGTTAGATCATGCTATTTGCATATTTCAAATCAACATAAAGACATCATTGAGGAAACACGTTATTATTGGATTAAACATAAGAAACAGACAGACACTGTGTTTGGTTTGGTATAAAAGGGTTAACCAAGAACTCATTCTGTAATACACACCTAAAATAAAGGCCAGATTTACCACAGGATCTAGCATCTAAAAAGAATTTAGAAAGCAGTTTCACCATCACAAGCAATAATTGGAGAATGATAAGTGCCTTCACCAGCTACAAAGTGGTTCATGCACAAAATGCTCTATTCTCAACATTACTCAAACTCTATGCAGTATAAAGAATGAATATAGACAGCATCCACATGCTATAAGGCTATAAATCAGGTTTTGTCTTACATAGCCATTAGTCATAGTGACCTTGCAAAAAAATGGCTGACAATAGCATTAGGAAACAGTGAACATCCCTGCCAGGCATGTATACCTGATGCATATACTGGACTGATACTGTTCTAACATCCACTCACAAGTGCAGTGAAATATTAACGACATTACAATCGTGGCATTCAATGTCATTGAAAGTTGCCGTCTCTAGTTATCTGGAGTACAGCTACAAGGCTCTGTATAGCCAATCGTGTAGCCAATCATATAGCCAATCAACTACAAGGCTCTGTATAGCCAATCATCAACAAAGGTTGATGCTCCTTGCCATTATATTGAAGGTGCTAAGCTATATATGCTCTCATGCCAGCTTCAGACCAGCTACAGCCAATTTAACCGCTTAAATGTCCAGGGCCCACCGGCAGAAACAAAGTTTATTACACATGTCTATAACCTAGGAATAGCTCAACCAATTTGCACTGAAGTCCCTGTAGTTACAGAACAGAAAACCTGAGATTTTAAAGGACCAACTGGACAAAAAAAGGGCACTGTGTGTCCAAAAGTGTGTAGTATGCAGCTCATCCAACATCTCTTCTGACATCAAGGGTATTAAATGGAATTGTGGCCCTCTCTGCAGCAGCAAAGGCCTCTACTCCTCTGACAAGGCTTTACACTAGACATTAGAACATTGCTGTGAGGTTTTGATTGTATTCAGCCACAAGAGAATTCATGAGGTCAGCTACTGATGTTGGATGACTAGTTCTGGATCATAAATAGAACTCTAACTCATTTGAAAGATATTTCAGCTCCATCACTCCTGATAACACAGTTCCATTGTTCCACAGCCCAATCCTGGAGGGCTTTATACCCCTCAAGCATCAGGCATGGTGAATTGCCAGAACATATCATTCTTCTGGCAATGCTTTTCTATGGGGATTATACAGGCTGAGTGTGCACCATTAAGCATCTGCGTCAACAATGGGTGCAACTTAAAGCTGAATTTACTAATTTGATGGGATGTCTGGATACTTCTGGGCATATATGTACATTGTACAGCTAAAGCAATAGTAGTAATGGTCATCATAAAGCCTGAAAGTCTGTCCTTTTGTCCATTTCTACAGATTTTAGTAAGTTGTACAGCATGTTGTTCAGCACTCAACATGGTTTTACTTGATTTAGGCATAGATGCTAACTGGTGAGCTTCTATTTCTGGTAGCTAACTTGGCCTCAAAGCTCCACACAAAACTAAAGAAGCAAACTTCAGACTCCAAACAATTATTTGCCAATCACTTAAAACGAGGAAGGGATTTCCCATTATCTAGCTGCTGAGCTGAAAAACTTCTCTGGCTTCCTCTCATTCTTTTTCTTTTCACTCAAATGTGTTCCTGTCCATCCAGCCTTAACATCTCCTACGTCCTTTTGCATTTTTGCTTCTTTTAAACATCTGCCCCTCTCTTCCTCTTCCTGCACTCTCTCGCTTTCTCCGTCTCCCTCCTCTGCAGCTTGTTACCCCAGCCTTCCAGTAATGATCGTATTCAGAGCTCTTGCCATCTCTCTCATCCCACACAGTTGTCAGCAAATAAAGTCAGAATTTCTACCGAGCGCTTCAGACAGCATTCCCGAGAGACTACAGGCAATTACAAGGAGCACACAGGCTTTCATAGAGCCTATCCTTCACCCTGATGTTTGTTTAGATCAGAGCATTTAGCACACCCAGAAAAAAAGAAAAACATTATTTAGCTCCAATTCAAATAGAACAGTGTTCTTTCAGGCCATGCTACTGATCTTTAGGTAAATCAAACATGATTGAAGATACATATTGAGACATTCACAAAAGAATTGTAGTAGGAATATATAAAGATCTGTGGAGCCAGCGGCAGTTGTTGATTGGAGAATGCAAGAAGCGAAGTGGCTGCTAATGGGGTAGCCGTGGAGTTATCTCAAGGCTTAATTGGTTGTCGAGTTCTTGCATTGGGGCACATAAGCTGTGGAGAAACAATTCAACCTGTCAGACAGAGTAAGAGCTTCCGCATCTCCACCAAAATGTGTCCACTGCACATGATTCACTGCACTCCTTTCTCTTCCGCTGCCCACTAAAATAGCTCTTCTGAAAATGGGATTGTGCTGTTTCTGTGCAGTGATATTTTTCTTTTCTCCATCTTTCCTCTGGTGCCCAGCGTGCTCATTATTTTACCCTGATGGTGTACAGAGCCGTCTTCAAATGCACATTCGGCCCTTGGGATTCCAAGATGGCCGCTGACACAGAGCACAGTGTCATTTCCTCCTTCTGCTCAGCTTCCTCTCCACTTTCCCTCTGGAGGCCTGTTGGAGGGGAAAGTAATTTCAAAAGTAATTCTCTGCATGCTAGTGTAAAAGGCCTCCTGTTTGACACATGAAGGCTTCAGTACAATAAAAAGCTGGGCCTCACTGAGGTAATTCTTTATTAGCAGACACGTAACAAGGATTTACTCCTCTCATCTCCGCTCCTCCCTTCCCCTGCTCTTTCCTCCAGGGCCAGGATTTCTGGGAATGTGTTCATCCTCAATATCGGCCCTGTCCGCCATCGTTTATGGCTAATGCACCGACATGTCTCATTGTGTACGTGCATGCGCGACTTGTTTTTCGGCGATGGCAGAGAAATGGCGAAGCTCCGTGTGTAGTGGAGCCCCTAAGGTGTGCAGATCTGCATAATTATGGGGAAGAAGTCAATGCGGCCTCAACTTGAGAAGCAACTCATGAAAATTCAACAGGCATCTGTTCTCCTGGCCCTGACGGCCACAGCCACACTCAGAATCAACAAAAATGAACAACTTTGGATCATTTAGCTGCAGATACATAATCAGAGGCACTAAATCCTTCCATTTGATCCTTAAGCTAACACAGCTTGTAAACAATTAGAGTTTGTGGTATGGCTATAAATCAACTGACATTTTCTAGGGTTCTATTGAGAACAGTACAAAACCATTTGTAAATGGCAGTACTGAATGGATATTTCATGAAGAACAGACCAATAAAACTGGTCCTAATTAAATTTAGTTACATTAATGTACACCTAAACGAATCCAAGATTTCATTATTACAGCAACAATTTGATTATTAATCAGAACATCTGATTAGGCTACTTAATATCAATCAACGTTAAGATTAAGAGACCCTTATTAGTCCCACAACGGGGAAATTTCACCTCCGCATTTAACCCATCTGGGCAGTGAAACACCACATACACACTAGGGGGCAGGGAGCACACTTGCCCGGAGCGGTGGGCAGCCCAATCCGCAGCGCCTGGGGAGCAGTTGGGGGTTAGGTGTCTTGCTCAAGGACACCTCAGTCATGTGCTGTCGGCTCTGGGGATCGAACCGACGACCTTCTGGTCACGAGGCCGGATCCCTAACCTCAAGCCCACGACTGCCCCACAACATTATAACTGTTAGAACAGTTATAAAGCATTTCTTAAGTTACTTAATATTCAGCCACTGAGTTGCGCAGCCTTCTAAGCACTGGCCCCATCATTGAGAGTTTGATCAAGACTGACAAGTTTGTCCCCTGTCACAGCCAACCATGGCCAGGAGTCCAAGCCCTTCCTTTCCCTCTTATTACTCAGTGTGGTGTTAGCCAACACAGGCATATTTCAGCTGACGTTAACAGAACTGGCAGTTAGCGTTCTCCTCCAAGCTCTTTGTGCTGTCTAAAGACGTTGACCATGACTGGTCAAGCATGTTGGCCTACCCTCCCAGCTTTATAGTGATGGAATGAGCTGCTTTATTACATGCTTTATATATTTAGAACTATGTGTTACAATACGTATGTGATCTGTGTGACCTGTGTGCTGTATCTGAGGAAATTCTGTGAGGACACTGTGAAAAGATATTCCTATCTGTCTATCTATATGCTAAAAACAGCTGTTGGTCAATACACTTTATACCACAATGGTCCAGCCTATATAAACACGACTCCTACAATGTTCAATGGTCAGCTTGTTGTCTGTGAACTGTGTGCATAGTATAATATAAAGTCTATTCCACAGAAACAAGACTAATCTGCTGGTTCTGATTCTTCAATCCATCAAAAGGGTTTGTTTAAATAGTAGCATCATATGATGGTGGAGATTTAGCAAATGGGTGGGACTACACTGGGGCTGAAACTGAGAAAAATGTATTGCCTAATTCAGTTCATAAACAATAATATCTAAACTTGGCTGCAAGCATGTAATTTTTTTGCTTTGTTGACCCCACAAAAAATCCTGCGCTCTGCTTTATCCCCATTTCCCCCTCAGAGCAGCACTTTCTTTTTCCATTCCTCAGGTCTCTATGACAGAGTACTAGCAGCTGGTACTGAGAATATAGAGTCATGTGGAACACACAGACACAGCACTCGGCCTGACTGTCTTACTTTGATTCATTTGGCGGGGCGCTATGCTGGTTGGGTTTACTCAGGCCATAGGTGGGGTGGTGTGCTTCAGCATGCATACAGCAGGTGAATATGCCCTCATTTTAGCTTGATAGAGTGCACCCTGCTAGCAGCCCTCTTCTCTTAATACAGACAGCAGCAGACCCCCTGTGGAATGCTTTAGAAAACCTATGGGGTGTGTGATTTAGAGTGGAGCACACAGCTGGGGCTCTGGGTTCTACATAACCTGGAGCTAGCAGTAGAATAAATGCAAAGTTCGCATGGACAGGTGGATCCTTTATACAAGCTTATATTCACTATTCAAAATATATACGTGCAAAAAATGTTTCTTCGTGTCATAGATGAACCACTTTTAGCTCCGTAAAAGACCTTTCAATGGTTTTACGCATATGAGGCCAGATTCATAAAACGCACAGCCAGATTTACTGTGATGTTAAGAGCAAATAGTGTGGTGGCAACACATTTGCTCACTTATAAGCAAACATTACTGGTGTGTTTTATTGCTTGCGTGATGTGAGGTGTGACTGTGTGTTTTCCTTATTTTAAATATGCCATTGACGGAAAGTGACATTTTTTACTAGCTGAAGTTTAATTTTCACTGTAAATTGAATTCCAGACATCAAGAATAAATAGGACATAGAACTGCTTGCCATAGTAAATAGAGTTTAAGCATGTTCATTTAATTTTAATACTGATAAAAATACTACGTTAAATTTTAATTCATGTTAGCAAAAAGTAGTACTGTAATTCTAATACATAGGAAAAAAGGCTTGAATTATTATTATCATCATCATTATCTAATTGAGAAATTAAATTTTACATGCTAAAATACAATTTCAATTTACAATTTCATTTACAATTATAAGTTGAATTTTAAGACGTTATAATCTGAAAAGAGTGATGGGTTGTTTTATAGTAAAAACATTTTCTGTTAAAGAAACTCTGATTACGAATTAAAGATTACAAGCACATTTGGCAAACAATCTACTATTATTTGTAAGCACTTGTTTCCTTAAAATTCACAGGCCAGTTTTTGAGTATTTTGCTTTTCTTTGTTTTTGTTTTTTTTTTGAGAGCCATCAGGAGCTTCATTGGCAGGTCTTTCATATGTGGGACCTTGTTTACATGTGGTACATGTAATTTTGATTGGCTCTTGCCTAGGACACAGGTGAAAACACTGCATTAGACGACACTGGTGTGCTAATCACCACCACGCTAACTTTAGGAAAAGGTCTTATTTACGTGACAAACATTTTGCACAGCACTGTTACTGCCATGTTTTATGAATCTGGTCCCATCAAGGGACCCCCAGAGAGGAGTCCATGTTTTTACTCCCTCCCTATGTGTTAGGATCAAGCAAAAACATGGACCATCTAAGGGGGCCTGAGGACTCATTGAAGAACCACTCTGGGACCCGTGTTGGTTCTTCCATGGCATTTCTTAAAGAACCCTTTATAGCAGCTTCATGTAGCACTGTTCTAATCTTGTTCAGAGTTTATCCACATAATGACAGGCACTTTTTAAACAAAATTAACTGTCACTGTTAGTGTCAAAACTGAAAAACACAAATAAAAAGGGTTCAAATCTAGATATTCTGGGCAAGCAAGTACTCTCAGAACTCTCTTATGAAACTTATATGAGCAGCGAAAGAGAGATTTCTTTATCATTTTCAATTAATATAATTCCAATTTTGGAATCAAAGTTCTTAAGGACAGAATCCATGGGAAGGAACACACATTAAGTACAAGTTAGAGCGACAGTTTAGCAAAAAAAAGTGCACAGTTTTCTCCTTACCTCAAATGTAGCTGACCAGCCAAGACATGTTTGATGTCTGGAGTTTTGATCTATGACACTAAAGTAGATAACATGTAATAGAAGCTTATGAGCATGAAACATCCAAATCAGTTAATCTCAAACAACATTCGCTTATGAGGTTTTGATAATGTTATATAGTGGGAATTTCATATAGCATCATCAACTATAGAAGCATGTTTATTTGTGAATACTTAAGGCAGTTTCAGGGAAATGTGTGATGATTTAGGCATGCAGTTTGCACTGTCAGCAAAGCCTTCAAATTCAAAGAGCTCCACAATTAACTCATAATATCTCTAAAAAAATATTTGCACCACATTCAGACATATGAACATGTCTGTGATTAAGGATTCTGGTGCATTCTGAGAATAATATACAAAAATACAAAAAAATAATATACACTGGCCCAATTTTACTGGGGCCAGTGTGGTGTCTGGTGGCCCCACACCGAGACAAGCCCTGATTATACTCTTCCATTACTTGCTAGCTATGTTAACCTTGCAGTTCCTGAAGCAAATTTTACATGCAAAACATGTCCTGGTCAATCGACAAGGGAAAATTGTGTATGTTTGATTTTTGGCCGGACTGTCACATGGTTGAGGGTTACACTTTCTACAGTTTTTTACAGCTTTCTACAGAAATAAAAGAACAGACCATGCGAGTAAAACCTCAGGTCATTTTACTATGAAGACAATTGAAAGTGCTGTTACTCTAAATTGTCTATCTGCAGACCCCCCCATAGACTCATAACATGCTGAACAGCCTGCCACAGCAAGTAAAATTGAAACTGATTGTGTATCATCACTGAAGAACCACGGATTGTACGCTGGGCTGGGCAGTTCCGACTGGAATTAATGGGGCAGAAAATGGAGTATGCAAATATGAACAGGCAGGACAGCATTGAGAATAACAACATCAGTGTTATGAAGAGGTCACAAGGGGCGTTGTATATGGTGTGTGAACGCACAAATTTTCAAGCCATTTCATTTAGTTCTGCACATTCCATTCCAAATACCTCCTGTGGCTCAGAGCTTTAGGATACTAGCATGAAAGACCCGTTTTGTCCCTTCAGGAAAGAAAAACTGCACTGAATAAAGATTGGTAGATCAATAGTTTGCATTTTCTGGCCAAGATTAACTCATTAACTCTAGCTAAGATTCATTTTCACAGTAGCTTTAATTCAGCTGGAGGTCTGAGTTGAACTGTTCAAATGTCCTTTGATGGAACACAATTTTATCAATATGTATGATATACAAAGCTGGAAGTCAACTGGACTTTCCTCTTCGTAGGTGAGCAAGCAAGTCTACACTTATAAAAGGGTTTATACTCTGATTAAATACTGTGTTTTATTGTTGTGGTAGTTGATATTTTTAATCAAGAAAGCTACAGCTGTGCTGTCTGTTTTATCTGAGTACAGCTGTCTTTGTGGAGAGGTGTGAATTGTTCTCACAGCAGGGGGTTCTCACCGCTCCCCTTTCGACCATCATTGCTTGCTGGCAGCTCAACACAGACTCATAACATTTCACAAACAGAGAGCCAACAAATCTGATAACAGAGTTACAGGTAAAAAATATACAGTGTTCCCTCGCCACTTCGCGGTTCACCTTTCGCAGACTCGGTGCATCGCGGGTTTTCAAAAAATATTAATGGAAAAACATATTGCGGATTTTCGCTACTTCGCGTGTTTTCTGCGGAACTCGATCTGTGGAAAATATATATACATTTGATGAATTTTTACATTTAAAAAAATCCCAAAATGTATAAAAATATATGAAAAATATTAATTCTAACAATAAAGGAACGCTATAAATAATAAAATATTATGATTTACAGGAAATAGTGCATATTTACTCAGTGGATGAATACACACCGAAAACGAGCATCCCTACTTTGCGGATTTTCGTCCTGGAACGTAAGACCCGCGATAATCGACTTGCTTTTTCTTCAAGCTATATAATAAATGAATATATATTTTATTTTTATTATATAGCTTGATGAAAAAGAAAGTCGATTTCTATTCCAATGGTGAAATGGCCACTAGAGGGTCTGCAGAAAGAGGTTACGATCCAGGCCCCTTTATAGCTTCATTAAGTCTGACAGCTTTAAGAAATGTTCTTTTTCTCTTAGCTTCATTAGCTTACTGACACCGATACTGAAGTGCTCTAAGCCAGAATGGCTCTCTGCCAGTTATATGTCACCTCTTGCAAATGGGCAGTGGGTTTGAGAGGAAATTTCTGCTACTTGCCCTCTAGGCAGAGTTTTCTTACACACTTTCTCTATAATTAAACATGACAGAGACAGAGTACTGGCATTTGAAAGTAGCAGGAAAAGCAGGGTGTTTAGCTGCTGGCTTGCAGAAACACTCTGCTTAGGTTAGTTTCAACCTCTTTGGTTCCCTGATCTTCAGGCAGTTCTCTCAGAGTGAAGAAGGACAGAGTACAGAGTAAGTAGTGCAGAGTCTACAGACACAGATCTTAAACTAGCTGTGCTTTCCATATCACTTGGTTTCACAATCTAAGGTGGCAGTGAAGTAGGCACTTCCAACACTGTACTTTGATGGCCACGTGAAGATGGTTTGTAGATGCTTGCATTTACTATAAACCTAACATTACACAGTACAACAGTATAACATCACAATATATGATGTGAATCAAGTATTTCCCTTAAGTGTGTGAACAGAAAAAAATGCACCAGCAAAACAGCCAAATTTAAAGGGTACAAAAAATATGAATCACAAAAATGATGATTATCTGATTATAAGCTGATTATCAAAGGCGGGGGGGGGTCAAACCACTGATAAAAATACATGAATCAAATAAGATAATGGCATAAAGAGCCAGCCCAATCAGCTGTTTATACCTATGCAGTAACCATGCTCACCTGCCTGTTTACAGACTCTCTATAATTGGCCTAAATCAGTTTTTTTATGACAAATTTAGTTGTTATGTGTTCTGAATATACCCATAACAATCAATAAACAGTACAGACACATAAAACATTGTACTCTCTACATCAATTTCAACCTAACCTCATAGTTTGCTCTTGAAAAGTATAACATCACAATAACCCTTTAACTTATTTAGTCTTTCTGTCAATGGCATCTGGACACATCCTATCAGAATAAAAAGGACTAGGGAGGGGAGGGACGTGGTGATGGTGATGCATGCATTGAAAATAATATAATTATATAACTAGACAGAATTTTGGCTTCTGAATTTAAAAATCGGATCAAACCTGAAAACAGGTGTATCAATATGCCTCTAGTGTTAAAGCTGTGTGCATGTTGCAAACATTAACATATTAGCATATTAACACAAGGTACATTTTCAGGCACTCTCCATTTTTCAGTACCAAATGTACTGTATCAACATACCACCATATCACATCACATCAAATACTGAATTCTGTGTTGCTGTTACAGAGCAACTTTAGCTTACTTGCCACTGTTATGGTAAATTTTAAATATTGTATATATTGTAGTTCAAGCAAATATGATATATTGTATATTGATATATTGTAAATTCATTACTTCTGTTATATAGAGTCGTATGCATTAACACAATCTTTACAAACAAAAAAAAATACTTAAGCACTTTTTAAATGCACTAGTTACTGAACCTAACATAAAAAAACACAACAAAACAAAACAAAAAACAAAAACAAACAAACAAACAAAAAAAAACATACAATGTGGCCTGTGCTAATCAGGGTGCAACACACCGGGTCCTTGTGGCCCTTTAACCCCTTAATTAACCTCTTACCATTTCACAAAATTACAATCAATTTATTTTGACGTTATTGTGTCTGTTGGTGAACAACAGAGGCTCAACTACAAATTCAGGGAAAGGATACTGTTTAGTTGCTTACCTGCAATCAACAAGCTTCTGTCTTTGATGTTCTTAACTAACTAGAGCTGCAGCACTGGTCTGCCTGAGGGTGGTGCTGTAGCAAACTGGTTCACCAAGTTGGTCCTTCATAGTCTACAAACTATCACTATGCCTCACACCCCTCTGAAAGCCTTTACAATAAGCCATTGCATATTTGAAAATGTGAAAACTTACCCAGTTTCCCAAGAGAGTGAAATTCTACTCATTTCCTAAACTGAAGACATAAGATTAAGAGGAAGATGTTGAATATGTGGAGGAGCATTTTACCAACAGCATTTCCAAAAGAAGGATTGTTAAATGGAACATTTTATTGCCATTTGCTACTAGCATCAGCACCGACATGGTAAGTGAATTAGCAGCCAGCCAACATGGGACCACCAATTATTTCGCACATTGGTGCAAAGGGCATGTTCCATTTTATATTTACTTTTATATTTATTTATCTAAAAAAAAAAAAACAGCAAATTCATAGAAACTGTTCAGTAAAATCTTCAGAGAAATGCTATATTTTAGTCAACATGTGTCATTTGACCAGGGACAACTTTGTATACAACTGTATATCATAGCCCAGAATATCTGGTGAAATAACACTGAACATAGCTACATATTGACCCATATTTATTAAACTTCTCAGAGAAGGAATGCTGATCTGGGGTCAGCTTTCATGTAATTCTATTCCGTGCTTTTGTATAGCACTGAATAGAATTACAAGAACTGGTGAACCCTGATCTTAGAGATGCTTGATAAACATAGGCCAGTGTTGAGTTATTCAAATCAGATACACCTTAATTGAATTGAACTATAGATATACTGCAGTGGACATTTAAAATAAAGTCTACTCTCTTACTTCAAGGTCCCCAACAACACTACATCAAAATGGCAGCAAACAGTTGGTAAGAACTGCAGTTGTACTCCACCCCTCACATCATGGAGAACATGGAGAACAGATGGAGTATCAAAGCGACACATAATGCAGAGCATCACATTTATTTTTTCTTTACATCTTTAAACAAAATATCCTCACTCCACAAGTATATATATATATATATATATAGTATATATAGACCTTCATCATGTTACAACACATTTCAAGAGCAAACTATTCGCACAGCCACAGGATTACATCTCAGAGCATCCTTAAAGCTTCCACCTGCTCATTCTGCATGTCATATCGTTGTTTGGGGGGGGACCGGCTCCTTGCCTCAAGCCCGTCTTTCATGTTCTTGCCATCAACAAAACAGCCGCCTGGCGGTAAAATGCTAATAAATTTGACTGAGAGTCTCAAGCAGTCTCTGATCTGCCATTCTTACTGATGAATCCCAACGTCACACAAACACAAGCTCAAGGTGAGGACAAGGGGCTGTCAATTTACACTCCGCTCATACGTCATCCTAACAAACTCTGTCTAAAAGTAATGTTGGGCTGCTACATAACAGAGCGTAGGGCTACATCAGGAGCGAAAGGTGGAATGTGGATGGAGACAGAAACAATGTCAGTGCTTTAACACTGTTTTTTTACAGCAGGTGAATGTTTGTGGGGCGACTAAACGGTTTTGTCCCAAATCTAAAGCAACAGCTTCATATTAGTACTTCTCCTGCCCAATCACAATTCACCGTTCACAATACGGATTTGCAGTTTTCCTCTTAATCAAGATTTAATTGACCATATAAGACATGTTTGGCATACAAATATTGCTTCTTTTGTTTTAATAAAGGCTATCATTAGCCAATATCACAGATTGAAAATCAATGGTCACCCAAATCTTTTCCATAAATACACACGCAAACTTCTCTTGACCTGCTCAAACTACATTCAGGTCTTCATTAATGCTGTGCAGAGCTGTTGATGTGGTTTAGAGGTCAGTGTCACGTGTTACAAAGAAATAGTTTAGGCCAAAACCAATGTACATCAATCCTCAAGCATGTCACCTAAATTTCCATTGTTTTCAGTATGGCAGCATGTAGTCAGATAGTCATAGCATCACTCTACTGCCCTTTGTTACAACAAAATAAAATAAACTAAAAGCCATCCTAGTGCAGACATTATGACACATAATAAATAATAAACCTAGTCTCACCTTTAAAAAAATGATAGCTGCATTAAATCTGGTTGCAGGACTCTATTAGCATGACATGAATAAAAGCTTGGTGTTCTAATTTTGAAAAATATGAATTTCTAAATGTATTCTAAATGTGCATTTTGTACCAGTTTCTACGTGCATTGTGTGTATTGTGTACCAGTTTGCACAGACATTAAAATGCACCCAAGACTAACAAATCTCAGAACCTAAGAAACCTGACAAATGGAGCTGCACAATCTTGACGACTGTGGTATTTCACACTATTAGTTAACATCTACTGTTTCCTGGTGGAAGGGTTAAATTGTATAAATGTCCATTTCTCAAAATTACTAGTCATCCCTGATCTCATGCCTCAAACAGAAGCTACACATTCAAAGGGCACAGCAAGTTCTTTGTTTTCATTACTGTATGAGGCTGTCAACTGAAACCCTATAAGACTGTGACCCTTTGAGATTTGGGGAATTGCATGTAGGCACTGCGATTTTGAGATCAATGATTATTCTTGCCCCTCCAGTTTGAATTCTCTCTTTTTGCCCCAATGTCCAGCCAGATCACCAGAAAGGCAGGCGGTTGACCTTCTGAAATGGATAGCTTCGACCCCCAGGGTCCAGCATGCTAATGAGCCCACAGCATTATGCCAATTAAAATGGACAGAGACCCAGATCAGTACTGAGCGTCTATCAGAATATGATCCTTGGCTAATTGGCTGTTGGGGAAATAGTGGCTGGACACTAAAGGTGAGGGTGCCAATCAAAACCTAAGCGCAGTTTCCGAACGCGATCATAATAAACCGACCATGTTACCATGGACACCACTCGGCTCAGACACTCACCTGTTGACTATAAAAAAGGGCAGACAGAAATGGCATTGCTATTTGGCGACCGAAGCAGATGGCTGCACAAGAAAAAAGGAACTATTCCTTTCTAGAAGAAAATAATTATATACATTATGATTTTTCAGAGTGCTCTACAGAGCAGTACCACTCACATAAATGCACATACCATTCCAATCTATTACAATGGAGCTCTTAGTAGGTATATGGTTTAAAGGAATACTTTAATTTACACAATTTTACCCCTTTGCCCAAACAAGACCATTCAGCCATGACCTATTTGGCGGCTGAAGTTTTCTTTACTTTTGCACTGAAGCTGTGACTGTAGCTAACAATACAAGCTTCTGGTTACCTTTCAGCATTGTGTACAAACTGCATACCTAATCATCATACACCTTCCTCACTTTCCTCATATCATAAACCACTGTACTAAGAAATAACAGACTTGCTTATGTGGTTTCTAACATTGTATAATATAATTACATACTATATTCTGTCCATTTGAACAGATAAATGCATCACAGCTAAGAAAAGTTGCAACGTCATAAGCACGAATCTCATCTGTAATTTGATGTGGTGACTACGGATGTCGCCCTCATGTTCATGGAACCAGTTTGAGATGACTTGTACTTTTCTGACAAGGTGCATTATCATGTTAGAGGCAACCAAAAGCCGATGGGTAAATTGCGGCCATAAAGGAATGCACATGGTCAGCAACAATACTCAGATTCAACAATGCTTGAATAGTATTTAGGGACCAAGAAAAACAACTTTTCCCACTATACCCTCAGATTCCTGTTCTGGGCTGACAGGAGGGCAATCTGATTTGGTCCTCTGGTGTTGCAGCCCATCCACTTGAAGGTTTAATGAGTTGTGCATAGATACTTTTCTGCTAAGCACTGTGGTAAAGAGTGGTTAATGGAGTTAGCATAGCCTTGCTGTCTGCATGAACAAGCCTGTCCGCTCTTTCACTGCAGCTCACTGAACGCTTTATGTTTTCTGAACTGTCCTGTGTAAACACTCTTGTGCATGAAAATCCGAGGTGTTCAGTAGCTTTCTTGAGTACAGAAACCAGCCCAAGTGGCATCAACATGTCAGTCAAAGTCAGATAATATTTTTTCCGCATTCTGATGTCTGACATGAGCACTAACTGTAGCTATACACTTGTGTCTGCATAATTTCATGAACTGCGCTGCTGCCATACGATTGGCTGATTGGATAACTGCATGACTAAGCAAGTGTACAGGTGTGGCTAATAATGTGGCTGGTGAGTGGATCAAATTATAAAGGGAAAACTGTGTGTTTGCTTGATAAACTATTCATGTTACGTACTTGTGTAAACCTCAAATGTTATACCTGTACTGTAACAGGAACAGAAGTCATTTTTTGCATAATTCTAATTTAGAAAAGGTAACATTGTTCATCAGCATGATAGTAAGCTTCTTAAACAGTCCCACACACACACACACACACACACACCTTTCAATACTGAGGACACTAAGGTTCAGAATTTAAAGCACCAATGAGTTTCAGTCCAAGATTTATAAGCTGAGAAATTTTAACAAGCTGAAGCTCAAAACCATGAATATTTTCCTTTATGGTAAACATTTAACTGCTCAAACTGCTTTCACCATTTCAATGATAATGAAGCTGAAGACGATGCTAGTTCTAGATGAAGTACAGCAAAATAGTTTGAAATGTGTTTCAACTGTCAAGCTCAGGTTTTGTACAGCTGGTGCTGCAACAGATCAGCTGTAGAGACAGAACCAGTGAGTTTAATAGAATTTCAAATACTCAGCAGACCACAGAACATAAAAGGTCATTTTCTGATATTGTACACTTAGGCCCTTCTTGCTCAACATTTACATTTACATTTATGGCATTTGGCTGACGCTCTTATCCAGAGCGACTTACAATTTGATCATTTTACACAGGTAGGCCAAGGTGGTGTTAGGAGTCTTGGCCAAGGACCCTTATTGGTATAGTGTAGGGTGCTTGCCCTGGTTGGGGATTGAACCCCAGTCTACAGCATAGAAGGCAAAGGTGTTAACCACTACACTCAACATTATTATCAACATTTCTCTCCACATAACCATAACCTGCCATGGTTCTTAACAAAATTCTTACATTCTTCTCATTTCATTCTGGTGATAAGCCAAGCAAGTAAGTTTGATCCACACAAAGTAAGTAGCAAAACATGAAAAGTGCACTTGCGGTTCCTTTAATACTGAAACCAGGCCATCACAATCAAACAGCATGAAGAACCAGCAACCAGATAAGTAATTCATAGGCTTCTTTCAAAGCCTAACACCATTTTTGAAAGACGTAAGCTGAACTTTTTCCTCATGCCTGAATGCCTGAGAGGGCTGATCCTTCAGCACTGCACCCGCAGTGGAAGCATTTGTAAAAATACAGTCTACACAAGCACACTGCAGCACTCTCATGCCCTTGACCCAGGCTAGCTTTTTCACAGTTTAGTGATGATTTATAACCAAATAAACCAAACATTCAAATAAAAACTACCATGTAACCCTACACAGGACTACACATTTTGCTTCATGCCCAGTACTTCTTACTCCATAACATCACTGCCATCTAGCGTCTGTGAAAGGACAACACAGTCCCATATGATAACCATTCTGTGATTTTTCTCAAAACGAAAAAGAGTTTTCATTAACTTTAGTTTGTTTCCATTGTTCACTGACTCACAATAGCATAACATGTAACACTCCAGAATGAGGCAGCATATACACAATGCAGACTTAAATTTAACCACAGAATGTGTGGCATGAATGTGTAAGAGAAACATACATATTTACAATACAATACTTAAGAGAGTATATATCTACGTTAAGGACAAATAAGGCATTCAGAAAGCTAATTTGAAAATGTCTTATTAAAATCGATATAATATGCATTTTGTATCTGTAAGAATTCAATGTATTGAGATTTGTTTCATAGTTTTAAAAAAAAATGGTATAAATTTTATACAGGATCATCTTACTGCCCAGAAAATGTCTGGTGGTGTAACCACATGTTAATGAAAAACTAGTTTAATTTAAAATTATTTACCACTGTAAAATGTAAAAAACACTGAAAACATGTATAAACCAGCTTTCATACTTGGACACCCATAAAATCAAAAAAGATGACTTTTTTTAACATTTGTCAAAAGACTACTGAGCTCTTCAGGGTCATTTTGGGTCTTCTTTTTAGTGCAATACACTGCCCACCTTTTCCTAAAAGCATGTAATTTTGGCACATGACATTGTGGAAATCAGAATTTAAAGCCAAAACTTTTTCAATGAGGCGAATACTTCTAAAGCAGCCCTATTTTGAAAAATGTTATAATTTTAATGGTTTTAAATCATGTCAAAATGCTTTATTTTGAATTATGTGTATGACCCTTTTTTTAAGAAATTACCTAATCTGCACATTTGGTTGGATATTTTTGGACATACATTTATTTCATTATTTTATAGGAAAACAATAGACTTTGGCACGAAAACACATGCGATGTTACAGACCCATCTATATTACTATAGTAAGATATTTACTGTAACTTTCATATTTTTGTTAAGTAACAGCTCTAAGAGTTGCAGCGTTTTGTAGGTTGTATTCACAAAAGGAGCTGTGGACATTGAGAGACATTTTCTTCCTCTACCTCTTAAGCCAAAAAAAAAAAAAAAAAAAACATTTAATTTCTTCTTTTCTTACTTTCCGTTTAAGCCTTCTGCAATCATTATCTGGCAACAGCACTCCCAATCCGGTTACATGAGGATGTGCTGTTGTTTTGTGCATTCCTCGTTAAAGTCTGGTCAAACTCCAGACAGGATTATCGGTGACTGTTACAATGACACTTCACAGTCACGCTTCAGTCGTCTAGCTCCCCTCCAGCACACTGCAATGCCAATATTAAAGAGACAGGCAGATAAGGCACCTCACACAGGCTAAAGCTTTCACTGACACGTTCCACTTTTAACCAGAGGCAATAGAGCTGGACAGCAGATGATTTGCCTGCTTTTAGCCAAACTGCCACGTGGTCCTGCTGTGCCACGTTTCTTTCAGAGGGCCACGGAAGGCACTGATGACTCTGTGCAGTAATTTAAGCAACTTCCCAAGGAAAACTTAAGTCATAATTTTCCAGCCTTGAGTCATAACATGCTCCAGGGATACACAACATAACGATTCTCCCGAGCACCTAATTACTAAATGAATTTGCCAGTCTCTGAGGCAAACTTTATTTTTATACACAGCAGCATTAAAATACTAAGCCTATGCTTATGGCCTGTCCCCTTTGTGCACTGACAACACCTGCCTAATAACATCAGCATCAACTGAGCCAAATGCATGAATACAAAGATTGTTACTGTTTCTGAATAGTTCCTTTGATATCAGTTAAATGGCTTTTGTTTTAAATTAGGCCTAGAGCTGACAGTCTCCACAGTCACAGCCCACAGACATTGTACATAGAGTGCAAGATATAGTGCTAAAACAGAGAGCCAAAAACTGTCCACGTATTTCTCCACCTCGTTGTGTACAACACTAAGAAGCTGAGAAAATGGATTGTCAGGGACACTGTTTAGCCTTTGGGCCTGTCCCTGACTCCTAATGTCCCAAGATGAACTTTCACAGCACAAATTTAACCCTCGTTCCAACTATCGGTCTGGTGGTGCTGGTGTTAAAAGCCTGGCAAGCTGAGATGAGAACAGCACCAATGACCTCCATGTCCTTGCACAGTTCAAAGCAGTACCTCTGTGCAAACCAAGAAGAAACTACTGCAGAAATTCAATCTTTTCAGTACTGAAAAGTAGTATAAAATGAATACTTAATACCGCCATGTTGACCACCATTATCAAAATATTACAAAAAAAAAAAAAAAAAAATCACACAGGACTGCCAAAATGACAAAGTACAGCACAAGAAGCAACAGAATACAACATTTTAGTAAGCTGGTTAGAACCTACATGTCCTTTACATAGTGGTCTGTGTTTTCTACTAATGGTCAAACCTTAACCTCTGCTCTTACTTCTCTCATGCTATTGTTTGCTGGCGTCATCCAGAGGAGAATGGGTTCCCCTTTTGAGTCTTGGTTCCTTGGTTCTTAAGGTTTCTTCCATCTTGTTCTTAGGGAGTTTTTCCCTTGACACTGTCAAGATTGGCTTGCTTATGGGTGCTCAACAAGCAGTAAAGCTGCTTTGTGACAAAGTCTGTTGCAAAAAGCACTATATTAATAAGCTTTGACTTGACTTTTAACTGGTCGGTGATATGACAAATATAACATCATGATACATCATTAAACTTTTACGATATGCAGTAAGATTCATAACATTTAGTCTTTTTGGGGCTTGAAAAGTTGGAAATGACAAAAAAAGAATTACTAAGTAGAAAAAAGAATTACTAATAAGTACTGCCTATAGGTCGGCCATATGATGGTATTTAATTCTATTATGATAAATTACATCAGCATATTCTTTTCTGAGCATCTTGAGGATATCATCCATACTTTAAAACACTAAACAACTGCACGTTCCAATACGGAGAGCACATATTTAGTTTAATCTACTCCTTTTCGTATTTATTATAAGTTTTTTTTGTATCTATTGCACTGGTGTTCCCATGTTGCACCAAGGTCCTGGAAGAATGCTTTGTTTTACTGTGTACTTGTATATAGCTAAAATGACAAAGCCTCTTGAATTCTTATATTTAATGTATCACGTACAATGCTGCATTAAAATCCAGTTAACCAGGACTAATTATGATCTCTTTGTAAGGAAACACGCAGTTAGCCAGTGTTCTTGTTCTAAGCGTTGATAATATCCACAATACACTCAGAAAGTACATGTTGGCATAACACGACATAATTTAATCACAATAACAATAAATATCAACCCCTACGCTGAAGGCTATCAACTATCAGTCCAAACATTTAGTTCTGGCCCTCTGTTACATAACAGCAGCGCAGACGTAACTGTGCCTAACCTGATACCTTATCTCAACCCTAACCCACAATTTGCTTTAAAAGACCCTATCAGCTCTTTTTGCTGCCAGCCTAACAGCCTTGGAGACTTAGATAGAGCAGAGGAGAAAGCATGGCCAGAGGAACAGAATGAGCGCACATGGGGAACTGGCACCTGGGAGAACTCCACCAGCAGGCAGCTACAGCAGGGTGCTGTGACACTCCACTTCAGAAAATGTGCTGACACCACTGAGAACAACAAACACTAGATTAGTGCAGCCACAAATATGGCACTCTTGGCAGGGAGACAGTTTCTCATGCCAGTTAATGACAATGACTGCCATGCAGCCTAGAACATGGCAATCTGTTATAATAGCAAAAGCAGTAGGCTTCCGTTTGCAGTTTGTAAAAGGGGAAAACATGCTGGAACTATCTCCGCTTTCCTAGTCCAATCCCAAATATGTGGACACCACCAGTTTTGCACTGCAGTAGTGCTGGGTGGAAGTGTGTGGATTAGGCCTTACTCCAATTCTACAGCTGTCTGGTTTCATGGTATGTGATGGTTTTACCACCGAGTTTCTGTCGGCTCAGAAATCGCAGCCAGTTTGCAGCCTGGATTCCTCTCACAGACAGCTGTTCTGTGGGCTTGGCCTGTTTGCTAAACACATAGGTTTCAGGCTTTTATCTCACATATAAGCATGAGGAGCATTTGCTCACTCCTCACTCAGACAAGACAAAGTTAACAAAGGCCTACACGTTTTCAGGTACACTGACAAGATGATGTAGTTCCCTTTATGCCTGTATTGCACAGAGGGGACAGTACAATGAGCAATTAAAGAGCCTCAATATGAATGAGTGAAAACTAGAAGGCTGGAATACTGATTTAAGATACACACATTTAGCTGTCTAAGCCAAAATGCAAGGCCTAAGAGTAAAGGAAGGAGTGTGCGCACACATGACTCGTTCTCCTCGTGATTCGCTGCATCCTGACAACATGCACAAGTGATGTGGGGGGAAAAGCTCCACGTAGACTGACATGAAGCCGAACACCAGCTCACCTGGTTGGGGTCATCGTAATACAGGCCGATGGAGCAGAGCTTTGGAGCAATGCTGCAGCTCTCGGTGAAGGCAGCTCCACTCTCCTTGTAGGAGCCTTTCTTGAATTTGTATGCAATTGTCATCTTTTTCACCGGAGGAGATCCTGTCCGTATAATGACCTCGGCGAGAAGTCCAGAGTAAAACACGAAGCCCACAAGGGTCAAGAGCAGACACAGGATCAAAACGCCGATTAGGGATAAGATAATGAAGTCGGACATGTTATCTGTCGCCTGTCCTGTTTCTGTTATGAGAGCGAGCCCAGTCTTCAGTTACTGAGATGGTATGCAAAATACTCTTTGAACGTCTCGGACAGCAAAACGGGTTTCCTACGTTTTAAACCCCGAATACCCTACCGTGTTACTGCCACGGTGGATTCCTGCCAGAGGTTTATTCTGGAAGCGTAATTTCTTTTATCTTGAAAACTGACTGGAAATTTTACTCTCTGCTCTGTTGACACAGCTGACCGCTTTATTTCCCTCAATACTGAGCCGCTGCTTCCTGGTTGTACCATGTGCTCTGATTCGTAGGGGTGCTAAATGTTCAGTCGCGTTACAGCAAACTCGAAGTCATGTCGCTTTTCAGAACGACAACAACCCGCCCGACAGTGCTTTTGGATCTTTATGACCCCGAATGATCATCCTAAAACAAAGCCTTCCGAGTTTAGCGTGCCTGACTGAACAATGTTAATTGTCCCCCCCCACACAAACAAACTAAAATAGGGTTGCCAGATTGATCCGTTTGCACCATACACATCACTGTAGCATATCTTTCTGTATGGGGAGGGATTCATGCCAATTGAAAAGCAATCATCACAGCGGACAAACGTGAAATGCAATGCACATGCCAGGACTTTCCCATAATGACATGCAGAATTCATGCCAAAATGAAAAGCAAAACTTGTATTACAAGAAAAATCCAAAAAAGGTAGGATGCTGTGCAGAATGTAAATAAAAACAGGATACAATGATAAACCATATATTTTTTATACTGCAAAGACAGCATATCAAATGTTGAAACTCAGAAATGTTATTATTTTTCAAAAATATATGCTCATTTTGAATTGGATGGCAACAACATGTTCCAGAAAAGTTGGGGCATGTTTACTACTGTGTTTTATCACCTCTTCTTTTAACAACACTCTGTAAGCGCTTGTGAACTGAGGAGACCAACGGGTTTAGTTTTGAAAGTGAAATGTTTTCCCATTCTTGTTTGATATAGGATTTCAGCTGCTCAACAGTTCAGGGTCTCCTTTGCCATATTTTTATTTCATAATGCACCAAATATTATCAGTGGTGACAGGTCTGGACAGCAGGCAGGCCAGTTTAGCATCCAGACTCTTAATATGGAGCAATGCGGTTGTAATACATGCAGAATGTGGTTTGCCATTGTCTGAAATAAGCAAGGCCTTTCCTGAAAAGATGTCTGGATGGCAGCATATGTTGCCAAAACATGTATCTTGATCAACATTAATGGTGCCATCACAGATGTGCATGACACCCATGCCATGCGGACTAATGCACCGCTATACCATCATGAATACTGGCTTTTGAACTAATAACAAGCTGGAGTGGTCTTTAGCCCGGAAGACAGTGTCCATTATTTCCCAATAGAATTTCAAATTTTGATTCGTCAGACGACGGGACACTTTTCCACTTCCTCTCAGTCCATTTTAAACAAGCTTGAAACCAGAGAAGGCAGCAGCATTTCTGGATCCTTTTTATAGTTTTCGTCTTTGCATTTTAGTTTTAACTTGCATTTGTTTTCACAAACAACTGTTTTCACAAGTCTTTCTGATTTCCACTAGAGAATTGTGTCAGTTTTTAATGCAGTGCCGCCTGAGCGCCCTAAGATCACTGCCAGCAAATACTGGTTTTTGGTCTTGTCCCTTGCATAAAGATATTTCTCCAGATTTTCTGAATCTTTTAACAATATTATGTAGATGATGAAAAGCGAAATTTCTTTGCTATGTTACATTGAGAAACATTATTATTGAGTTATTGAATTATTCTTTGCCTGCAGTCTTTCAGAGTGATGAACTCCTCATCTTTAATTCTGAAAGACTCAGCCTCTCTGGGATGCTCTTTTGGTACTCAATCACATTACTGACCTGTTGCTAATTAACCATCAAGTGTTTTTTCTTAGAATTACACAACTATTCCAGCCTTTTGTTGCCCCCTGTACCAACGTTTTTGGAGCGTGTTGGCATAAAATTGAAAATGGTCGTACATTAAAAGATAAATAAATAAAAATCTCAGTTTCAACATTTGATATGTTGTCTTTGTACTAGTTTCAATGAAATAGGGTTTAAATGATTTGCATATCATTGCATTTTGTTTTTATTTATTTACTTTTTTGAAAATGAGTCTGTATATTGTCACTTGACCTCTTAACTAAAAAAAAAATGTGGTGTTGCATTTAAAAATGAAAAGCAGGATGTGTCAGATCTGAATACAATCTGCCTTGAAATGTAAATAATTGACAGCTATATTACTGTCCACCTACTGTACTTAAAACAGAGCTGCCTCATTGAGTGTGTTTACATGAACTCAATAATCCGATTTCTGCAGTCATCCAATGGTCATGTAAACACCACACTCCGATCTAGAAATCCGATGAAGAGAGCTGGATTTAAGCCCAGTAATCAGATTTCTAAGCGCATGTAAACACCCAGATTTATTTCAGATTTCTTAGCCCAAGTGCGGAACAGACTGCTATACCGGAAATAAACAATCAGTGTTGCAGCAAGATGACACCGAACCATGCTGGAAGAAAACCAACTGCGTTCTTGACAAAATGAAGGAATTACATTTTTTTCCATGCATGTTCATTTTTTCAGGTAAAGTGACACAATGACCTCCCCCTAAAAAAAAAAAAGCTGCAGCATGAACTTTGAATTATACATTATATTTACATAATACCTCCTTCTTTGAGTTTACTGGCCAGTTGCAAAGCAGAAATCCGATTCCTGCCTGACTCATGTAGACCCAGATTTTCCCCATTATCTGCATATAATGCATATAAACATGTTAATCCGATTACTGCTAAAATGAGATTTTCTGCAGTTATCGAATTAAATGCATGTAAAACGCATTCATTGAAAGGCCCGCCAAGTTATATCAAAACATTTACACACAGCAGAACACAAGAGAATGGTGGAACACATCATACCAAGTGCTGCTGTGAGTGTAACTACATGTTCAGAAGACCAGTCACTCTAAATCAGTTGACCAATAGAAACTGCAGGTGAACACCCTCTTTTAAGACCCACCCCCAGGTAAAAACATTGCCAAAAGTCAGAACCAAAGATAAAAATTCAGAACCAAAACAGCGATTCCATAAGCAAAAAGTTTATCAGCAAATAGAAAAGAAAAAAAAAAAAAAATCAAAAACTAGCAAAATGAGAAATACATTTATATCAGAATGAGAGAAAAGGAGTTGGAACATATTTTGATATTTATATTTCACTTGTGGATTTTATTATTTTATTTGAAACAATCATTTTAACTTACATCTATGACAAAGTCTTTGTAGCTTGACAAAGTATTTTATTTATTTATTTTAAAAATATGTGACCTACTTTTGTATTTTACTGTGCACACCTCTGGCATGTCGTCACTGTGCTAAATGATTACAGTAATTACACAGAACAAAAAAAAAAACATTCCGATTTGGGAATTTGATTTATAAAGTCTTAATATAAAGTGATGAAATAGATATTTCAAGTACAAAGACTAAACAACAATGTTACATATAACTTCTCAAACACAAAAGACACTGCGTTCCTCTCACCAGTGTTTCAGCATTGCTGACCATGTTTATGTTTTAATTAAATGTCTTGCAATCTTGTACTAATAGAAGCAGTTTACCAAGCTGAAAATAATGATAATGGGAGAGTATTCCAAGTTCTGTGAATGTGCTTGTACTGACTGGTCGTAAAGAAAAAGATAAAACAGTTGCAATTCCCTGCTCAATCAGTTTGACTCCTCTGAGTCCGTCTCTTCCTCTTCATCATGGTGGCCATTTTCCTTTACCTCAGCGTCACTTTCCTGTGTAAAATACAGGAGAGAAAAATAAAACACAAACAACCGTGACACAAACAAATTTCCCACAACATATTCAGTCACGGAGTAGCACGATAAGCTCTGTATAAAATAAATCATCAAGCTTTTCTTTTTAGCTTCTAGATATAACAGCTAGGTAGTACCTCCTCCTCATTCTGCCCCTCTGGCAGCTGAGAAGACTCTTCATCCTCTTCTTCACTTTCCTGTGATCGTTGTGAAAGAATCTCTTCACCCTAAAAAATTAAATATAATCAATTTTTGCAAAAATATGTAATACTCTAAAGACCACCACACATCCAATATGCTATGCACTGGGTCCTGACCACTGAAAAACAGAGTAAAAGGGGGCTAACAATGTATGCAGAGAAACAGATGGACTGCAGTCTGTAATTGTAGAACTATAAAGTGCAGCTATATAGTAAGCGGAGCTGATAAAATGGACAATGAGCGCAGAAACAAGGAGGTGGTCATAATGTTATGCCTGATCAGTGTATCTTGCTGAAATGTTTAAATTGGAGCAGTTTTATTTCAACAGTAGACAACACTTTACACAAAATTCTCTGGTTTGTATTTGGTTATTTTTGTTGATTTTTGTTAGGAAAAACCAGGAATAATTGACTTTGCACTTAGTACGTTTTTTGTTGGATATCACACCTTGGGGTGTAAGTTTGATTGTTGTTACACTTTTTGGTGATATTTTTGTATATTTGCAGCTTTTCAATTGTATGATTCTTTCTGGCACACGATTAAATGCAGTGTCTTGTTCACATTGTCAGTTGGGTTTGTTTGGTGTGTCAGGTGGAGATTCACAAACATTCTGACAATCATGCTTTGAAAGTAGCTAAAAGGTAGCCACTACTCTTTCTGGAAAAGTAGCAAAATTTTATATGCTACAAATTTTGATAAATTAGCTACAAAGCAGCAAACTACAAATATTTCAGTAGCTATCCCTGTGAAATTTGCACAGATTGGTCTTTCAGACAAACAAATATTAATGTAGTACCTCAGCTGACATTTCTATCCTAGAATATTTTTTCATCTAATATTGTTCAGCTCAAAAACAAGATTTTTTTGTTAAAGCAAAAACGAACCAGTTTATTGATGAATGATTTGCCAGTAACATTTTTCTCAATTGCTAACACAAAACCAGATTCTCTAAACACAAATCCCCAAACCTTTTCATCCATTACCAAAGGTTGGGCAATAATCTGCTGATACACACAAACTGCAGAACTCAAACTTTAGTAAACAGTTTATTATGAAGCAGTTATCCTTGTGCTGTCATGAAGAAAGCTCTGTCATTCAAGTCATAAAACTCCTCTCACTACAATGAAACACAGAAAAAACAGATGCCCAGGTCTCTAGGCCTTAGACCTTAGGTCTCAATGGGGTCTTCTCTATAAATGAATGAATGGATGAATAAATAAATAACATATGGCTATCATAATTCATACTCTAAAAGCTTAACTGTTAACACAGTTCTAAAGCTGCAATATAATAATGAGAGAACTATACGCAGTTTGAATGCATAAAAAGGGACTCTCTGCGGGCTATGGGCTATGCAGGAATAGAAAATATTTGAACATTTAGTAAAAACCCAAATATATTTCATTTTGATGCTGGTAGACCTTTTTCTTCACAGGATCAGGGAATGACACCGTAGACACAGTCTCACACTGTCTGGTTAGGGTAGATATTGCATTTGATGTAGATTAAGATCTTTGACCTACCGCAGCCCACAGATAGAATTCTGAGGCACGATAACTCCATACTAATTATTGATTCTCCATAAATATGTTATTTACAAGAATAACTATACTTTTATTTTTATTCCTTCAGTTTTAATTGCTTGCACTAGTATTTTAATTCTCCACCTAGCACGATTAACATAGAATTTCCCACCCAACTTCCATACACCACTAGACTAAATATTACCCTGAACAGCTGGTTACTGCAAGATACTGCACTAGATATTACTTACAACTACCAGCTATTTCAACAACCTGCGTAAACTGGACTTTAAAAGACATTGTGAAAAGCTGAATTTGTCCCATTACTCACTTTCAGATCCCTGTTCTTCAGATTGCCCAGCCAGAAGGCTTCCTGGCACTGGTTAAGAGTGAGCATGGCCTTCACACGATATACAAACTGCTCCAAGCTCTTCTTCAGTGCTGGCACATGGTTAGTGAGTGCTGTGTCTTGCTGGATCTGAAAACAGGGAGGCAATATTACACAAACTCCAAGAAACAAGAGGTTATCCTAGAGCCAGAATGATGAGAGTTAAACAGAACTTTACTAATACAACTTTACTAACACCACTCTGTGACCTTGTTTAAAATGTTTAAAGTACATGTGCAGTGTCCTGTCTTTGTACTCTTTATATTATTATATGCATATTATGTGTATGACAAAGATTTATAAGATCTCACTGCGCTGTCTGTTACTGAAACGAATACAGCCTGCTGAACATTGGAAACAACTAATCTGATTGTCTGTAATCCTTTGTTGTGAACTGGAAAAATCTGCATCTGTGATTAAGGATCACGCATATTCCAAGGTACACTTCCAAGCACAGGCATACTGCTGGTTACCTTCGAGTGGCCACACATGTGATGGAGCTGCCTGGTGCTGAGCTGGAAAGTCTTCAGTAAACTCTGAACATCCTCCTGAGAAACACAGACCCAGCAGAAGTGCAAGTGTTATGATGCATGGTATTACATGGTATTATATATCACATGGTATTAAAGTGGTTGAAATTATTTATAGTTGACCAACTGACATAAAAGAGGACAGAAGGCAAAAGCTGAATGAAGCAGAGGTACCTTGTGTTTTTTAAAGCTGTAGTCAAGCAGAGGCATTCCCAGTTTAAGGAAGGACTCCAGAAAGAGCCGGCCATACTGGAAAAAGAAAGCAAACATAGGACACAATGACATTTAATTTTTCTACCTTGTCGGTATCATACTGCAGAATACAAAAGAAATGTAGATTTATTTATTATTATTTAAACTGCTCACCTTTAAGCACACATTAAGCACAAGTCTGCTATCAAACACCTAGAGAAAAAATCAAAGCAGTTAATTTGTATGCATATGAAGATACTATACACTCACTAGAAAATGGGTTGGAAGGCTATTAAATAAGTATGCAAATTAGGGTAGAATAAAAGCATGATTCCAGAACGTTTGGAGAAATAGGGCAGAGTTGTGGGCCTCTACCTTGACAAGGTTAATAAGGATGTGGAAGTCCCGCACAGCTAAGCTCCATGTTAGAAGCTTCTCACTCTGAACCTGAAAATTAGAAAGAGAAAAATCATACATTTCAGTCAGTGTATGTATTATTAGACAAACATTAACACATTATCAGGGACACAAACACATGTACGTTTGTACACACACACACACACACACACACACACACACACACACACACACACACTATATATATATATATATATATATATATATATATATATATATATATATATATATATATATATATATATATATATATATATATATACATACACACACATACATATATATACACATTATATATACATATATATTATACACACACACACACACACACACACACACACACACACACCTCAAAAAAAAAAATAAAGGGAACACTTAAACAACACAATATAAATCCAAGTAAATCAAACTTCTGTGAAATCTAACTGTCCACTTAGGAAGCAACACAGATGATAGGGTTTGGCTCCAACAGCATGAATCTAGGGAGCCAACCTGCACTGTGTCAAAAGTCCAGGCTGGAGGAAGTGGCGTAATGATGTGAGGAATGTTTTCAGTTCAAATGTTCAACGTTCTTTGCTGGCCTTCCCAATTACTAGATCTGAATCCAACAGAGTACTTTTGGGATGTCAGTGGAATGGGAGATTCACAGGTTCTACAAAAGTGGAAAAGTGTCCTGTGGTCTGACGAGTCCACATTTCAAAATGTTTTTGGAATTCATGGACGTCTGGCCTAGAGGACACAAGAGGAAAAGGACTGCCTGGATTGTTATCGGCGCAAAGTTCAAAAGCCAGCATCTCTGATGGTATGGGGGTGTGTTAGTGCCGATGGCATGGGTAACTTGCACAACTGTGAAGGCACCATTAATGCTGACAGAAATCAGGCTGTTTTGAGAGTGAAGGGAGGCCCTACCCAGCATTAGCATCTTGTTACTAATAAAGTGCTCAGTGAGTTTATACACACACACACACACACACACACACACACACACACACACACACGTCTACATCTACAGACCTCTCTGCTGTCTGTCTGTTTTCCAGGGGGCAGCTTTCGCACACTCTTTTCCAGCTTTGTCATCATAACCTTATAATACACCAGGAAGGTTTGCCTGGAAAGTTAAGAAGATACTTTCAATTTAGATTTTTCTCTGTTCTGTACACAATTTTTTTTCTACGGAACAAGCTGAGATTGAGCTTTTTATATATATATATATATATATATATATATGTATATATATATATATATATATATATATATATATATATATATATATATATATATATATATATACACACACATCTATGAACCAAATACCACTGTAAGATGCAGTAGCTTCATCACCAAGTTAGTCACAAATAATGAGATACACCTAGACAGATAATTTTAGGCTTAGGTCTTAAAAGGTTATGAAATAATTTATGAAGCCATTTTTTGTTTGAAGTTTCCTGTACAATAAGACAGTGTTTCTCAGCTCTAATTCTGGGGCCCACTGTCATAAACCCCTGCACCAAAATGTTGTGAGAGAAAGATTGTGAGAATATGCAGCACCTGCTCAGTGTGGGCCAGCTACGAGAGCTGGCATCTTTAGCTGCATTCATCAGCTCAGGGATCCCCTCTCCTGCTATCTCCTCTACTGCTTTCAGCACATCATCAGCATGGTCTAGATAAATACTACAGGGAGAGGGAGAGATAAAGAGATGGATGGATGGACGGACAGATAGACAAGACAGACAAGACAGATAGACAGACAAGACAGACAAGACAGATAGACAGACAAGACAGATAGACAGACAAGACAGACAGACAGATAGACAGACAGACAGATAGACAGACAGACAGACAGATAGATAGAGAATGCATCCATAACTAAAGAGAGAAATTGTAGCATCTGGGCCTATACTGAAAAATGATGCAGTAATGAGGAAGCAACCTGAGGAGATTGTGGAGTGCATCATTGTGTTTGTTTCCACGTTCCTTTGCTCCACCCACGGTCACCCACTCCTGACACAAAAAATGCCTTGCCAGGGATGCTGGCAGAAAAAAAAAAAAAAAAGTTATATACTGTTAGCGGAGCTGTCATGAATGTCTTAGTTGAGAGTACTTTCTCTTTTAAATACATTGTAAAAATTAATTCAAAAGGCAACTACTGTTTCTCCACCTAAACCACACTGAAAGTCTGATTCATATGAGCAAGAGATAAAGCATGTGCTTGCAGACTGACTGACCGGTGTGCTCTCTGTAGAAGCTGTGGTTAGATGTTCCATAGTGACTGAGTACAGTGAGGAGCCGAGTCAGGCACAGAGCAGTGTTTAGGCTGGGCACTGTACTGCGGAAATTCAGCAGGTACTCAAAACTTTGCCTAAATAAAACACACACACATACACACACACACACACACACACACTCCATGCTGTGAATGATTTAACCAACTGCTTAATTAAAAACCTTTTAGTTAATTATTTGAAGACAACTAATTTTTAATTTAAACAAAATAATACAAGGAATGTATTACTGCAAGTAACATCATGGTTGTGAAAGCTGAAGTTGAGTTCAAATCTTAAATAACAAAGAGAAGAACATCTCTCATCCAATCAGACTGCTACTAACTGTATAAGTAACTAATGTATAAATTGATATAACAACACCATATCTGCTATTTGGAGGTATAACTGCAGATCTACTTTTATATCTGGCTAAGCAAATAGCTTTTCAAAAGCAACAGCAAAGATGAGCAGCATATTCTGCCCTCTTGTCCTCTACTGCCCTCTACAAGCAGGTTAAAGTATGTGTTTAATTCTCACCTAATAAGCTGCTCCAGGGTTTGATCTGTCCCTTCCTCCTTTAGTCGGCTGGCTAGCACTTTCAGAGCACTCTTTAACAGAACCCGCTGTTCCGGCTGGGAGAATCCCGACCTGAAAACACACTCCACAACATCATGAAATGGCACACTCTGCACATGCACAACACTAACTTCAGACAAAGACAGCTCAACAAACACCCATGAGGCTATACTTTAGATCTAACAAAAAGAGTCATTCTTAAAACCTTTTAAGCTTTGGGAAGGTTTTACAGGAGATGAAGTCTAGAAAATGTCACTAGATAATTCCTACTGAGTGTGACTCAGTCCTAGGACAGGGGTAATGTGCATGACATGGGTAAACTCATTACGATTCTGAAATCAACTTTATATAAAATTTACTTCATTTTTCCCTTTCCCTCAGTTAGTAATGGGTCAGAATCTTTGAATATTTGAAGCCATGAAAGTATGAAAAAAAGGTTAACCAGGTTTTCTGGTATGCAAGTTAGCTTCTCTCCATCATATTATATTTTCATACTAAGGAAATGAAATGTTTGAACAATACACATCACTAGATGTGGGGAGGGTCGAAAAACTCAAAACCCACCAGCTGAAGGTTGTGTGCAGGACCTGCAAGAGGAGCTGATAGGCTGAGCTCATGAGCTGCTGCTCTTTCACATCCACCCCTAGAGCATCCACCACACCCTGCTTCTCAGTCAAGAAGGTCTGTGTGGGAGCACACACAAACTCCTCAAGATACTAATAAGATCTAAGATTAACAGAGACCAACCAAAGCAGATATTATAAATTGCAGTTACAGGTATATACGGATTAACATTAACATGAAGGTAAACCTGAAAGTGGTTGTGGCAGTTCTCCAGGTGTGTGCAAAGCGTTGGTAGCAGCTGAATGCAGTACGCTGCCACGTCTTTGGAGCTCTTCTGCCGCAGGTGAGAAAAGCCCACTGTCTTGTCTGCCTTCACCTATACAGCAGTCAATATCCACAACACATAAAGGAACCACTGAATTTGGGCACACATGCAAACTTGGAATTTTAAAGATCTTTGTGTGTGTAGTGAGCAAAAATCAGAGACCACCATTCAACAGCCATTAATTACAAGTTATTCATTTTTCAGCACCAGAAAAAGCAGAACGCATATATTTAATTGAAAACACACAAAAGCCTCAACAACTAAATTAAATATGACATTTTTTAGTATTTAATGGGTTTAGCCATTGTCTTTGCAGCTTCCATTCTTTTATTGCACTCTTATTAGAAGAGATCATTTTCTGCACGTTCAAAGTTCATTTGTTGAATTTTCTGTTTCTTATGAGTCTCAAACTGAGGTCTGGGCTTTGGAGTGGAAATCTTTCAAAATTTTGAAAACTCCAGCACCTTCTTGCATTGAATTGTCTTCTCACAGTGGAAGGATGGATTGAAACACCTGTGGATTTTTTTTAGAGCTAAAGCAAGAGTGGAACTCAATTTTCTGTTCTCTCAAAGACTTTTTATCTGACAGTGACAGTGTGGTGGTCTACTAGGTTTTGCACAGCTGTTGGAGTCAAATTTTCTCTACATTGTTTAACACATTGTTTCAAGGTGCAATTTTAGAAACTCCTGTGTTGTTGTTTTTTTACCCCTATTATTATTATTATTATTATTATTATTATTATTATTATTACACACACACACACACACACACACACACACACACTGCTCAAAAAATAAAGGAAACACTGAAATAACACATCCTAGATGTGAATGAATGAAATATTCTCATTGAATACTTTGTTCTGTACAAAGTTGAATGTTGAATGTGCTGACAACAAAATCACATAAAAATAATCAATGGAAATCAAATTTATTAATCAATGGAGGCCTGGATTTGGAGTCACACACAAAATTAAAGTGGAAAAACACACTACAGGCTGATCCAACTTTGATGTAATGTCCTTAAAACAAGTCAAAATGAGGCTCCGTATTGTGTGTGGCCTCCATGTGCCTGTATGACCTCCCTACAAGGTGGCGGATGGTCCCCTGAGGGATCTCCTCCCAGACCTGGACTAAAGCATCCGCCAACTCCTGGACAGTCTGTGGTGCAACGTCGCGTTGGTGGATGGAGCGAGACATGATGTCCCAGATGGATTCAGGTCTGTGAAGAGCACAGGGCGCCAGTGCCGAATTTGCCAATCCTGGTGTTCTCTGGCAAATACCAAGCGTCCTGCACGGTGTTGGGCTGTGAGCACAACCCCCATCTGTGGACGTCGGGCCCTCATACCATCCTCATGGAGTCGGTTTCTAACCGTTTGTGCAGACACATGCACATTTGTGGCCTGCTGGAGGTCATTTTGCAGGGCTCTGGCAGTGCTCCTCCTGTTCCTCCTTGCACAAAGGCGGAGGTAGCGGTCCCGCTGCTGGGTTGTTGCCCTCCTACGGCCTCCTCCACGTCTCCTGGTGTACTGGCCTGTCTCCTGGTAGCGCCTCCAGCTTCTGGACACTACGCTGACAGACACAGCAAACCTTCTTGCCACAGCTCGCAATGATGTGCCATCCTGGATGAGCTGCACTACCTGAGCCACTTGTGTGGGTTGTAGAGTCCGTCTCATGTTACCACGAGTGTGAAAGCACCACCACCATTCAAAAGTGACCAAAACATCAGCCAGAAAGCAGAAGGGTACTGAGAAGTGGTCTGTGGTCCCCACCTGCAGAACCACTCCTTTATTGAGTGTGTCTTGCTAATTGCCAATAATTTCCACCTGTTGTCTATTCCATTTGCACAACAGCATGTGAAATTGCTTGTCAATCAGTGTTGCTTCCTAAGTGGACAGTTTGATTTCACAGAAGTTTGATTTACTTGGAGTTATATTGTGTTGTTTAAGTGTTCCCTTTATTTTGAGCAGTGTATATATATAATTTTTCCTTGGAAATGGAGAAACTCACTTATTAATATCTCATGTTTAAACTGAAAATTAAATAAATTAAGGGTGGTCTCTTGACTTTTGCACCGTACTGTATGTGTGCGCATTTTCATACTTTCAGAAATGGGGCTTTTTTGGCTGGAGCCGCAGTCAAACTGAAGTCCAGTTTGCGGCACATGTCCTCCAGCAGAAACACCAGCTCAGATGGACCCAACTGCACTTCCTCTCTCACCTACACAAAACAGCAGGCCACATACTTTCTTTTTCACAGTACTTTTTATTACTCTTTAATCTTCATCGTATACTCTTTAATTAGAACATGCATTCCTAACCCCAGTCCTGGGGACAGCATACAAAACTCTTTTTGTCCTTTTTCTGCTGCTAGCATCCCTGATTCAAATCAATAACTAATTAAAAAGCTACCGATGTCCTGGTCGGGTGTATTAAGAGTAGAGATAATAAGACTGACTTTAGAAACCACAGAGTTATAATATTATAAACTCACTGTAAAGATGTGCTAGCATATATTCATGTCTTAGCAGAAATGAATAGAAAAGACTGGATGAAAGCTAAACTGACCTTGCTATGGAGCTCTGTATCCAGTATTGATCGAGAAAGGAGACCACACTGCAGCACATTCATAACCTCAACGTCCAGTTCCCTGAAGAAAGGCCAGTATAAAGACAGACTGACCCCTACTTTGACCTCCTTCTCCTTCTCCTTCTCTGAATGGTCCTGCCACAAATGTCAATACAGTTGCCAAAATTCAATGAGAATATTACAAACACCCTGATGTCATTTGATTATAGCACGCAGAAATACATTTATGATAGGTAATTAATGAACTGCTCATACCTGTAGAGACTCATCCACCTCTGTAGCCTCCTCCAGCTGAGTGCTGTCTGCTGAAGAATTTTTACTGGCCGAGGCTTTCCTCTTTTTCCCAGTCGGCTCTGCAAAAAGACCAGGTAGTTTTACTTTAGTTCTCTATAGTCTTGTAGAATATCAAACCTTTCCTATATTTTCACTGTTCTGCCTTGAGAAAAATGGGAATAAGGATGTTTACATTTCAATAAAGGTAACATGCTATAAAGCTCTAAGCTTGCTGGCTTGCCTGAGACTGTAGGAAATGAAAATCTCCACCAGCGGCTTCTTGGATGCATCTTATACCTTTACCTTTCTTTGCTTTCTTTGCAGAAGCAGTAGAGGAGATGGGGAACAAAACCTCTGCACTCTCACAATCAAAGTTGGCCAAAGGAGGAGTGTACCCAGGGCTGGCTGAAACACACATACTCAAGCCATTAAGATTTACTAGCCGATTCAGAATGAATTTGAACTGCATGGTATCACAATATTGCTATATATTGCAAATGAGAAACAATACACCTTACAGCATATTAAAAATACACTGGTGAAATCTTCATGTGTCATGGTTAATGACTGCATCGCATTCACTCATGTGAATACTGTGATTTATCAAAATCACCCAAAAAAAAACCCACCTGAAATGTCTCAAATTTGGTGAGGATTAGGGATGCATCAATACAGAACTTTTGATCAATACCGATATTCGATACTGTCCATGCACATACACTATATTGCCAAAAGTATTCACTTACCCATCCAAATCATGTGTAGGCATGATTTTGATGGGTACCTAGGCATGCAGACTGCTTCTACAAACATTTGTGGGTCACTCTCAGGAGCTCAGTGAATTCCAGCATGGCCACCTGTACAAGACCAGTTGTGAAATTTCCTCACTACTAAATATTCCACAGTCAACTGTCAGTAGTATTATAACAAAGTTCAGCCACAAACTGGTAGGCCGTGTAAAATGACAGAGTGGTCAGCAGATGCTGAGACACATAGCATGCAGAGGTCGCCAACTTTCTGCAGAGTCAATCGCTACAGACCTCCAAGCTTCATGTGGCCTTCAGATTAGCTCAAGAACAGTGCACAGCTGCATCCAAGCCTTACGTCACCAAACATAATGCTAAGTGGTGTAAAGCACTGCCATTGGACTCTAGAGCAGTGGAGACGTGTTCTCTGGAGTGAATAATCATGCTTTTCAATTTGGCAATCCGATGGATGAGTCTGGGTTTGGCGGTTTTCAGGAGAATGGTACTTGTCTGGCTGCATTGTGCCAAGTGCAAAGTTTGGTGGAGGGGGGACTATGGTGTGGGGTTGTTTTTCAGGAGTTGGGCTCGGCCCCATAGTTCCAGTGACAGGAACTCTTAATGCTTCAGCTATGGTAAACGCTATGGATTAAGTATGGGGTGTCACTCAAGTTCATATGCATGTAAAGGCAGACAAGAAAAACTTTTGGCATACAGTGTATTTGCAGATGCCGATACACAAAAGCTTATTAAATGTAGAAATGGGAAATTCTGCCTGGACTAGCAACTTAAACATTCAGCTGTTCTAAGGTAAAGTAAATAAAATATTGGTCAAATCTAACCATGAGCCCAAGTAAATATAAAGGCTATTTACTATACATGTTAAGACAGGGACTTTGTATCCATTTGTCACTGACGCCTGTCCATATTTATGTTCCATTTCTTAACACACCTGAGACACATAATCAGCACACTGCTTTCTCCAGCCCTTGACTACCTGGCTGATGTGTTTTTGGAGCGGGAACAGAATGATACATGCAGAATGACCAGGGGTCTCTAAAAACTTTAAACTCTTATATTTAGAATACCTGCCAAGCATGTCTCCAGTAGTGTCTGAAGGTAGGTGATGTTCTGAAGACGGGTTACAACCTTCATCTTCATCTCAGGGTCGGTCTGTTTGCAAAATGCATTCACCACCTAGTCATATGGAGACACACACACACACACACACACACACACACACACACCATCCATTTTCAAATTAACATAATAATTAGTCTTTAATTCGCTATAAAGTGCATGTTTGTTTATTTATTTTTTACAAACACTCAAGACAAATTTGACACAAGCAAGGAAAAGGGTATCATATGCAATAAATAATCCCTTCTGTGTACTTCAATCATGCAAATGCATTTACCTCTCTGAACCAGTTGATGGTGTAGAAGAGCAAAGAACAAAAAAACTCTCGCTCTGCTTTAGACAGACTCTCCACCCTCTCCACCACTTCCATGTCTGTCAGAATCAGCGGGCAGCCTGACAACATGGAAACAAACACACACACAAATCTAAAAATGTACAAAATAAAGTATAGTATACAAGGACAGCTTTTTGCAGTCTTATATTATCAACTGTGCAGACAGCCAAACAGGTTTTAATGAAGTATTTTAAGCGATCATTTGCATAGGAAAAACAGATTAAATTAGAATAAATACAATAAGTTGACGATTTTACATACATCAATACGTTTGTTTAACCTTATCCAGTCTTCTTTTGTAGAAGCCCAGTATTACTTATAGTTACCATTCAATACCTGTTAAAACTAATCAAAGCTCATTTATGTTGAATCAAGGGTGCTTATTTGCTTATTTTCTGATAATATATGGTGTTTTTACAAGTGAAAAATGTGCATGTATATATGATAAACCATATATACGAGATTTGTAAGATCTCAGTTAATGTAGGTAGTCATTAATTTTAAACAACACTTCTTGCAGTTTTACCTAACTAGAAAAGAGCATTTAAAAAGAACTGTTAAATTAAAAGATTTTGTTGCCACTGAAGATCAGCACTGCTATGGTGAATAACAGGGCATATTAAAGCACTCCCTGCTCAAGTATTTGTACAAGAATGTTCTGGTATGATGCCCTTTTCCTGAGAATCTGGGAGCAGATTCCATGTCTACTTCCTCCTTTCATACAAAGGCCTTTGTGTTCAGGCAGACAGTCTCAGCCTTTCAGATGACCAGACTAGAGCTACAGCTCAGGTGTCAGAGCTGGGAAAAAGTCTGCCGTAACCTTAAATGATGATGCTGTTTTGCTCTTTCAAGTCAAAATGAAACAACTAAGTGACTTCCTCAGAGCAAAAAGTATATTTGAGGCAGTTCATCCTAAAACACACACACACACACACACACACACACACACACACACACACACACACACTTTCTAAGCCACTTCTCCCTCGCGGGTATCCTAAAACATTTCTTGTGAATAAAGTACTGAATGGACTGAAATGCAATAGTCATGTTTTTTTGATGCTGGAATACACTATTAGAATCTACTTGTTTGTTTAGCTTTCTCTTTAAGATGACCCTTTCTATTATGAATCAAAGCAACACCGCCATATGGAGCAGTCCTGAATGTGACATATTTTGACTTTTCTAGTGTGTTGGTAGTTTGACTGACCGAGCAGAGCATCAATCTCCTCCAGATCACCATGGTGCTGCTCTTCCTCACAAAGCCTCAGGAGCCGGAAGAACGATGATAGGCACAGAGGTGAAACATGCCTGGAAAGACAGAGAGTGAAAGCAAATAAGTGTTTTGGTCATTTGCATGCTGATTTTTATATGCTTTTTGTTACAAATTAGTGCTGTTAATTATTTGTGCATTTCATTTCATGACATTACAACTGGAAATAAGAGAGAAAAGAAGAGAATCTACTGGCTTTCGTTTTTGTTTCATTCACAATCTAATTTTAATACTGGTTCATTATTTCAAATTTCAAATAACGGTTCATTATTTTATTAAATGAGGATTAATATTTTTCTTTCCCTCTCATAAAAATGACGTTCATATCAATATGCTCATAAATTCACTTCCTTAAGGCAATGCTTTGCTAGTACAGCATTGTCATAATGTCAATATCAGCTTGCTAGTATCAGCCATATCAGCATAAGAATATTGTTTTTGACCTGCCATTCCTCTGGCTGGCAGAGATGCGATTGTCTGGTCTGTGCAGCACATCCTGGGACATCAGGGGCAGCAGATTGACGGCAATTCCTCCTTGACTCTCATCCTCATCCAGATTATACATCACTGATGCGGGGAACGGAAATAAACTACACATGCACGCACACGCACACACCCATACCTACAAATCACTTTGATAACATTTCTCAGGAACGGCAGATAGTCATTAAAGTAATAATAAAACCTTACACTGTTTTTATCTATGTCTTAAACGCTTTGTATTGAAACGTGGCTCAGAAAATTAATAGTTTTATGGGGATAATATACAATAATGTAAAATATATTAGTTTAGTAATCATTTACTTAACTGTGATTTTGACTAGAACATTGTTGTTATTTAATTCAAGGAACAGAGAGTTACTACATTTTTTTGTGAAATATATGTACATAAAAAGTAAAAATGCTTTATAAAAAGTGGAAAATGCTGTATATACAAATACTATACACATAAATTAATAAACAAAGAAATGACTACCATTTGGTGCATAACACATATTGGCTGAGCCACTCACCCTGCTATCTCTGGTCCGAGGTCCACTACAAAATCCTCCTGGAAATCCTCCAACACACTCTTTCCAATCCACACCTGACACAGAACATTGACACTACATTTGTGTTTGTGATCTGAATTTGGTGTAAAGTTATTTTTAAGACTAAAGTCTTGCATTGTGGAAAGAAAAAATATTCTTTACAATTGTCACTGTTTGGCAGAGAAACAAACAGAATGCAAATTACATTTAAATTATATTAGTTTGCTATCATGTAGTTACATTTACACAGAGCAAAAATAATCATTACTTAGACTATTTAGCCAATTTCTAAGGGTTAACACTTCTTATGTATTTATATAACTAATACAATAATTTCGCATTTCGTATTCTTGCTCTAAGAATTTCATGCAGAATGAAGTACTTCACCCAGAGTCTTTTCCACACATAAGTGAATTAAACTGTAAAGGTCCTGAAGCTAAATGGGACCAAAAGAACAACAAACCTGCACCAGTGGGTCCAGTTTGCAGGTCTGCAGCAGGTTGGCCAGCTCATCATAATAAAGAGCAGCAGCCTCAGCTGAGCCCTCGCTGCACGAACGCACCAGCTCCAGCAGGGTCGTCACCTAATCATACACCTCACTCATTAAAAATAATCATGTACACCTAAAATCAACACAATCACACACTTATAGACATACAAACATGCCACCCACCTGTCTGTGTGTTTCTTTGGGCAATCCACCTTCCTGAGAGTCTGCTTTGCTCCTGCATTATCACAGTAAAAAAAACTGTTGTAATTATATTGTCCTTGTTTATTATTACAGATGTATTTAATCATTCAATTGCTGCCTTTTGACCAAACCAAAGCAACAGCAATAGAGCACTAAGCCTTATTATTCAGTAACTACAGGGACTCCAATGCAAACTCCTTGGCTATTTTTTCATAATTGGACTGTGTAACAAAACTGTGAACTTTTAAGGAGTTAATGTGAACTTTGGAATCACTTTTCAGTCAGTGTTTATCAAGTAAATCTGCAAGCAATAAGAAAAAGCAATGTTTGCTCAAAGACTGTAGACCGCACCTTCGTGCCCCCATACTCCCCACCATCATAACAGCACCAATGATGCCAATACGCTTGTACTTAGGCACTGCGCTGGATAACTGCTTTCGGATCACTATGTGCATGTCGTCCTGCAGACAGAGCATAAGAGAGAGAATAAGAAAAAAGCTTAACCAGAAGGGGGGTCATTTTGTGAAATATGTCTATAGCTCTGACCTGAATATGACTGCCATGTTTGTCATGCCCGAAAGCCAGAGAGCTTAGTAGGTGGAAGAGTCTGCGGATCTGCTGAGGATTCAGGTTCTCCATGTAGTCGAGAATACCCTACACATCATGTAACCCAATGCTTTAGTAAAGGAAATCACATAGCAGATATACTGACTAGACAGCAGTCTTCTAGATTTTACACTAGAAAAGCACAATGATTTTGGAAATATATTGGTATTAGAGGAAAACTGCTAATTAGAAAACTCATCATTGCACAGATGTATAAAATTGACTCAATTTTCAAACAGACATATGACGATGTATTTACTGTAATTTGGAAAAGCAGAAGCTTAAGGCAATGTTGGGCTACCATGCTAAAAAGTCTGCATTTTAATCATTTTACTCCATTTGTACGCCTACAGAAACTAATGGTACACCGAAATCTAGCTGTAACTCCAGTTTCACAGCAGTCCATCACCTGAAATTTTTCCTTATGCTGTTCCCTTGCAATGCTTTCTTAAAAGAACCATATATTTCTGAGATTGTATAAAAAGCATGTACTTTTGAATCCATAAATGACCAAAAAAGCAGGATTTGAGAAAAAAAAAAAAAAAAACACTCTCTCTCTTTTGTAAATGTATTATGAGAAGGTCATAATGCTCAATTAGCTTCCACCTGTGATCCACTTGTTATTGCAGAAGATTGTATGGGGCAGTGATTACCTTGACAAAGACTGCATACTGAGACATTTCTGTGGGCTTCTGGGACACCAACTCGCATAGCAGCTCCAGTGCCACATCCACCTCCCCACTCACACCACTGCACACGTGTGTGACCAGAGAGCCCACCACTTCCTATACACACAAACAGTTAAGAAACAAAAAAACAAGCCCCTTATATCTTAAGAGTATTTTAAAGAACAAAGAACAAACAATAGATCACTGTAACTTGTCTGGTATAAAACTATCAAGAATTTTTTAATAAACAAGAACCAAAGAAGCATTTTGTTGGTAGTAATAACTAACAAAACATTCAACTGTCCCCACATCCAGACTGTAAAGCAGTAGTGCTTTGGGACACAAGAGTGTTACCTGCTGACAGTAAGAGTCGAAGGCAGTGAAGGCCTGTTTGTACATGTGTCCACCAAAAGGTACCACACAGCAGTCCGGAGAGCGCAACAGCCCCTGAGCCAATGCCAGGATGGAGGGAAAATAGCCACGCATCACCTACACAACAATACACAAGCAGTTATACTAGATATTTTACACAAAAACAGACACATGCATGGCCACACCACATTAACTACTCAACACGCGACCTTCTCTATAGTTTTGTAGTTTTGTGTATCCATATGTGATTTCATCACACTGCCATACATCACATTTCCTCCAAGAGAACATGGATGAAACAGTTCTGTTTTATCGCTCGTGGGTGTTTGCTTTCAACATTGGACACTGTAACATAGTTATGCCATCATCCTCTTGAAAACTGAAAAAAATATGGAGCTGCATGTTTTTTTTCTTGGGGGGTTACAGCGCATTTTTAATTAATATTGTGATAGGTTCCATCCTTGATCATTAGACTCAACTAATAACAACCAGTTATAAATCAAAAGAATTCGCTAAAATTTGCATCCCAAACAAATACAATTGAGAAAAAGCTGAGATCAATCTACTGACAAGAAGAGGAAGAATAAATATGGAACGTAAATGTTAAAAAAGGATAAATATCAATGCTCCCTCCATCAGGAAGACAAACATTTTGCATTTAAAATGACCCTAAACAGATTGAACATCCCAAAGTAAACAATAAACATTACAGATGTTGAGGCTGACCTGAGCATAGCCCTTGAAGGTTTTATTCAGTAGCGATTCCTGAATGAGGCCAGCACGGACTTTAGCCCTCAGCACTCTCTCTGCCCCACGTCGGCTCTGATTAGCATTTGTGGAGTGGAGGATGAGCAACACCAACACATCAACCACCTAATAAACAATGAGAGAAAAGTCACATGCAGAAATTCAAACAATAAAAACAATGTGGATGGAGAATAAAATTCAATATAGATCAATTTATTTAAAATGTGCACCTTGTGGTCTTCAAGCTCAGTGACATTCTCTATTGCCTGCAGGACAAAAAAAAAACATAACACCTCGTTCAGACTGCATAACTGGGGTGTCAGTTAAAGGGATTTCCACTGTACATTGATCTGCACAGCCAAAGAAGTAAGCTGTGAAGCTTCTGCTCACCTTAAGCCATGCTTCAGAGATGGTCTTCTGAAATCGTACAGCTGACTTTATTACCTCCAGCACCAGAGCTACACTGTCTTTACTGCTGCATGATGGGACACTAGAGGACCGGACAGCAGAGAAAAGATGAAAATGAAAAGAAACAAGTGACACTGACATGCTGCATGCCTTCACAGGCCTAGTAGCCTTGATATTTCTTCAGTCTATGAGTCGAATGAGAGTGACAGAGTGGCAAATGTCCTCTTACGCTGTACTCTTCTTATTCTTCCCTGAACTTTGAGAGGCCTGCAGCATAGAGAACACCACACATTGCTCCAGCTCCAGCTTCTTACGTAAGTCAGACACCACCTACAAACACAAACAGGTACACAAAAATTTTATTCTTCTTGCTGCATTATTTAAAAAAAAAAAAAAAAAAAAAAAAAGCACACAATGCACACAAACTCAAATGCCACATGAATGTAAATTTAATTGAAACAGATCGATCAAACACACAATACATCTTTTCAGTTTGTTAGACATTGTTAAATTTCTACTCCTTCATCAATGGTCATTCTGACCAAAAACCTACTGTCAGTTGGATATATATAGTTCCCTATTATACTGAGTTAGTGTGATGACTCTTTTCAACCCAGTCTTTAGGCATCACCTTAGAACTGAATAGTTCAAATAGTAAAAAGACATTTTCAGACAATTTACAATGACATTTTTAAGGATTCTCATGTTGAAAGACATTTTTAGGTATTTTATTGACATTGTTAATGCAACTTTGTGTTAGTACAGAACTACTGACAGTTTTATTTACAGATTCAGACATGTTATCTGCAAACGCTGACCTCGTTGGCATCTGAGGCAGAGATGGAGTGCAAGATGAACTTCACTACAATAGGAAGATCCTCCAGCTGTACTGCAGAGACAGTGGACATGACTGCTCCACGCACCTGACCGACACACAAACATGCAGGCAGAGAAAGAAAAGTAGGCGTGCACACAATATAAGCTGTTTTATGTCTGAAGTATTTGTTGTAGAAAATGCATGTATGTTTGTGGTAGGGAGGTGGATACCTCAGCTAGTAAAGCTGTGCTGATGTTAAGGCTAGACAGTGCATCCAGGATGGGGACAGTGAGTTGGGTGTTCTCCTGGAGAAGAGCACTGCATAGATGAGAAGGTGGAAAATGTTAGACACAGAGAGTTCACTAAAACCATCATCAGCACCATGAGCTAATTGATTCAAATGACAGTAACAACCAGCCAACAACCTTCTTGAAGACTCAAAGAGAAAAATGTTTAAGAGGCTAGATCTGTTAGAGATTTAGGTTGATTCTGGACTCTTCTAAATCAAAATCATTACTTGAGTTCTCTGGCCATGTCTCCATGCTGCGAGTCCTCCAGTATTTCAGGCAAGCTAGTAATAATGTCCCGCTGGATCTCAATGGGAGCCACAGACACCAGCTGCATCAGCTTATTGGCCAAATCCTACACACCAGACATCAAGCAGACATTAACAAAGCAGCTGAGCTGGCTATAAGTTGAGTGTAAAAACCAACTTTGGAATAAACTTAATCTGGTGTAGACAACACTTAACATGAGTCTGCTATGGCAGGTCTGCAATTACATACATTTTTTGCATTGGAGAAAAATACATTTGCATACTCAAATGGAAATGCACCCAAAATAGATACTAAACAGAATATCAAAACAAATTGACACAAAAGACCTACCCCTCAAACAAATTACTTAAATTACTACTGTCAAAAAATCCATGTGATTTAATACCAAATACCAAACTAGTCAGTGTAATCAGCATAGGAGAATCAATAAGCATGCTTGGTCCAAAATCTGGACTACTAGAATCTAAAGTAAATACTGCTCAGGATTCATATCAAATACAAAAGTACCACTATTGACATTAGTACTGAAATTCTCTGAATGAAACCCAGCCCTAATTGTGGATCTCCTGATGCTGGTTGCATTTATCACTGTAGAAAACAACACAAGAGATGGTAAGCTACATACTTTGAAATCCACAACTCGATCAAGCCACTTCAACTGGTTTATAATGACACGTGGAATATTAAGGCCATCCTCTCCAACTCTGAAACAGCCAAACACAAACAATCACTGATTACTGATCAGATCACATGCTACCCCCACCTATAACACCTCAACTAATAAAAGCAGCCAGACCATGATCTCCTGAATGACTGCATCTAACATATTTGCATACTCAAATTGAAATGCACCCAGAATAGATATTATACAGAAGACCAATTCAACCATTCATGATATGAAAAAGACCTACCCCTCAAACATGAACTCTGGAAGCTTCTCAAACAAAGTGTTTATAACCATCGTCTGCAAAAAGGGAGGAAATATTTTATTAATTCATCAGGGGTGCACAGATACAGAAACTAGGTCAATGCTCAAATATTGGTTGGAAATATTAGTAAAATCTTATAATCTACCCATCAATTACTTTTTTCAATTATCTGATGATATTTGATTCCAGTATATCTTATATATTATACATGACTGGTTAAATTATCTGTGAACATCTGCATGTTGTATATAAAATACAAATAGTTTCTTACCTGAAGCATCTCTACACCCAGAAGCAGACGAACCAGGCTCTCCTGAAATGAGTTTGAACTGAAGTTGCAGGAAAAGACACAAAAAACAAAACCACATAAACATCTAATCCTATGAAAACACATTACCTTCCCATAACATAACATACACTATTAAAAAGCTGATTCTTCAAGGGTTCTTCAGTAAAGAAACTGGTTCCATGCAGAATCATGAACACTCCAAGAAACCTCTGGACAATTAAAGAGCTCTATGCATCATGAAAGGGTTCTTCAGATCAATGGGGAATGTGCTGCAGATGGTTCTATATAGAACATTTTTGAAAAGGGTTCTATATAGCATCAAAAAGGATTATTCTATTGTTACGATGTCAAGCTTGTCACGATAGAACACATAAGTGCTATATAGAACCCTATTCAGCACATTCTCCATAAATCTGAAGAACGCTTTTACAATGCAAAGAACCATTTAATCATGCAAATGGTTCTTTAAGTGTTCATGGTTCCATATAGAACCGTTTTCTTTGCTAAGAAACCTTTGAAGAACTGGCTTTTTAAGTGTGCAAGGCAACATCAATTTTTCTTCAACCACTGGCCCACATCGCCTTCAGACAATACCTGGCATCTCCGTCGCCTGCAGAGCGAGGCACACAGGGAAGCAGGCAGTTTCTTAATTTCTCTGGGTCTTCAATGTGAGTCTCGAAACCAGATATAAACTCCTGAATTATCTGACAGAGCAAGTGGAAATCATAGTTGTCAACACTACATGATCTATTGCATTATACTGTACTGCAGAGAAACAACCGAAAACAAAAACCTGCATTTGTACACTCACACTGGGATATCTGGAATCCTTTCGTAAATGCTGTTGTAGTCTCTTCTGAAACACTACCTGATCCACTGCTATTTCAGCAAAAAGCAGAAAGTCAGAAATTAATGTATGAGACTGAGTCCTTTCAGTGTTTGTGTATGCCATGTGTACCAGAGCCAATGTCTACATCCATGGTCTTACCAATCTCATTAGACATGTTGCCTAATCTCAAGATGACTCCTGATTCTTGAAGCATGTGAACAAAAACAGAATCAGGAACCTGATCAGAAACTGCTGCTTTGCTGGGCATCCCAGTGGACTTCCTTTTCTTGGATTCTGGATAAATATAACAGAACAACATCAGTTAATTCAGTTTCAGAGCTCAGAATGGCTTCGAGTGAAAAGATACACTCATCTACACGTTATATATAACACATAAAATAACTTACTGGGCACATCTAATGAGGCTGGTCCCCCATCCACAGAAACAGACGATGATCGTTTTTTCTTGCGCATCATGCTCCACTAATGTTCTGCTGTTCACACACTTTCCAGCTACCTGCTGGTAGGATAAATTCATTTAAAAACTGGATTAATTTAAATAATTTGGCTATCTACCCATTAACTTACTGTGTATGTATAAACAAACTGTATTGCCAAAAATATTCACTCGTCTGCCTTCACATGCATATGAACTTGAGTGACCCCCCCATTCTTAATCCATAGGGTTTAATATAATGTCAGCCCACCCTTTGCAGCTATAACAGCTTCAACTCTTCTGGGAAGGCTTTCCACAAGGGTTAGAAAAGTGTTTATGGGACTTATTGACCATTCTTCCAGAAGCACATTTGTGAAGTCAGATACTGATGTTGGATGAGAAGACCTGGCTCGCAGTCTCCTCCCTAATTTATCCCAAAGTTGTTCATTCAGGCTGAGGTCAGGACTCTGTGCAGGCCAGTCAAGTTCTTCCACACCAAATTCACGCATCCATGTCTTTATGGACCTTGCTTTGTGCACTGGTGTGCAGTCATGTTGGCACAGGAAGAGACCATCCCCAAACTGTTCCCACAAAGTTGGGAGCATGAAATTGTCCAAAATCTGTTGGTCTGCTGAAGCATTAAGAGCGCCTTTCACTGGAACTAAGGTCCTGAAAAACAACTCCACACCATAATCCCCCCCTCCACCAAACTTTATACTCAGCACAATGCGGTCAGACAAGTACCGTTCTCCTGACAACTGCCAAACCCAGACTCGTCCATCGGATTGCCAGATGGAGAAGCGTGAATCGTCATTTCAGAGAACATGTCTCCACTGCTCTAGAGTCCAGTGGTGGTGCTTTACATCACTGCATTCAACGCTTTGCATTGCGCTTAGTGATGTAAGGCTTGGATGCAGCTGCTTGGCCATGGAAACCCATTCCATGAAGCTCTCTACTCCCATACACTCCCAAACATCCTCCTTGTATCTGCACTCTATGTATCAGATCCACATCCCAAATAGGTACACTTTGTTGACAATTACAGACTGTAGATCATCTGTTTCTCTGCGTATGTTATTAGATCCCTTCTAACTTGTTTTTCAGTGGTCAGGACCCCCACAGGACCACCGCAGATCAGTTACTATTTAGGTCGCAGATCAGTCTCACCACCAAGTAACAAGGAAGTGGTTTTAATGTTATGGCTGATCTGTATACATCGGTCTGAAAAACAGACTGACAAAAACAACAACAAAAACAAACTGAAGTAACACGAACAGCCTGTTTCACTCTAAAGATAAAAGAAAGGTTGGAAATATATATGAACATATTATATAACTAAACATCACTGCGATAACAAAAATGCAGGACACGTTTCCTCTAATGACCAACTCTAAATACTGTGAGGGTCTTCCAGCTAACGTCGCCTCTGCACTTCACATCGAATGAGCGGGCGACTGACCACAGCAAATTAAAAGCTACCCAGGAGCTACTCTGTCACCTCTTTAGTATCGCCGCTATTGTCAAACTACGCTGGCTAGGTTAGTTAACCTAGCTAACTAGTTAGCTGGCTAAGGCTAGGCTTTCTTTCTAACAAATGCGCCGTTGTAAACTAACCAGCATTTAGCCCTTCATATTAAACTCAGACTGACATTCTGAGTTATAAGCACTGACATATTAGCAGCAACTGTAGAGAGTTACATTCAAATAAATGAAAATAAACGTACTTGGCTAGTTCTCCTTGGCTGTTGTACTTTGTTTCGAGCTCCCTCAAGTCCAGGCTTCAGTTTCAAGACAGATTCCCGCGCCAATGTTTCGTAAACTGTAAGGGACTGTGGGACAATTTAACACTTCAAAAACGAACGTAAAAACAAATGTCAAATAATTTCTTTGTATTTGATCCTATACATTTTCCAGTTAAGTGGCGGCGTGAGCGTTAATTCCTTTTATTTGTACATACATGTTGATTTACACGCAGAGTGCTGTTTCTTGTCTCTGTCCACGACAACATTTTCATGACGTTCCCTAAACTTTTGGGGGCGTCACCTGACAGTGGGTGTGGACTGTGGTGAAGTAAACACAGGGATTGGTTGCTTCTCTGCGGTTTTCTCTCCTCCTGCGCGGCGGCTTCCTTCCTTCCATCGGTTTAAGTTCGTAGTTAGTGAGCGTTCGTCGTCTGTTGTGTCCTGGGCGCTCTGCGAGGTCGCTAGCATGGCTAACGTGAAGTCGTTTTACGACATTACGGCGAAGACGCTGACAGGAGAGGAGTTCAAGTTTTCAACTTTACAGGGTAAAGTGGTCCTTATCGAGAATGTCGCATCTCTCTGAGGTACGACCACCAGGGATTACACCCAGATGAACGAGCTCCATGAGCGTTTCTCAGACAAGGGGCTCGTGGTTCTGGGAGTGCCCTGCAATCAGTTTGGACATCAGGTAAAATACTTTTCATCTGTTTCTTTCTCTTCCTTCGTTTTCGAGGTGGTTCGGATTTCTGTGGATGAATAAATGAAACCCCTTCAGTAAAGCACAATTTTTAAGCAATAAAGAGCACTTATGTGTCTTGAATAATTATTGTTGTAAGTTTTTCACTGGAAGCAGTGAAAGAAGACTAATACATTTTGTTTACTTTTGCGTTCACATCTGAAATACATTTTATTTGGTGCCTTGCTAAGCATTTTGTGTCTATAGTGGCTACCGTGCTGTACCATTTGTAATCTGAGCCTTTAGCACATGGACAACAGGCAGGTGCGTCTCCAGTGTCTCCTCAGATGACCGAAGCACATCATTATAGGCAGGTTAGGTGATTTAAACCATGTCAGGCAACCAACTTTGTTATTCAGCTTTATGTCCATTCCCTCTTTTAGGAATGTCTGTTCAGACTGGGTCGTGGGTAACATCAGTGGCTAGAAACTATAAATGTATAGGATGATAGTGGAGCATATAAATGTGCACAATAAGATGCAAGCCTGCAGCTCTGCGCTCAGCCTGTTCTACATATCAGTCTGCATTGTGTTCTTTCTTCTTTTCCCAGGAAAACTGCTCAAACGAAGAGATCCCAATGTCCCTAAAATATGTCCGTCCCGGAAATGGCTTTGAACCTAAATTCCAGCTGTTAGAGAAGGTGGATGTGAATGGGAAAGATGCCCACACCCTGTTTGTCTTCCTCAAGGAGAAGCTGCCTTTCCCCATTGATGAACCCGTGGCCTTGATGAGCAACCCTAAATACATTGTCTGGAGTCCTGTCTGCAGGAATGACATTGCCTGGAACTTCGAGAAGTTCCTCATTGCACCAGACGGGGTCCCGTTCAAACGCTACAGCAGAATATACCTGACCAGCAACATTGAGGGGGACATAAAGAAGCTCCTGAACATTGCTAGCTAAAATGGTATATCTTTGTATGGTTTTTCATCTGTGGTAGTTGGTTGTGCCCTTGTTGGGCCCAGTGTTGCTGTATTGGGACATTTACTGAATGGAGATGCCCTTTTAAATATGATGTGGGGGGTGTCAGATGCCTTGTAAAAGTCCTGACTTAACAGTTGCATAGAGCCCATGTATGGCACAACATGCCTTTTGTTGATCAATAAATGGATGTTCATTGAGTCTTGAGGGTTTTTTTTCCTCACTAGTTAACTACAGTTCTAGCTAGAGTTTCCTGCTTCATACATACTACTGTTGTAGCTCCAAGAAGTACATTGCATATTAATGTAAGTCCCATGGCAACTAGTGTTTGTTGCTTGCTGAGTCATGCACACTTGCAAAGAAACTCATGCTCTGTTGTCCCTCGGCTGCGGCCTAATCCAAAATGTCCCTGTTTACTGTTGACATTTGTTGGCCACGATGCCTTTGGAGAGCTCTTCCAAGACGAACAGCAGAACTGAACTGATATGATGCAGAGTGACTTGAATACCAAGTAGTCTGTCATGTATCAGCAAAGCCTATTTTTTAACCCTTTCATACCATTTGAAAATCCAGGCTGACATTTACATCGTGAATATTTTATAATGCATGACTCATGGATGTAGAATTAGAGATAGTGAGGTTTTGTTACAGCAGCAGGACGGTGCTTGAGTATCATACAAAAGTAAACAGGACGCTCTAATCAGGCTTCAATTCTTTATTGTCTTTTTGATTTAAATGTTGTTTCAAAATCCAGGGTTGCACATATTGCCATGATAAATATCAGAACACAAAGAAGTTATGTATTCTATTCTGTAGATAGTACATGACTATTTACATCTATGCAACATCTCTCAAAATGTTTTTTAAAATGGATGCTATTCTGATAATGTGGCAGGTAAAAAAGTGCATTGGCCAGTATGTCATAATTCTAGTATCCATGTCATAGTTTATAGCAGGATATCAAGCATGTACTTGTCACAGCCTGACAGACTGAAAAGAGAGAAGCATGTGGGGATACCAACCACCAAGTTTCCATTTTGCATGCTGCTATTCCACAGTAGAGAAAAGCACAAGATAGATGGATGCATACTGACTGTTTTGGTAAATTCATAACAGGGAGGAAAGCTGTTAGTAACATCCTCCCAGTATGAAGCATGTTTACATCAGTAAGAGTTTTGCACTGAGTCATCTGACAAGCAAAGAAATGCCACAACCAATAACATGGCAAATTCACCACAGGGTAGCAGACAGGGCAGGGTAGCATTGTAGTCACTTGAACGTGTAAAGTTTCCTCTTTATAGCATCAGCCCCAAGTTTCCTGGGTAAGATATTCATCTGTGCCAAAAAGTGCAGCCTTTTCAACTCTCAAATTTAGCACCACTTTCGAGCAGTGGCTCGAAACTCCTCTGTCCGCCCTTTAACAAGAGGAGAAACGTCCAAAACAAAGCTCTATTAAAAATCTGCCAAACTGGAAAATTCTAAAGCATATCATTTTGCAAAAGTGGTCTCAACTAAGGAAATGCCATGTGATGAACCTCAGCCTTTTTTGGGACAAGCAGGACATGTATGTGTACCACCTTTAAGTTTAAATCTAAATCCACTCACACAAGCCCCCTTTTAACAGTTCTTGGGGCTGAAAGGCCGCTAGTGCTAACGTATCAGAGAGAGCAGCACAATATTGAAGATCAGCAGTATAATCAACCTCACCACATAACTTATAGTTCAGCCTATACTGTCTACCCCAGGCCTCAAGGATAAAGCCTTAAAGTGAAATATGTGTAAATGAACGCTTGCAAAAATATCACTGCAGTAAGTTGAAAGCATTGTGGTTGAACACAGCAATGGAGACACTGTCTACTCAATAAATGAAAGCCTTCTGTCTAAAATGTGGATTATGGACACAAGCATTTTTCAGAGAAGAAGCGATTCCTCACAAGAGGCACATAATACAAAACACCTTCGAGTACGCAGAGTGAATGGAGGAGGGAAAGGAAAATTAAATGTATCTTCGTTTGCATACATTGCTCAGACTTTCTGTCTACATCTAGGCAATTTTCCCTTGTCCTCATCATCTCCAATGCCATCAATATGTTTACAACTTTGGTTGTTACAACACAATGCATTTGGCTTCTTTTGACTTTTCCACTTGGTTACAGAAAAGTATGCACTTTCATTGCAATATTTCAGGCAACTTTTCTCGATGTCCAGCGAGAGGCTGAATATCCATATCATCCTCTGCCTCCTTATAAACTAAAAAAAATGTGCTCAGCAGGCAACAAGGTCCAGGGAGAAAGTCTGTCATGTCACGCTTCAAACTAAAATTCTCACTTATTGATTTTCTTTCGTTTATTCGTTCTTATGTCATATTTCTTGGCTCCTGGTAGATGTGTACATTTGTGAAGAAAATTAAAATAAAGCGTAAAAGACAGGGCCCTCCGAGTCTTGGGGGGAAAAAAAAAAAACAAAAATCACCGAAAAGCCTGGGATGTGCATTGATGCGTCGTTGGTTTTTCATTCACATAGCTTTTATTTTAGTGCCCGTCCTTAAAGAATAACGAACTTCAGTTGGTGTCCATGTGGTCGTCCAGGGACTCAGAAGCTCCTCCAAGAGATGCTGATGGGGTGGATCTGGATGGACCTTCTCCATCTCGACGTTGGTAGAAGAGTACATAGGCTGCTTTAGTCTGAAAAGTAAGAGATGATGATGTAAAAGAAGTGTCAGTTTGTTTTTGTTTTGTTTTTTTCGGTGGTGGTATCACAATGTTTTATGACAAATATCTTTAGATGAAGATAAAATTCCAAACTTGAGTATCTTACCACTATCTGATCTTCAGAGGCAGAGGACACACTGCTGTCATCAAAGTAATACCACTTCCCATCAGTCTTATTCTTAGCATATGCTGTGTCTGCCAGAGTAAGTGAGAAAAGTTCCTGTTTGAGGTCACTTGCAAGATTTATTGCAGACAACTTGAAGTCTTCCCCATTTAACCAGTGTTATTTACTACAGAGTGTAAAAAGGCCTTAGTCTTTTTCAGAATAGACCATGTTAACACTAGCCACCTGATCAAGTTTCCAGTGAAACAGTGAACGTTTATAAGGAAATAGAAAGGTGTGGGGAAAGGTGCTGGAAGATAAGACCGAACATAAAATCTAAAGAACAATGACAAGTTAATAAAAAAACAGAATGAGATAAGATGAATACATATTAACCAGCTAAGAGCTGTAAGGAGGAATGACTTGTCTCTTTAGGGGAAGTGTTTCATAACACGAGAGGAAAGAACTGCAATATAAACGACTCACAATGGCCTCCACCCATTCCTCCATAGTGGTTAGAGACAGCAACGAGGTCATAGATGTAGGGGCCAGCTTTAGGGTCGCAGACAAACTCGGACATGTTCAGATCCCTGTGGAAGAGAAGAACCAGCATCAGCACTACACTAAAACCTTTAAAAAACACTGGCCTGATCCCAATTCAACTATTCTGGCTATTTCAAGGCAAGCAGTGCGGATCATATTTAGTTGATCTCGACTGGTCCTTGTGAAAGACTCCATTGTAATCTTGTCCATTAAAGCTGAGCTTGAATCACTTCCAGGCTTTCCCTTGATCACTCTTGCTATAAAATCATAATGGCTGATCTGTGAGTGATTTATAAGAATCGAAGAAAAAAAAAAAAAAAAGAGAGAAATTGTGTTTTTCAACAAAAACACTGAAAAATGATGAATCAAGGAAGGCCACAGTTCATGGTCACCATCAGCTGTCCCAAAAACCAGGTCACTTTCACACCTACCTTGCTTGGTGTGGACCACTCAAACATTCTTTTATTTGGTGCATTTTGACTTAACACTCCAGCCATACTTGCGAGCGCATTAAATAAACATATCGTGGTCCAACAAAAATCGTGGGTCCACTCTGTCCACTTCCAAGTGACCCCTGATACAGTTCATTGCTGGTGGAAATACATTTTTACGATGGTCTGCACCAAACAAAGGAATTCAACACCAGATCACGTTTGTCTCTTCTTCTTGCACTGTACTGTTCTCAATCCACCTGTTTTAGCATCTGACTCTTAATACACACTCATATTGTTGCAGCATGAGCTGCTGCTAATAACAGCAATCAAATAACCAAATGCCCAGCAACGCAACGCAACAGGTTTGATTTTGGTACCTCTGGATCTCATAATCTATTTGTAGCATAGATTATGCGATCCAGCTGGTTGGTTAAACTAAAATTGACAAACTATTTAACCATAAGGACGTAGAGCTAAAACAATGTTAATTTGTATTGCTTTGATTGTGATTCACACTAAGCGTTTCAATTTTAACTCAAACTATGGATGGGACAATACATTTATACCAAGAATATATGTGGATAGATCTGGATTTTATACAGTGACAGGCTAGTTTAAAATAACACTTTCTCGTTTAACTTTTTGCTCTAGTGTGAAAGTAATGGAGTTCTTAGCCACTGCAATATGAAACCAACCAAACCAAACTAAAAAGATCCAATGTCACAAAAAACCTGGTTTGCTCCTTAGAAAACAAACCATGTAAATGTCAGAGATCAGTCACATATTTGAGATTCATCCAAATGACTCACAAAGATAAATAATGTGAATAAAGAATTCGTCCATCGTTACACTGTTAGTGAGCGAGTGCTGAACATGGTGAAGCAAGATTCTTTAGCAAGTATTTTCTGACAGCATCAATTAACTACGCAGCAGCAACCTTCTCACCTCCCTCTCCAACACAGTTAAAGAACATGTCTTTGGGACAGGAAAAACAAAATCAAGAGCATTTTCCTGAAGTAACTTACTGGCTGATTACTCATTTATTGGTTTCTATCGTGAGAGTCTGATCCTGAGCCAATGGGCTCAAAGGCTACACTGTTCTGTCTTGTAATCAGAACTAAAGTGTACAACAGCATAAACATCTCATCTGCTGTTACATTAGCAGGTGTATGAAAACTACCTCAACATTTATTCAAACTATTAACCACGCGATCTGTCAGACTGATACGCTCTTTTCCACCACACTGGCTATGCTTGTTCCTCTTCAAGAACAGTCTGGCTCGTAAAAGTTCAGACAACACATGGCATGACCAGACAACACATGCCACATCTTTTCACCGTTAAGTCCTTCCCACAGGATCTTACTGCAGACTGCTGCACCAACCAAAATGACTTTCATCAAATCCCATGTAAGATGATCATGCACCAAACAAGCCCTCAGCACATTATCAAAGCATGAATCAAGACAAAAGACAAAATGCTAAGGCACAAGGCGTAAACCACGTTTCTCACGAGCTTGCTGCCATCTGGTGGAAGAAATGCATTCTGACAAATCATCTCAGTTCCCTTAGCGCAACATCTATTACTGTTTTATTTTTTTACATTGCACAAAATATACAAAAATAAATAATAACAAATAGGAACACCCATTTATGTTAATTGAAACAAAAGCACAAAACTCTCTGTGCCTATGATAGTTATTGATAGATCACCTTATGGGGAAATCCACTACAGTGTCCAGTTTGTCTCTCCAACAGCGGTTGTATGAAAAGCGTTTCAGATGTACCACCAGAACGCGGGGTAGAGACCACAGGTCAAACTTCTTTGTGGCCTGCTGGTGCTTCTTACAGGTGGGGCAGTACCTGCAGAATGAGCATCAGACATAGGCCGTTATATTAATACATTAACAACTAACAGGGCTCCGAACTAGTTTGAGGAACAAAAACAGAAAGTGGTATTTTGGTAGGAATAAAAACACAACCAAAACATAATTATCCTTAACTGCTCAGGAACATAAATGTTTATTTGAAATCTCTGTTAGGGTTAATAATGTTACTTTCACAGTTCTGTGCAGCCCATTGGCTTATTATTTATGTTTAGATTAACTTGGTAATAACATAAGTAAACACTAGCTCTGAATACTCTCCATGCTCTTCCAAATACACTCACATAATTTTGCTTGTATCATCATTTCATGATGCCAGAAACCATTTAGCCAGTGAGCGTAAGTAAACATTTTTAAAGACTGTATTTACTCTTCTGACAACATGTAACATACATTTGAGTTACTCTGATCATAACTACCTGGACTAATAGCTTTCCAAACCTACTGCCACATACAGTCTGTGTAAAAAGAACAGAATTTTTCAGGACTAGTTTAGGAACACTGTGTTGGGGTTGGAATGGATAAATGGAAAAGTTAAAAAACTGTTTCTGCTCAAAGTGTGAAAGTGAGCCGATTCATTTTTTTTTTTTATTCCAAGCCCTGATAACTAATAACCTTTAGTGTATTCTTCACACCTATGCTGAATATATTCAAAAATATTCAAAGTGTCTAGTGAATACACAAAATCTGAACATTTTAGTGACAGCATATTTATCCTCACCAAGGATCATGCTCTCCCAGCGTCTCCATGGTGGTAAAAAGCTCAATGCATTCCTTCAGAGCCACCGTAGCCTTCTTCTTCTGAGCCTGCATCATGCTCTCATGCTTCTCGTAGGCCTTGAATGACACAAAGCAGAGCTTACAGTATTCTGAAGATTATTAATAATAAACAAGTCAAAAGCAACATATAAAGTGAGCTAACCTCTGCCTCCTGGTCATCATAGCACAGTCTCTTTGTGTCCGAGTCCCAGTCAATAGCTATTGTGGAATGTGCTATCAGAAAAAAAAAGTTGTTTTATTTTAAAATAAAATATCTTTAAATAAAAAATAAAAATACAAATAATTTTTTTTTAAAAGGATGAAAGGCAAAAGGGCAATAGTTACGTGTGAGCTTGAGGATATTGCCTTCACTTGGTAAAGGACTGATGTTGGCTGTGCCATAGGAATTGACCATGCTAAAAGAAAAGAGTTTGGGTCGAGAAGCTTTCCCAACACTACCAACGGGTCCATTCTCAGGCTCTGAGCCCTCATCCTCTCCGTCCACAGTTTCTGACTGGCTACTTTCAGGATCTGGGCTCACCTGGTGGTCCATAGCCTCATCTTCACCTGTGGTAAGCCCAAAGATATGTATGAATTTAACACTCAGAAATAACTACAACAAAAAAACATTGGTGAATCAGTGGAGAAATAGCAAATAATACATTTCAGAAGACATGTGGCTTGGTGTGCATCTTACCATCACATGCTCCATTGGGGCCATTGCAGGTTTCAGAGTGGCTGCTCCCATTGGTAGAACCAGCGCTGCAGGATGCCCCATCTGACATTGGGCTGCTACAGCTGCTCAGCCCTGTATTATGATTGGATGCTAAAACTCCACAGTCCACTGAGTGGTTGCTGTTGGAGGAAGTGGCTGAAGCAGAGGCTCGGCCGTCCATCACGGTGGCCTGTGAGCGCTTCACGTAGCGCCTTAACAGAAACAAATAACTTTTGAGTACTTTATCTTTTGTTTCACTACACACGTGTCCAGTTACATTAACTTCATTCTGGAATGTGAGAGACTGCTGCATGAATGTGAAACAGGGAAAACAAACAACAAAACAATCTGAACTATGGGATGTGTACAGTTCTCAAGCTCTATGTTCACAGTGCATGGCAGAAGAGCACCCACCCAATTCTTTCCAGCACACGCTCATACAGTGTGTCTGGGGAGAGGTTGTGGCGAGGAACGGTGATGAGAAGTGGCTGCCCAAACAGCATTGTGCCTGAGGAGCCTCCGCTGTGCTTCATGTGTCTCTCCCTGAAGTAAACCGGCAGATTCATCCGCTCACTGTCCTCTTCCAACACTTCATAGCTACAACACACACAAACTAAGTATCACTGGAATTCACAATCTCAAAAAATATCTTTAGCTGAATGGAATGAAAAACCAACAACTTACACAAAAATGTCATCTTTTTCCATAATGTGGTTGAGACCATCATCCTTTCTATAGATTTTATGGAATCGGTGATTGTAAACATCAGCCACAACCATCTAGATGAGAGGGGAAAAGCGGACTCAAACTTCAGTAAGTGATTTGATGACTAATCTGTCAAAGCAGGCATATGAATCATGTTCAAACTGTGAAAATAACTGACAGCATAATATTAAAAAGCAATACAACAGGCACAACTCACATTCTCTGCTGGAACTCCAGAAAGTTTAGCCAAAGCACTGCACAGGTCTGCCACTGTGCCTAGTTTAGGGACCACCACACGAAACTAAGAAGAACAGAGAAACACAGCGAAAACCAGTAAGGACATTTATTTGATCTTAAATAATCACATAACACAAAAATTTTAATAAACTATATGATAACTATGAGATAAACTATATTACCAATATATGCATGCCAAATCAATGCTCTTACTTGCATGGGTTTGGACTGAGGGTCGGTCCGAACCAAAAACACCTCCATGGTTCGGTCCTTCTTCATAGGCAGGGGCAGCGTGAGGTAGCAGAAAGGGTCAAAAGTGACAGATACTTTGGAGCATTCGGGACAGACTAGCGTAGACTTGAACAGGCCGTGGAAGATATCAACTATGATGGAATCATTTCGCAGCCGATGGTTTGTCCATGCTTCTTTAGCTACAATCTGTTAACATCAAGTCGAGATGTCAACCAAAAGAAGGACAAAATATATAAGATCTATGATATTCACATATTCACTGCCATTTAAAATAGCCTGCATCAAGATGTTTTACTGGGCACAATGATAACATTGTAGAGATACAAAGAGCCATTGACAGGTTTAACAATACCGTAATATTAGTTCAATTTAGTTGTATACAAAAGTCTAAACATCCCTGTTCAAATTATGTTCTGTTGATTTTCTAATGGAAAATCAGTACACATCATCTACAGGCAACAAACTAAACCATGCCATTTGTCTGCTAATTTTAGTGCACAAATTGTATTTTTTGATGAGTTTCACATATTGGGAAAAAAAAAAACAACATACGTTTATTTTTTCTAAGAAGATTCAGCAAATGAACAGCTGCTGTGCATTAAAATGTCAAAACGTAATTTGACCGATGTGCCCAAACATTTGCATTCAACTGCATATTCAGGGTAAAAAGTTAAAGGATGAAAGAAACATTTTGAAAATTAATACCTCATCAGGCCGACCCTCAGCATCTCTCAGGGCCAAGTAAGGCTTCTTCTTAACACGGTTCAGGTCCTCATGTAGTCCATCTAGCAAGAAGGCCAATAGCTCCTGAGAGTCCTGCTGCTGGTACCCTGAGAACTGGGGGGCAAAGCGGCCAACCTGTGTCTGTACATGGAAAAACACCACCCTCAAGAAAAAGGACCTCCAGTGCAGCTTAATTACTTCATATATACTTGACTATTTAATATTTCATATTTTTATACTATACACTTTTATGAAATACTCAAAATAACTTTAATGATCAACTCTTGCAGGCTGTAAACTCACATTAGCAATCTAACCTGAAACAGGTTAACTACAACAGCTCCAGCATAGCTGTATATCTTACTTTGAAAGTGCGAGGAGCCACATAGCTGCTTCGACTGAGCCACATCTGTTTGACCAAGTCAGCATAGGCCTCAGCAATCTCCCCTCGCATCCCTAATGGATTCTCTCTGTTGATCTCTGCTTCATACCGGTCCTCCAGAAAATATTCTGTTAGAGGTGGTGAATTGCTCAAACACTGTAAAGAGATACCACATAAAGAAGGGGATGGGAGTACATTAATCACAGAGAAAATTAATTGTAGAATATATGTGTGTTCACAAGACCCAGAAAACATTAACTGGGTGAATGAGCATCAGTATGAGTGTGTTTGCCTGTGTATGTACCTGGAGTGCAGAGTTCATGAAGCAGGTGTTGCCCAAATTGCTGAGGCCACAGAGCCCAGGCTGTGAGGCAGACTCTCTGTAACTGTAAGATGAGCTGTATGAGTTGTACCCTCCCAACCTGTAGAAGATTAAACGGTCAGCAAAAACATGGTTGTGCTTTTACACTGGAGAGTATGGTTCATGTGATTACTCATATGTTACAGTCAAATGAATGGGCATGGTGGTTTGTTACAAGCCAAGTGTGGATACAGAAATCAGACAGCAAGATCAGAAAAAGCCAAAACTACTGTTTTTGACCATTTCTGACTAATTTTTTTGTGGACGAAATTTTGATGCACATCCTAGTCTTGTTTTTTCCAAGAAAGAAAAACAACTGAACAATTTAGTCTGAAAGTAACAAAGACTAAACAAGACAACAATGTCAAGTGAAAAAAACTCAACTGCTGTTGCTCAAACTGTTTCAACGTGTCTGTGCAGACCAGCAAAGGACAGTGGGCCTTCACTTGACATTGTTGTCTTTCCCAAGGCTTTTAGATTACATAGGCAAATTCTAATCTCTATTTAGGTTAAGTATCAAGAGGGTATACAACAAACATTTCAAAAATTGCACCAATACAGGTTTAATATAATTTGAAAACATGACATCCCACTCGATTTGCAGAATACAGCAAAACAATAGAAACAGAGAGGAAAGTTTCTGCTATTAAACTAACACCACTAACAAATTCAGCCTCAGTCTTTGAAATGATGAAAAAACTCAAATGACTGTGGCAGTGACAATGAAATTCATTGCCTTGAATGACCAATTGTTCTCTTTTGTAGACAATGTTTCATGGCACACACTGTAGCCTACATTCATAATTTTAGTATTCATAGTGTTCATTTTATGTAAACTGTTATTTACTGTCAGCTTTATTGTTTCAGTCGGATGTGTCCTGAATTTTGGTTTTGGCCAAGAATTTTAATTTTGGTGCATCACAAGATACACAAAGGTGAAAAATCAAAACAATGGGAGGTTTAAAGCAAAATAATGAGCCTATTTTTATGTGCATAAAATGAGCGATGATGTGGAAACATACCTGTTACCAGCAGATGTGCTGTTGTTCAGCATATAGCCGGAATTGCTACTGCTGTCACCGTTGGTCACTGTGGAAGAAATAGTCGCAGACGAATTGGAGGAGAACTTTGGGGAAGTAGTGAAAGTCCGAGAGGTGGTTGTACTGGACCTAGAAAAAAATCAAATTAGAACTTTAGACATCAGTTCTTACTGGTGGTAAGAACCCACCATATGAAGGAACATCTAAATCAACCTACTTGGGATGGGAGGCTTGTCTGGGCCATGTGCCATCTTCATTCTTCCTTTCAATCACAAGCACCTAAAGGTAGACAGTTCTGCAATGACTTTGTTCAAATCGAAGCAGACTCAAGGACACAGTTTCCAATTGCTAAAGGGTCTGTCACACCAATTGAATTGGGAATGAAGCACAATGAAGAGGACTGTTAAAAGCTGTATAGAATCTGAAAATCCTACCTGGCCCTGAAAAAGCCCAGCATCCTGAACAGTGCTGTCAGGCTTGTTCAGCTGCTCGTATGTGTTGCTCATGTACTTGTTCCATAGTCGAGTTTCTTTTTCTGATGGGATATTAAAGAGAGATCTCATCTCCTTTTCAATGGTATCTGAGGAAAGACAATGAAGCAAACCAATAATTACGCTCTTTCACGGGTGCAATTCGGATTCCAATTCACCTCTACTGTGAAGAAGACAGAAACAGCTATTATCAGATAAGTTAACTTTCAAAAGAATGAACAGATATAGTAGAAATACAGTGAGAGCATATTTGTACTTCTACTGCCAACACTGAAGGTTTCATACCAATGGTATCAGCTTTGCTGAAATGGCGAGTGACCACGTTGTCCATGTTGTCATTCTCACATAGGTTCAGCTCCAACAGATATACTTCCACTTTACAGTGCTTTACAAACATGCCATGCTCAACCACCTAAAAAAAATTATACAAAAAAAAAAACATGCTACATAAGTTTGTGTGCAGAGAAAAGAGCAGTACAGAGCTGTGACTGATAAGCTCACATTATGCTAAAACTATTCAAATGAGTGAACCATTTTTTAATTATTGCAATGGATGAAACCTTTTACACAGGATCACAGCAACATACTACTGCTGTAATATTACACTGAAGAAGCTGTGCTGGCTAAAAGTTTTGGAGGCAAGACCAAGCAAATGAGAATGCACATACTGCTGAGTGAAAAAGTCAAATAATATCTGCACAGCTGCTAATATGTTAAATAAAATGTATTATAAATTATTGTACAGTATAAACTCAAATGTAACCTTAAAAGTGAAACAAGGCAGTGCTTTACCTTTCTGACAATAGGTCGCTGTCCCTCTAGACAGCCATACCAGCTGACTAGCTTAAGCCAAGCTTCTGTGGGCACCAGGACATAGTCTAACTCATCTATAAGATGTTCTTTTAGTGCCTGGGTTTCTTGGTCTGCAACATAAATGTGGGGGGAAAAAAAACAATTATGTACCCTATTAAGACTGCAGCAATCCAAGAGACAATATGCTTCCAGCGGTTCCACTCATACCTCTGAAATGTTATCAGTTGTTACTTTCATAATTCCAGGCCATGACAAACTGATTGGAGCAAAAGACCCATCTAATTTTACATACATACTAAAGATATACATGTATGTATAATTACCTGAAAAAAGCCCAGAGTTGTCAATGGGTCCCGGATACAGATTGCGTTCTCCGACATTGTACATATCCCAGCTGTCAAAGCCCACATATTTTTTCCACTGTTTGAACCACCGGCTGTCAATCAAAAACCTACAGAGCACAGTTGGGGTGGGCAGAGATTATCAAGCTGAATCAAAAGAAAGCAACAAAACCAAACTATAACTTTTTCAGTAATTCTGGTTAAGAACTTAATAAATGGTAAATACCTGCTGCCAAAAATCTGCCAAATGTTACCTTCAATGCACTGTTCTAACATCACTAATATAGAAACCGTGAACTAGGAAGTCTTAATCTTCTCTAAAGCAGGAACCTGTTCCACTGCATAAGCTTGTTACCAAGGATTCCATCCGGCCAAGGCAGGTGAAAATGTTTCATTTGTACTCACTTTCAATTGAAACAGTGCCAATTCACGACTGTGTCTTGGGTTAGTGATGTTGGCAAAGTAACCTGTGATGGTACTTTGAAGGGAATATTTCAGTGAAGCTAGCCGTTCACACACCATATATCAAACAGTCCACTGTCGATCAGCCACTAAGCAATGCACTACTAACCCAAGTGACAGAACGAAGCGAAACTGCTCAGTCAAGCAGACGGTCGTATCTTCCGATTGTCTCCGTCAACATAAGGTGCCACTAAGTCAATATAACCTTCTACACTTTACTTACTTAACTGTCCCGGGCTGCCTGATTGCCTGGAATATAGTGTCTTTCGGTGTCAATCAGCACAGTCGCTGGGTGTTATCCAGTGCCCATGACAAAGCAGTAGCTGGCTACTGTAGTTAGCTTGGTTACGCTAACATGACTTGTACGTACCGTTAACTGCTGTCTACCTGAGGCATTATTTTGCCCTGTCTTCCATCTAGGAGGTGTCACTGGCTCCATCGAGCAAATAGTCTTAATATATATATATATATATATATATATATATATATATATATATATATATATATATATATATATATATATATATATATATGACAACTGCCACGTCCATTAACGTTATAACCACGTCCATTAACGTTACCGAAGTAGCTACCATGCTTGCAAGCTGTGTACGTAACTAGGCGAGAAAATACTGAACTACTCTACATCATGCCTAGACTCATATTAAAGGGAGTAACGTTATGCGCAGAGTTGGCTTTAAACTCCACTTTCAGAAATTGATGTTTTAGTACGTGAACACAGAGCAGTAGAGTGGCTACTGTAGCCAGCTGCTGAGAGAATGCTCCGAGGCATACCGGTAACCTTAGCTGGGCTAGCGCTAACGCCTAGCCAACAAGACGGTTCGTCAATCAGCTAAAGCCAGCCCGGCTACTCACACCCTACTGTAGCGTTAGTTAGGACAGAAATATAGAAATCAAAGGTTGTCAAGGTAAAGAGTGACTCCCGTTAGTCACTACGCGAGCTAGATAACTGTTAAACAGCTCGGCTAGCTACCCTAGCCTAGCCCAGCTTCCACTTCCCTGCCCAATGTGAGGCGGTAGGCCTGAAACCGTTCACACACTGGGGTTTTGCTAGCGCTAACTAGCCGAGGCTAGATCAGCAGGTTGGCTAACTTTGATCCAGTGTAAAGCCAGCGTTATATGTTTGTTGTCTCACCATTCATCCCCCTTTCGTAGTGTGGTTTTCAGCAGTGTTCCAGTGGCCTGCTTTTGACTCTCGACAGAAGGTACTGGAGTTTGAGCTGACCCCGGCTCCGCATCAGTATCTGAAGCGTTCCCCGACTCGGGTCCGCCTCCCTCCGCCATCGTGCAGCGAGTGAACCCGCAGCGCGTGTGGGCGCGCAGCAGTAGGGAGCGCGTTAGCTCCTCTGGCTAGGCTAGTAAACACACCAGCTCCAAGTTCTGAGATCCGCAGTTACACGCCTTCAGCAGCAGGGGTGCGTCGAGCGCTTACTCAGAACAGCCATAACATTAAAACCACCTCCTTGTTTCTACACTCCTTGTCCATTTTATTAACTCCGCTCACCTTTGAGCTCTTTGTAGTTCTACAAGTAGACTGCAGTCCATCTGTTTCTCTGGATCCTTTGTTAGAACGTTTATTTTGTTCTGCAATAGTCAGGACCCCTATATGACCACCACAGAGCAGGGTATTATTTGGGTGATGTATCATTCCCATCACTGAAGTGACACGTGATGATGGTGGTGTGTTAGTGTGTGTTGCGCTGGCACGAGTGGATCAGGCACAGCACCATCTCCACTTACTGTCCACTCTGTCAGACGCACCTACCTTGCTGGTCCACTTTGTAGATGTAAAGTCAGAGCACATCTGTTGCTGCACAGTTTGTGTTGGTCATAGTCCTTCATCAGGACGCTGTTGGCTAAATGTTTATAGTTGGTGGACTATACTCAGTCCAGCAGTGACACTGACGTCTTTAAAAACCTCAGCAGCACTGCTGTGTCTGATCCACTCAGACCAGCGCAACACACATTAACACACCACCAACATGACAGTGCAGTGCTGAGACTGATCCACCACCTAAGTAATATCTGCTATGTATTGGTCCAATGAGAGTACTGACCACGGAAAAATGGGGATAAAAGGGGGCTAACAAAGTATGCAAAGCAGATGTAGTACAGTCTGTCATGGTAGAACTACAACGTGCTCACATGGTAAGTGGAACTGATAAAGTGGTCAATGAGTATAGAAACAAAGAGGTGGTGTTAAGGTTATGGCTGATCGGTGTATATTCATGACATACAACCGAGATCTAACTTTAACGAATCATTGCATGAAGCAGTGTTGACATAGATGGTCGCTTCAAACGAGAGTTTTCGTATAAATAGATCAACCAGTGCTCATATAATAAAATAAAGTGCTATTTAAATACATGCAGTAACCACAATAGACCTTTCTGGTACATAGCTAGGTGGATCTCTTTGAATATTCTTTCTTGCTGACCCCCATGTGAACCACATCGTTTAGGGACGCAAGAACTCCGCGAGCAGAGCCATCACCATGACAACGGAACATTTCTGTTAGCGGAACGTTAGTAGAGAATTCATTTCTCTCGCTAATGCACTGCGCCTGAGATCATGCCTTGTGCTACGACATGTACCGTCTCTGTCCAGTGTAGAGTTAATCTCTACACAAATGACCACGCAAAATGGAGCCCACAACATGCTTCCTATTGGTCTGCTCGCTGAACCCTCTCCACGGTAGAGAATGAACAAAAAAGGCATACATCGTGTGCTGTACAGCTGACAGTAAAAAGGCACAAAAACACAGTTCTGATAAAAACAAGTTCTATTATGAACGAACACTTCCTGCAAGTGCATGATGGCGTCAAATTTCACTTTACAAAACAAATGTTACAAAACAAATTAAATAAATAATACAAAACTAAGCACAACAATGAATCATGAGGAGTGTCAAGAAACAGTAAGAAGAGACTCTGTGTTACTTAAAAAGAAATATATGTAGTTAATAAATGGGAATCGATGACACAGGAGGACCACACCAAGCTACCATATGTAGAGGAAAGCTCTAATAATAGTAAACTGTTAGATCCATATGACCGAACTCCACTTGTCTTGGATTGGTCCACTTTTAAAAATCTATCCAATTATTCATTTGTTAAACATATGGTCCCATTAATCCCCTAGTCCAATAAAATTATGCCCACTGGGATGCATTAAAAAAAAAAAGACAATTATAATGAGGGAATGTTTTTTTCTTTTTATGAATAGAACTGGCTGTAACACTACCGTAAACTGAATTGCTTGATTTTCATGTTAAGCTTGCCTTTACCTCAACCAAACATGCTTTAACAGATGCAAAACAGATATGGGTTAACAAATGAAAATAGCTTCATCAGAACATTCCACCCGTGGCCTACTCCTGCAGTGCTGCTGTATTTTTGACTATTACAGGTTGCAACCAAAGAAAGTGAGTTATAAAGTTAAGCTTAATTTCATTAATCCTAAACTATGTCTACAATACAAAAACTCTGGGGTAATGAGGAAAAAATTAAACAGAACAGTGCATGCATGTGATATGTTGCAGTGAGGTTTATGCAAGATCCTCTAGAGATACCAGCATGGGTCCCATCAGTTCAAAAACCAGTCCACACAATTTAATTACAATTAGATTATGGGTGACGGCCTTTAATGCCTCTCCTTAGGGTAGCAGGCACTTAGAAAATGCCTGTTGGCAAATCTTTGCTGAACATGCCAGACAGGTCCAAGTCCTTGCTCATCAGGTCCTCTTCCACGCTCTCTAGTGCCCACTGGTGGTCCGTCAACTCTAGTGCCTCCCACTCCGCCTGATGAAGAGCAATAGTTAATGAACAAACAGTCTACTGCAGTCGTTCCCAATCCTGTCCTTAGTGTTTCCTATGCTCCCATCACACCTGATCCAACTAATAAGCTCATCAACAACCCCTTCATGACTTGAGGTGGAGGTGTTGGGAGCCGAAAAGGCGGGGGATTTCAGGACCAGGATTGGGAACCTGTGGTCTATTGGAAGCACTAAAGGGAACGTTTTTTAAAAAGTATCTGTATAAGTAAATCATTCAGATGCAAGTCATTCAGAGTGGTTTAATTTGAGATGCTCCAATCTAGAGAAACCTCCCGAAACAGATTTGTTCACGGTGGTGGTGACAGGAACCAGACAAACTGTTCAGTGCCTCTACAAGCTACATCACAGAAAGTAATGATATGAAACTGTTTAGGAATATGCTGGCTGATGTCCGAGACGCTGTTTTATCATAGTTTTACAATAACGATTTAGATGCAATCTTTACAGCAGGCTGAATAAGGTCTGGGCAATATGAGAATATTTATCGTGATAAAATGCATTACAATATGCTTTTCTAGCACCTCCATGTCTAATTACAAAGAGAGCACTGTTAGTTTTGTTTGGCTGGATTCAGCGCAGCACAGGCAGTGAAAAGTTAAATTCAGATCACTGAATCGAAAGTTTTAATTGGGGACAGCTGGTTCTTTTTTGTATGATGAAAGCATAGTGTCATATTTTTGCCATATAGCCCAAAACAATATACAACTAAAGAAAGTACATAGGTTTTAAAATTGTATGTAATAACACTATTTTGTTCCTACAACTATTCTTCTTGATCATTTAAAAAAACAAGAAATTAATAAGTTATATATAAAAATATGTTGTCTCAGTGGGTTGTCTTTTTGTTGTCTTTTTGGCAGGCCGACTCAATCATCATGGCGCAGAACCAAAAGCACAGCACGCTACCCCAACGTTTGTGTATGCTGGTGTTTGTTGGATAAGTGGCCTTTACTCACCCCTTCTAGTGATTAATGAGCAAATTTTAGACTAATGTTTAGTCATCATCTAAAACCAACTGAAAGCAAAGGTGTACTGTAAGAAGTTTTCTGTGTTCATGATGTGCTGCTCAAGAAATCATTTATATGACATAAGCTCATTTTCTATTACCTTGAATGCTTTGTTTGTGTCTGCAGGCATTGCCATGGCAGCGCCACTCATTTGGTCCTGCATGATTCGAGACTGATCTGCACCTGTCACAGCAACATCATTACAGTTAATAACATCACATTTCAGATGATGTGCGCTCAAACCACAAACAGAAGTTGACACAAACATTATTACATTTACTAGGAATTTATTACATTGACCAGAATTTTGTTTTAGTCGTCTATAACTACATCAATATCAGGTTGAAAACTAGCTTCATCTTACATTACCAAAAGCAAAGCATCTTACATTCTTACCATTATCTTGTCCAAGAATCAAAGAATACATGCTTCTTAATCCAAAAACATTGAGGAAGTACCAAGATGCTGAGCTTACCCTGTAAATATAAGCAGCAAGAACACTCATGACATAGTCTCACTGGATAACATGTTTATTATACCTGAAATATATATTTTTTTAATTTTAATATGAATATGATATTTGCTTATGTTATGATGGTTTTGTTGACACATAGTAAATATTTTACAGGCAACAAAAAAACAATACAAGTTATGTGCACACTATTCATGAAGTACAGTATGTGTTTGTACATAATGCTTGTTGGAATCCACTTACCAAGATGCATCAAGTGAGAGCAACTCAATACCTTGCTGCAACATAGGCTTGAAACGGAGTGTTAGAGGGAACGGTACCTTTGCTGAGAAGAGAACATTTACTACGTTAGTAATATATCAAACATACAAACCCGATTCAAAAAAAGGTGGGACAGTACATAAAATGCAAATAACACAGAAAGCAATGATTCTTAAACCAATTTGATCTACATTTTAATTATACTGTATTGACTTTAGTAAATATACTTTTATTCCCAAACAGATGCCTGCAGCACATTTCAAAAAGTTGAGATAGGGACTATGAACATTGTGATTGATATCACAGCATGGGCTTTCCCTGTGTGGATGCACAGCTGAAAACTTATCAGTAGCCATGTTTACATGCAGCCTAATAATCCATTAATCAGAATAGAATACGTCCATGTATACACCTCAATCAGAATAGATAAGTGCAATTGAGGCCATTAGGAATCTGATTGAATGAGGTGGGCAATCCTGTAAATAATCCATTAAATAGAAGAATAATAGCCATGTAAGCACCTGCATCTGATTACAACCCCAATCTGAATGTGCAAGTACATTCTGCACATATGCGTTCGTGTCCTAGAAAAAGTTCAGAACGTTCAAGATGGCATGGAGCAGAAACTGGACTGCAGAGGAGACAAAGTTTATGCTTTAAGCTTTAAAATACTGCAGCGGGACTGACATCCAGCTTGTGTGTCTCAGAACATGATGCCTTCCTCTCGCCACTTCCTTAATACATGTGAAGTACGTTTTCTGAGTCATAATATCCATCCATCCATCCATCCATTTTCTAAGCCGCTTCTCCGTCAGGGTCGCGGGGGGATGCTGGAGCCTATCCCAGCAGTCTTCGGGCGGAAGGCAGGATACACCCTGGACAGGTCGCCAGTCCATCGCAGGGCAGACAGACAGAAACAGCCACTCACACACTCACACCTAGGGGCAATTTAGCATGTCCAATTGGCCTGACTGCATGTCTTTGGACTGTGGGAGGAAACCGGAGAACCCGGAGGAAACCCACGCAGACACAGGGAGAACATGCAAACTCCACACAGAGAGGACGAGTCATAATATTTTAAATCATTTTAAAGCAATTAAAACACAAGTACACAAACTGAAAACTTCTCATTCTGACTGAACATCATGGTAATATTTACACTATGCACATCATTTTGGATCTGATCCTGTAGTGAGAATGTAATTGGAGATTTTCCATCTGATTGTTGAATAGAGTTTGCACATAACAACTCATTCTCGATGTATAATCAAAATGTATTCAATCAGATTGAAAAATATCTTTGCATGTAAACAGCCACTGAAGAATATAAAATTAAGCTTTCAAAAGTGGATCAGTTTGTGTCTTCAGTCCCCAAACATTTATTAGCCTAAATGTTGCTAAAAGGAAAGGTGATAACAGTATAACACTATGGTATACATGCTCCTGTCTCAACTTTTTTGGAATGTGTTGCAGGTATCAAATTTGGAATCAGCATATATTTCCTAAAAACAAATAAGATAAATTATAAAACACTGTTTCTGTATTGTTTTCAATTTAATACAGCTCAAAAACCAATTGAAAAACCTAAATCAACTGATAAAAACTATCCATGTAAAATTTTTGTACAACTTATTACATGGTTTTATCAAACTTCTCTTCCAACAAATGGCCACCACCCTGTATCCTGCTATTTTTCTTAGTAAGAATATACTTTTAAGTACAAAGCCAAAAATCCCTTACTTGTGACAAACCCAGAAAAGGTCCAGTTGATCCAGCCACCAATAAGGATCATGGGAAGGACATTTGTCACATTGCCTTTCATCATATCCGTCAACATACTGGGGTCTGGATTGATAAACATACAGATTAAAACACAGAGCTCTTCAAAACTACTACAGACCAATCGTAGGTATGTGAATCCCACAAAAACTAAAATATAAGATGGATGGTAAGTAATGAATTGCATAAAATAACAGTGCTTACCAGTCATTGGGGAAGGAGGAACCACCTTTCTTTTTGTCTTCTTAAAGAATCCATCGTCTTGGTTATTGAAGTAGAATTTCCTCATTAAGAAGGACTATTGAACAAAATGAACACTCAAAGGGCAGAATGGCACTGAAATCACAAATCATTAAGTTAAGTTATCTGAAAAATGATTCAGGACTGAATCTAACAAAATTATAAAATAATGAGCACACCTGTTTGGGGATGTATTTTCCATTTTCCCTTAATATTCTGCTCCTGATGAGAACCTGGCTGTATATTGAACAGAACACACAATGACTTAACTTACAGACTTGGATAAGGGGCAAAACAAGAAATAACCATAACTACATTTAAACTTCCTTAGGTTTTACTGAGCCATAATCACACAGCAGGTTATTTCTACTCCTAGAAGGTCACAGAACTGCAGAGACTGGTGTTCACTGGTGTACACTTAAGCTCAGCAGTTAGTGGAAGAGTGGAAATACTGAAGCGGTCACTGCCCTAGAGCATTACCAATTAAGTTATTTGGTCACTTTCTGATCTGGGTCAAGCAGCTTCAAACTGGCTGCTTCTGATCCACCGATCAAGAAAGAAGAATGGATTATCACAGCATCCTACTTGTCTGTAAACACCTACAATTAATGAATAAAATGGTCAATGGTCAGATTACTTTTCTAACTCGTGAAAGGAATGACCATTTGTTTATTCTACTGGTAATGCTCACAGTCCTTGTGGTCAGTCTAAAAGTGGTTCTCAAACAAGTCCTCAGGGCCCCCTGGCCGGTCCAGATTTAGTGTTTTTATTGGCTTGGTTCAAGATGAGCTGGAAGCTCTGGGAAATTTTATGGGCCCAAGAGGACAAGTTTTAGACTAAGACTAGCACCCTGTCTAAGAACAGCCTGAGTAGAGGAAATCAGTAACAAGTAGGTGATCATTCTTCACTTTCTTTGTGAATCATCTTATGTAGCTTCCTGACAATACTAGATTAACAAAGAAGCTGAGCCTAATGATTGAGTTACCTGTCAGAAACCTGTTCTAGTGTGAGTTTCTTGTCACTTTGCAGTAGAATTGAGACATAATGTCGAATTACTCCAACAAGGAAGGTGATGAACACAATGGGCAAGACGACCCACAGGCGAATATTGGAGTCCAAAAGAAGTTCAGGTTCAGCCATGGTTTGCTGGAGTGGTGCTGACAAGACAAACTCAATCAACCTATGACACATAAACTCAATTTTAGTGTGCAGAACCAAGAATAACTACGTTCAGCTATATTTCATAATTACAGTCTTGTACAGAAGACTCAGGTTAGACAGACAGCTATCCTAAAGATGCACAAGACCAGTTCAGCTGATGCAAGCCAAAGGCCTTAAATCTGGTTTACTGAGCAACACACTGTGCCACAGGCACTGCCAGTTAAAGGCATTCTGACCTAAAACAAATGTTAAATGTTATTTGTCATGTGATGCTCTCTAGTGCAGCACTGTATTCCTCAGCCTCATTATTCTAACAGAATTCACATTTTTTGTATCCTTTTTGTGTTTTTGTACATCCATGGGCCACACTCACCAATATCTTTCTAAGCTTTTTCTTAAATTCACTCTTGAGAAAGGACCTAAGAAAAAGTATGTCAGATTCATAACGTTATGAAGCCGAAAAATTGTTTGCACCTTTGTGCTCTTGAGTGTGTCTAGATTCTGTTCTTACCTATGAACAAATGGCAAATAAGAAAACATTGGTCAATGTCAGAATCTTCATAAAAACTGCATAAGCGGGTTTTTAGAAGAAATTTCTTCCCAACAACGAGTTGGTGAATAAGACCCAATGTCCTCTCACTACAATACCCAGCATGCATAACACATACATGTCGTAAAACCTTTGGGAATCGCCACAAGAGCCACAAAGAAATGCTGACTGCAAGTGCACCGATATTGAGGCTACGAACATAATATTCGCATTGCAAGCAGTAACGTTACTGTCAGGCTTCGTCCTTCATTGAACAACTAGCTGAAAAATTCTAACAGGTCGGCCTCAGGCGTAAGCCCAAAACTCCTTCAAGACACATCATCAGAAAGGGACTTCCTAGTCTTTAAATGGGAATATCTCACTCTCGAGACAACTGTGCCACCATTATAAGAGATATTAATAACAGATGTAGTGATGGTTACATGTTTCATTTTTGGCTGAAGTGCCCTTCATACGTGCTGAAGCTAACATTATTTGTTTACACCAACTAGCAAACCTAGCGTTAGCTACCTTAAGTTAGGGGGTCAATGTAACAGCTAGCTTAGCTAGGTTAGCTAACTACAGTTGCGACAGCTGGCAAATAAAAACATTTGGTTGGTATTTCACAGAATAACCGTACCTGACTAATAAAGTCGCTGCTGGTGTGTTTAGCTGGAGAGCTATGTTAATATAGCTATAATTTAACTTCAATTTCGATTAAAGCCAAGTTAGCTAGGCTAGCTATTCTAACTACAACGTACCTGCCAAGCCATTGTTGTGAGGTTGATAAACCGTTTACCATGTCACCAAAACTAACGTTATAACTACTGCGTAAAACTACCAACAAAATTACAACCTAACGCTAAATAGACGTAACTAACTGACAGAACTTGAAAAATAACGTTAGCAGATAGTTAGGCTAGCTAAGCCAGCTAATGATGATGCCCTCCAGCAGTAAGTGGTTGATATTGCGAAAATACGCAACGCCAGCTGTTAATTCGGGGGATTTGTTTTCATGTGATAACTTATCATCGTTTTACCTTATCACTGTCAGGCAGATGTTTTTGTCCCCGAATTGTTAGACTCCGACGACGCATGAACACACCAGCACCAAACCCTTCCCTTCCTGCTGCATCAGCAACCGCTCAGCCAGGCAGAAGAGCAGTGAAGCCAGGGACCAAGAGGAGGACAACAAAATGGCCTCGAACTTAACCTACTTAAAGGCCCATATCAAGGAAAACTCAAGTCTTCCCTACGTTTTTAAATGACAGTGTGACGTAGCATGTAAATATTGTTAAAGTTTAAAAACGCATAATGCACTCCTGAGTCCACACAGTCCTTATATGGGCATGAAACTGATCACTCGGCCCGAACTGAATTCATTGTTTCTGTTGCCACAGAAAACAACCCTCAAAGCAGTTAAGCCCCGCCCATTCGCGTTAAAGGTATAAGGACAAACACACACACACACACACACACACACACACACGTACGTCAACTACATATATGAGTAGCAGAGACAAGTAACAAACAGCCTAAAACCGAGGAGAGGTTAAAATAAACCACAAATGTAAATACACCAGATTAATGTCACATGAGAACCTCTCCCAGCTAGTGTTAAAAAAAACAATACAAATCATTTTGCAGTGTAAAACAGACATTTTAGACTATTTCTCTGTGCATTTGCACATTATCCAGTGCTCAAAGTGTGTATATGTGCCAGGCTTATTTTGTGCCAAAATGCTAGTAATGTTTTAGAGTCTTTGGACGTGGATAAATAACTTTGCTAACCATCTTTGTGTGTCACTATGATGTTATTGTAAATATAAGGACAGTTACTATTAACCACACTTATCTGCTATACAACAACACCAAAGTGGTTCCCAATCATGGGGGTATTTTACAAAGCAGTTATCCAACTTACAACCCCAATTCCAATGAAGTTGGGACATTGCATAAAACAAATAAAAACAGAATACAATGATTTGCAAATCCTTTTCAACCTATATTCAATTGAATACCCTACAAAGACAAGATATTTAATGTTCAAACAGATAAACTTTATTGTTTTTTGCAAATATTCATTCATTTTGAATTTGACGCCTGCAAAATGAGTGAATATTTACAAAAAACAATAAAGTTTATCCATTTGAACTTTAAATATCTTGTCTTTGTAGTGTATTCAATTGAATATAGGTTGAAAAGGATTCGCAAATCATCGTATTCTGTTTTTATTTATGTTTTACACAACGTCCCAACTTCATTGGAATTGGGGTTGTACTTAAGCCCAAAGATGAGGATTGTCCAATAATGTTCCTCAGCTCTTTTCCAATTGGACAGGTTTGACTTTGGGCTTAAATTATGTGGCCAACTGAGAAATCCTGCTTCCCATATGTGCTGTCCTTCCATAACCCACACCCACTCCCAGGAAGGACTTGTTCAAAAGCTGATTATTTGGCCAGGTGTGCAAAGTACAGTGCACTCCAGGACTAGGGTCCCACTTAGGCAAGGTGTTTCTTTCATTGTCAATTGTATCTTGACTGGTCTGGAAACACATAAACCCTCTGTCTGGCATTGTAGCACTCCAAACAAATGTGAAAATAACTTGATTATACATTTTATTACTGTTTAAAAAATTTTATTACATTATTATCTTGCCTAATGTAATACATCCCCCAAATCACATTCCCTGGTGTAGTGTATCAGTTCAGTATTTAAAAGAACTCATCTTCACTTTTACAGCTGGTCTGAATTGTTCCTAACTTCCTAAGATGACAAATAAAAATACACAAAGTAACATTTTTTTCTAAAAGATACATTTTTTAAGATAATTTTTTTTTCCTAAAAGATCCTAAAAAATGAATAACGTGACTATCAAGAACTAGATTATTTAAAGGCTTTTATTGAAACAATTTCTTTTGCTTAGGGTAGAGTTCGCTTCTTATACCCAAATAAGAGGATGATGCGAGGCAGATCTTGCCATGTGCAGTAAACAATGCTCCAAAATGTAGGCAGAACACTCTGTACTGTAATACTATAGATAATACAGAAAAAGAAAATTATTTAATATTAATAAAATAACAAGTGTCAAAAATCTCTTTCCAATAAGAACATTCTCGCTACGACTTGACAAAGCAGACATTTTAGATGAAAAATAATAATAATAATAATAAATCAAAGCCACTGAAAGAACTGTATCCCAGAAGTACAAGGTGCTCTTCCATTTTCACAATCATCTGTCTAGTAAGCATCCAAACTAGAGCTTACAAGGACCTGAAATGGGTAAGACAGTCATCTTTTCTTTGCAAATCCAGGCAAAGCTCCCCTGAAGAACTGGTTATGCTGTTTCTATTACAGATTAACACACAGACACACCTCTCTTACCTCAGAAATTCTGTCAAAAAAACTTTTATTTACAACAGATCAATTAACAGTCTCCATGGCATGACACTGGTTACCTGATCACACACTCTGGCACTGGTTTAAATCTTAGGTTGACAAAGCCAACACATGCTGCATACATCCACATCACTGGGGTCAGCCAGTTCCAGAACATTAACCATTTGTGCTTTTAACTGTTAGAAACAAACACGCAGCAAGAAGTGTACTGGCTGAAGAGATGGAGAAAATGGGACGTCCTATGACATGAACAAGTGACGAGTACGTTCCCATGCTGGGACATCATGCTTCCAATTACTTTCCCCACAGGCAAAAAAAAAACAAAACAAAACATCCAGCCTACTGGTGTTATGTGCAGGTCATCTGGGAAAAAAAATGCATTATGCAATTGCCTTTGAGGGCCAAGCACTGATTGTGTCCACATGATAAAACAAAAATGGAATAAAAAAAACTAAAGAACAGAGGTTGTGTCAGTCTTGTGTGATTGTGGAGGGCTTTCCTAGAAGAGCAGAGCACCCATACTGCCTACTTCACTCTGTTCCTTAACGAAGATCTCAAAGTACTGGTAGATGATTGTGACAGCCAATAAAATTCCTGTTCCTGAGCCGATGGCTCCCAGGAAATCAGCCATAACAGAGAGACCACCTATGCACAGTCCTCCGAATGCTGCAGCTGTAGGGATGTATCTATACAAAAAAAAAAAAAAGAACAAAAATGTTATTGCTATATTCTTTAATTGACTATAGTACAGCACAGCATTGTGCCATAAGAAGGCGGTCAGTGTGTTTTACCTGTTGAGTTCATGAACCATGGAAGTGTCTCTATGTCCTCTCATCACCATCTGCTGTTCCTTCAGCTGTTTTGCCACCTATAAATCAGAAACACATCGACCCACATGATTATAAATACAACACAAACTGAGCTGTTTTAGATACATCATCACAAATTACATCCACATACTTCAAGAAATCTATTTCACTCACATCTTTCGCAGAAGATCCAGAAACCTCAATCCAGGTCTTTGAAAAGAAGGCACAGGATCCCAACATGAAGACAATGTAGATGACAGCATGGACTGGGTCTTCTAGCACAGAGCCAAATGACTCTGGAGGGGAGAGGTAGTAGCACAGACCACCTACTGGGTAAGCACGAGCTGGCCCTCCACTTGAAGTATCCTGTTAAAACATGCCCAGAATCTCATTACAATGATTTATGAACACAATTATCTGTTACCTTCATGAGAAGGAAAACATACTAGTGAGAACATCGCCAGATACTAGAGACCAAGGCCGGTTACTTACAGACCAGGTTCCCAGCAGGTTAACAAGGAAGTTGCCACTGAAACGAGTGGAAAGCATCTGAGAGATGACATAGAGGTTGGACACCAGAGCAGACTGCAGGATGATGGGAATGTTGGAGGTGTAGAAGAGCTTGATGGGATATGTGTTGTACTGACCACGGTAACGTGCAGACTTGATGGGCAAATCAACTCTGAAGCCCTGAGGGAGAAGCACAGAAATTGCTTAGCCTCATAATTAGCTAGTCATGACATCAACTTCAAGATTAAATTGGATAATTGCTTTAAAAAAAAAAAAAACAATTGATAAATTGCACACATCAGAAATAATCACCTACTGACCTGGAAGTATATGACCACGGCGAAGACGAAGACGGTAGCGATAAGGTTCATGAGGTTGGGCAGGTTCTGCCTGTAGAAAGCTTCTCTCAAAGCTCGTACTTTATCAGTACGTGTGGCAAGCAAGTGAAACAGAGCAATGATGGCACCCTCAAACTCAGTACCTTCAAAAAGATTAAAAATTACGTGTTAACATATTGCACAACATGTTATACTACTCACGTACAGCACAATGACACATAAAGGTTATCACTGTCCACCAGTTTGACTTTGATAAGACAAGGCTAAACTAACAGATCACCGTTTTAGCTCACAAACAGACAAAGACAACCATAAGACATGTTAGAGTTGCAGAAATGCCTTATTATTCCATTTGTGTATTCAAAAGCAGTTGAACGCTGGGCATTAGGTGTGAGGAAGTTGGTGCATACCTCTGCCAGTGTTGACTGTAGTTGGGCTGAAGGCTTTCCATACAATGGTCTCACAGATGTTTGTGGCAATAAAGAGAGAAATGCCTGAGCCCAAACCGTAGCCCTTTTGGAGTAGCTCATCCAGCAGTAGCACTATCAGACCAGCCACAAACAGCTACAGAGAGAAAAGACAGTCGATGCACATTACAATTACTTCAAAACAAGACAAAAATAGACAGCACTCAAGAACACGGTGTAAAAATATCCAAGCTCTTTCTTTTGGCCTAACCCTAGTCTTTAAAAAAAAATAGTCAAAATCAATTTTAATCTACTTCCAGGAACAGCTTTCCTGTCAACGTATGCTAATTATTGGATAAAACAGAATAGGTGGTTTCCATAACAACAGTGCTCATTATGTGAGATAGGAGACAACAGACAAGTTTATCCATGTAGAATGTGAAACTTCTGTAGTTCATAGCACAAGTTACTAGGGCATGGTAATGCCAAGCAGAACAGAGTTTAAAAAAAATAAATGAATCATACTTGAATGATGATGAGCAGACAGATCCCAGCACCCATCTCTGAGGGGTCTCCATACATGCCAGTCATCACATACACAATAGCTTGTCCAATGGTAATAATCATTCCAAACACTGTTGGGAAAATAAGCAAGAAAAAAAAAAATTATTACACTCCAAATCTGGCCCAATATGTACCTAATCTGACATGACCAATTTCATCATAATAACACTGAGTGTCCTGAGAACAGAGTAGTTTTATGAGTGTGTCTGCAAGAAGCAATTACATACATTTCTGAGCTCCATTAAACAGTGCTCTGTCCTTAGGTGTGTCTCCGACCTCAATAATTTTAGCTCCAGCTAGCAGCTGCATGATCAGTCCAGAGGTAACGATGGGAGAGATACCCAACTCCATCAGAGTACCTGTAACATAAATATAGACCATGGCCTCCCTTAAATTAATATCTCAGGGTTTAAAGTAATTACTACATATTATTGATAAATATTTATGCATCACTGTTTCTTATATCCTTTTCAAGTTGCTTTGAATGACTGACACTGCTATTTGTTTTTTTGTGTGTTTCTTTGTTTTTTTGTGCATTTATTTTATTTAGATTATCTTTTTTTTCTTTTTCCTTTTTTAAAAACAGTCTTGTTTTGTCCTTTGCCTTTTCGCTATTGTTGTGTGTGATTTGTCTTGTTATAAACCCAATAAAAAGATTATAAAAAATATATATATATATATATATATATATATATATATATATATATAGACCATGAAATCACATCTGCAGTCAATACTCTTTTGCAGTAGAAAACTTGTGAGCAATTATTTACCAATAAACCACAATATTAATAATTACATTAAAAGCCAAGTACCCACATATTGATAATTTTTCTATCAATGTGGATGAGCTAATAAACGTAGAATTATTCGCAGTTCAAATGCTTGCCTGGTCAACACAATGAGTGGATCATTTTCTCAATGTGTAACAAAATAATAAGGTTTCAGTAAGGAAATGATGGGCATACCTCTGTTGGAAGCAAGAATGACTCTCATCCAATAGAAAGGATCTGCAGAGTCTGATGACATGATACCAAAGAGGGGAATCTAAGGATCGAAAAAAATATTAGTGGTTCAACAGTGTATTATACAGAATATTATTACTACGTGTTCCAAGGTGAAAGCTATACATGAAAGCCTAAGCGCACAAATCTAACACCCAGACATCATTATTTGCATTGACAGCACATGAGAATCAAAGTAAAGCAAACATACCTGGCAGCACACCAGAAAGATGAATAGGGTGATGGCTGTCCATAGCACCTTCTCTCTAAACTGAATCTGTAAGAGAAAAAGCGGTAAAAATAAATAAATAAATAAAAATAAATAAATAAATAAACTATTCAAAATGCATGTACGATTTAGAAAACAAGTCACAGAACAAAATAGAAAAGTCCATACCCTCCTCTCTGGTTTCTGGATCTCAGGTAATACTGCACAGAAGGGTTTTATCACTTCCAAAAATTTAACTGCAAAAGATTAAATGGAACAGAAGCATGTAAGACCAGTGTAGGGAAACGTTTCCATTCACGAACTTCACTGTGCATCTTTCCTTTACAGGCTTAGCTGTTTACGGCTTGGAGATTCCCAGAGCTTCTCATGCAACGTCATCACTAAAAAGCCGGCTAGCCAACGTTAACTATCCTGCCCTGCCTTGTCCCATTCAATGACTCTCTAACAGTATAACACAATGTAAAGTGAAAAACTGAACTTTGTGCAGTTACAGGAAATATAATAAAGCCGTTTAAATTAGCTTACATTACAACTATAATACAAATAACGCTAAATTTAGCAAACCAGTAACGTTACGTTAACGGATCTGCAACTACAGTTAGCAAGCTAACTAGCCAGCTAGCTAGTTGGGCTTGTTTCATCTCAGGTAAAGGCCAACAGCTTAAACGGTACTTAATAAAAAATAGTATTTTTTAAGTCGCATGAAAAAGAAGCATGACTGCAAATATTTAGGCTAAGTTACTAATGCCGTTAGGTAGCTAACCGGCTAGCCAGCCAGCTCCCTGAACCTAACGTTAGCTGTATTTAGTGGAAAGCACAAAGAGGCCTGTGAGATATAAACGGGTCAAACAGTACTGTTCTTGTGAATCAGCAATAAAAGACTCACTGCTGCAGAACGTATATCAAAGAACATACAACACACTGCAGAACTCACTAGCCATGGTGCACTCTGTCCGTGTCCCAGTCGGATTATGGTCCCAGTGAAGTGGATCAGCAGAGCTTGTGTGGCATCAGCCCCGCTGCCTCGCAGCAAAAAGAGAGAGGCTCTTCAGCGACACGTCATCTCTCAGATCTCTGAGACACGTCAGTCCGGGCTGCTGGTTCTCCTCAGCTCCAGCAGAAATGGTCAAAGTTTGAAGCCCGTTTGGATTAATATCGCGTTTTTTTCAGACTACTGTTTGTCAGTTTAATTAATGGGTCAGTGATTTTTCTGCTTAAAGGGTTGGCCGGTCATAGCCTGACGCCTGTCGCTGGTTATACGCTGCCGCTTCTTTTTCACCAACTAAGTTGATTTTCTCTCAAGCACATTGTCCTAAAATCACATAGTCCACATTAAAAACACAAAGGATATTTTGCGATAGGCTGGTTATGTGTATATTTTACACGTGTGTAGTAGAATACCGTTCTGAATAAATAAAAATCTTTTTAAAACCCATTTACGCAGTTTTCACGAATATTATGACATTCAACAATGTTTACTTATTTGTTAAGAAAAAATTAGGACGATTCTGGTGAATGAGATTTTCTTTGAGAGGACCTATGGATTTTTTCAGTGTTAAGTCTTTATTCCCCGGCCGGGCGACCGGGGTCCTCTCTGTGTGGAGTTTGCATGTTCTCCCCGTATCTGCGTGGGTTTCCTCTCACAGTCCAAAGACATGCAGTCAGGCCAATTGGACATGCTAAATTGCCCCTGGGTGGGTCTGTGTTTGTCTGTCTGCCCTGCGATGGACTGTCGACCTGTCCAGGGTGTATCCTGCCTTCCGCCCGAAGACTGCTGGGATAGGCTCCAGCACCCCCCTGCGACCCTGACAGAGAAGCGGCTTAGAAAATGGATGGATGGATGGATGGATGGATGGAAGTCTTTTTCTTTCTTCCAAAAGTTACGTTTTTGTAACTTTTTCGTCCCACCGGAGAATATGGTCCCTAAAAACCACCAGGGGGCATCACTGAGCCACAAAACGCCATGGCTCTCCGGTTCAGTTCGGCGTCCAGTCATTCAGTCTTCAGTGTTCAGCATATTTGCTCCAAGAAATATACAAATAACAGGCAAGCTGTAACTTTACATGTCTGTACAAGATGTACTGTATATGTAACTGTAGGCATTTAATATGTTTAAATAAAACAGATAATTTGTGGGTAGCATATAGCTCACTGAATATACACCATGTAGAAGACAGGCTGCAGCACTTGACACATCAGTGCATTATATAAAAAGAGTATTTTGCTCGGTGAGCAATCCAGAAGTTGTCCCTTTAATTTCACTTTGACATTCATACATAACTCTGTAATCCTGACTCTGATGATGCACACTGATCTGACACACTTGACCAATGACCCATGCACGGCTTTCATTTACACCAACTCAGACATGCAAAAACACACAAACATACTGCACACAGGATTTGTGAAGACACAAGCTCTACAAACATTCACTCCTGCAGTCACACACATAAACAAAAGGTGTGTGTGTGTTGGGATGTACATTTGTCTGCCCAAACAGAGGGCCAGTACACAATGGAAAAACAAATCTGACAAATAATTTCTTCTCACACACACACACACACACACACACACACACACACACACACACACACACACACACACACACATATATATATGTATTATGTATGTGTATGTATACATATGTATAATACAAAATTACTGTGTGAAATCTAAAACAAATGCAGAAATTTAAGCAAATTAATAATAAAAAAGGAAACACCAATGTGAAAATATACAGAAAAATATACACTTTTGCTGACAGATTTATTATTTATTTTTATACTGATTCTTGTCACAATTGATTTGTAGTTGTCCACACATTTTGGGCACTTCTAATTACACATTCTGTTTATTGTAATGAAAATAAGTGTCACATTCTCTGCAGACAACACACTTCTCATGTTAATGAAAATTTTAGTGCACAATTACTGTTCATTTTCTGAATGAAACAATTAAACACACACAAAGTGTGGCCTGTGCAAAAGTCATGGCAATACATGTCTTATTTTTATCCTATATGTTAAACTTCAGCAACTAAGTAGAAATTGTGCACTAAAATCTGTACTAAAATGTCATATTTAAGTTCTCTGTAGAAGATTTTCCACAAAATCAACAAAAAATGCAGTTTGATGGTGGGTGTTTAGACGACTGCTTGTGTAGGTATACAAAGGTATACATCAGTCCCTTGAATTCCCTTAAACATGTGTTATGTTGTTTAAGTGTTATTATTTGTTTTCAGTGTATATGTAAGGGGTCTGCAGTGGGGATAGCTTTATGAGTTGTTTGTGTCACTCGTCACTCGTCACTCGTCACTCGTCACAAAGACGAGAATGATTGCATCAAAATTGCTGAAAAGAACCACTACAATGGTAAATAACCCCTATATTTAATTTGCATAGATAGATAGATAGATAGATAGATAGATAGATAGATAGATAGATAGATCTCAGAATAGGCCATTTAGCATCAACATGTAGAGTTTGTCTAATTTGATTTTCATGGGGCCCTTGGCTCAAGGGGTCCCTAGACAGCTGCATATATTATATGTTACACATAATTACTTAGAAAATTAAATATAATGATATATTTAAAGAAATTAACTTAGTCAATTAAATGACAGAATTCCGTCTGTATCAGGTCTGATAAATCAGAGACACATGATCAACCCTACATATTCACTTAGTAATCAGCAGACAAATACAGAGCGTGGAGTGTGGGAGACTGATTACAGAAGCGCCCTGCACACTGTTAATTCGTGTTCCAGACTGGTGCATTTTCTTTCTTATTTTTAGAGGTGACCAAAATAACAGAAGTATGCTCAGTACATGGAGACCTGCAGTGAGTCACTCGGTCTGCACATAGAAATCAGCAGTACAGAGGACAGTCTGCTTCTCTTTAATGACTACGTAGAGAAAGCTATGTACTCAGATAAAGGGGAATCATTTCTCAGTCACAAAATAACACCAACTATTGACTTACTGTTTTTATAAGCCCTTTTCTAAAATTGCACTTAAATATTAAAACAGCCTATATTCTATATTTCTTGTATTTAATTTTTTTCACTAATAGTGTTTATCCAGTTTAAGTACCAAAAACAGCCATATTTTTATGTGACTTTTTTCCAACATCTCTTTATCTCTTAGAATTAAAGGGCTGTTTTTGTTACTTTGAAACTGTTGTAAATGTAAACAATTTATATTCTGACTGGCTACTTTGTTTTGTGCTTCATTCAAAAAGCAGTCCAGTCCAAAACATTCCTTATAACTTTTAACCGCATAAATGGGCAGAGCTAAACAGCTTTAGGCTGAAAATGAATATATATAAAAGCATTGGTTTTGTGACATCACAAAAACAAGAGTTAATTCAATATAAGTTGTCTTTGCAGTCATATATTTATTGAATGGCTGGGGAGTGAATGGCACATTTTGAAATGTTATCAATGTTTTATATACTATATCAAACTTTTTTGTTTCAAAACGGTGATGGAAATGATGATATAAGCCTTTTGATAAAACACTTATTATTTCTATGATGTACTTTATCTTAAATATCAGCTACTGCCTACGTGCCTACACACACACACACACACACGCACAGATTCAGAGGTCTTTGAATGAAGACTTGATGATGATGCTTTTTAGCATTAAATCTATTATAAATACACAAACAATAAAATGAAAGAATTAAATATTAATAAAAGCAAAAAATATTGGATTATATGTTTAATTCTATGAGAGCCCCCTTAATGTAAGAAAGCACTGTTCATATCAAAATGATAATGATTAATGATGAGCAATTAACAAAATGAATTTTATTTATAAAGCACTTTTATGACTGTATAATATAATAAATAAAATAAAATAAAATGAGAAAAGAAAAGAAAAGAAAAGAAAAGCTTCTGTCAAGTAGCATGTCATGTTGTGCTTTCAGTATAAAAGCTTCTGTAACCAAAAAGCCTCCCTGACCTGGGTTTTCAAATGCAACTGTTAAATAAAAGAAAAAACACATGAACAAAAAAACACATTGAACATTTTATAACATCTGACCCATTAAATGAGTAACTAGACCTTGCGGAAAGGTCAGTATCTGTAACCCAATGATTATATGCCTCATTAGCTTTTATGCATTTACAACATGTCTTAAATATTGAGGTCATCATTATGTGCATGTCCATTATATCATGTCTGCTACCAGTTTACCGCTCTCACCCACTACCCCTCAGCCGGAGTACTGCTGGATTATGTCTGCTCCGAGCTGCTCATAGGCCTCCAGCCAAACTCCCAGCATCCCCTGCACCCCCCCACCGCCCCCCCCCCCCCTCCACCCCAATCTACTATTGGCTAGAGCTGCAGGATGAGCGCATCAGTTATGTAAAGGCTACACTGACTCAGCTACGGTTTTCACACTGTCTTTAGGGGACAGCCGGCTGCACTGGACCAGCTCTGTCACTGCAGAGAATATTCAAATTAAAAAGGAGGAGAAGAGATTAAAGATTACGAGAGTTATGATAAAACTACATTTTGCAAACACAAGAAAGCTTGCACAGCATGCACGTGATACAGTTGCTTTGTTTAAGGACATCAAAGCCTCTCGTGGTTTGTGAGATAAAGGATTTTAACAATGTGATGACTCAGAAGCTATTTTGAGATTAGAGGCACATTAAAGAATCATCAGTGCTCTTTTGCTTCTACAGTGCAAGTTGGCAAATGAAATCATCTTAAATCTAATCAATGTATCTATTATAGCTCAGTCTGGCATTACTGAAAGAATATTACCCGAGGATTTCACCCATTTTGTGACATTTTTACATATTTTAGGTCACGTTATCAAGTAAAATGATCTTGTTTCATTAGTAGAAAATTTGACTGCCGAGCATTTTTCCTAAAAGAAGAAATTATCTGTCAATTGAAAAAAGAATAAAAATACATTTAAACAAGTAAAATGATCTACAATTAGGCTAAATATTCTTATAATATCTGCGTAACAGTCTCATAATGAGAAGTGTCAGATATATAGACTAGATTTAAGATGATTTAACCAAGAACCCATGTTGTGTGCCGTGTGCCTGAATTTTTAGTTTATTTTATTTAGTAAAATCTTTCATGCATAAGACTTAATGGTACATACAGAGCTACGAAATTACTTCTAACTCATACTTATATAGACAGACAACATTGCCTAATAGTGCTCTTATTAAACTAATTGAGAGATTGACTTTGACACGTGTTGACAGTGCAGTCAGTGGGTGCTGTCATGACAGTCCGCCTCAGTGCTGTATGGGAGAGATATTTACGTCAGACTGGCCGTTATATAAGTTTCTAAGTCTTGGCCTGGTTGTCTCTCTCTCACACGCTCTCTCTCTATGGTTGTGGTCAGTACTAAGGGGTATTCATGGCTCATGGCTAGGCACTGTCAGGGTCTGTCTATGTTTCAGCTCCAGTCAAGACCGGCTGGATCCTCTGGAACAAGAGGCAGCTTCAATTCTTCCTTCCAGTAGTGTCTGTTGACAGCATCACTTCTGAATGCAGAAATGTCACTGAACACTCTCTCTCATAAACACGGATAGCGTATATGTCCAAAAGTTAGTAGACACCTGTTCATGCAGTGTTTCCTCAGAAATCATGGGTATTAAAAGGGAGTTGTCCCTGCTTGCTGCAGAAACAGCCTCTACTCTGCTGAGAAGGCTTTATTCTAGATGTTGGAACATTGTTGTGAGGATTTGATTGCATTTGGCCACAAAAGCATTAGTGAGGTCAGACACTGATATTGGACGGTTAGTCATGGAAGAAAGTAACCTTGAAAACAGATACATTCCATCAGTTGTGTAATTTAGAATTGTTTAGATCTGAATTGACATCAAACAAAGAATTTAACTGAAATCTTTTATAAACATTTAAAAAATGGTCATTTGCAAAATTATGATTGATACACCGCTCAGCTAATCACAATTGTCTCTACACATTCATGTCAGGTGAAGAAACAAATCCTCAGAGCAAAATTGCAGTGAACTTTAAGTTGGTTTGACACAGCCATGCTATGGAACCCTAGGTGGTGGCTAAAGTGTTCTATGTTATCCTAGGTGGTTGCTAAGATGATGCTAGGCCATTGCTATGGAATCTCAGGTGATTGCTAAGGTGTGGCTAAGCTTTTGCTACGCTATCCAAAGTGGTTGCTAACGTGTTGCTTGGCTGTTGCTAGCTTATTCCAGGTGGTTCTAAGTTGATGCTAGTCCATTGCTATGGAATCCCAGGGAGTTGCTAATGTGTGGCTAGGTCATTGCTATGTTATCCCAGGTAGTTGCTAAGTTGTTGTTAGGCTGTTGCTAGTGAGACGAAAAAAAAAAGAAACAGAATAATAAAACGAAGTACAGAATTATTATACTAAGAAATGGTAATGAATGGTAAAGAAAAATATTGAGGAATGTATAAAGTCTGACACATGCTATCCTGAAATCTGTAGGATAATAATGTTTTTATTTCATTCTTGAAGGTTTCAGATGAATCTATGTAGAAGAGCACACACTCAAAATTATTAACAAAAGACTGGCTCTGAGGTCAGCTAAACTTTATCTGGGCTACTATGTTTGCTAAAAATCTGTTTTTAAATTTGATGTCTAATGATAATGTTACAGAACAAGGTTAGGATCAGTTCAGTAATAAAAACTTTGTGTGTTGCGAGAAATACTAATGCACTTGTTTACATGTTATTCTTTGAACTGTTTGATTAAAATCTGACTAGCTTTAATTTTAGCTTTAGCATTAGCTCATCTGAAGGGGCAGCTTCCATCACTAAAACCTTGTCCTTATTACGTATGAAAACTACTGCTTTAACTCTGAGTGGCTAAACAGTTTCCGTAGTTTGATTTTCATAAGCATTGCTTCCAGAGTCCATTTTTTGTTCACTGAAATCTATAAACATCAACAGCAGAAACAATGCACTGATCGCTTCTGCCTTCAACAACATATCAGTGCATTGAACACCATACAGCAGAGGTATTCAACATTCAGCACTGTTTGGCAGCTTAAACACACCCACTAAACCTGGTAATTAACTAATGAGTAAAAACAGGTGTATTTGAACAGGAAAATCATCAAACTGTGCTGGACTTTGCCCTCCATGATGATACAGCTTGTGTTTCAAGGTCAAAAATGGAATTTATTCTTTCATGACCATTTTCCAACTTTTCTTTATCCCTTAGAATTAAACACGCTGTTTTTTTGCTGTGCCCTTCAAGGTAATTATATGTAAATGAGCTCTATTCTGATTGGCTGCCCTGTTTTTCCCTCATTCAAAAAGCAGTCTGGGCAGAAATACCACCTATCACTTTAAAGTAAATAGGTTGGGCTAAATGGCTGTAGACTGAATAGGGGCATATTTGTAAATGCACTGGTTTTTGTGACATCACAAATGTGACTGATTTGTTAAATAATATATAACGCTCTTTCACTTCAAAACACCAAGGAAAATTTGTTGTTCTGTGATGTGGACCCTTTAAAGAGATCTGTGTCAGTCTGACTTTTGTCAACTTCTGTATTTTTACATCCATATGGAGACATGCCTTGCATGCAAGTGCAGTACAGCAGAAAAAACAACGGAACCAGACAGGCTTTAACACTTAAAACACTGGTGTACCAGGAAGACACAGGAAGCTGCAATGTTGTGGTCAGATTTTGTACGTCATTAGATTAGCTGAGAATTTTCAGAATTCTTGAAACATCAGAACAGTTTTAAATGTTCTTTAAATGTAGTTGACACAGACATATATATATATATATATATATATATATATACACATAAATCAGATCCTTGTTTCTACGCTCATTGTCCATTTTATCAGCTCCACTTACTATATAGGTGCACTTTGTAGTTCTACAATTACAGTCTGTAGTCCATCCGTTTCTCTGCATACTCTGAGTGGTGGTGTGTTAGTGTGTGTTGCACTGGACTGAATGGATCAAACACAGCAGTGCTGCTGGACTGAGAATAGTCCACCAACTAAAATATCCAGCCAACATTGTTCTGTGGGCAGTGTCCTGTGACCACTGATGAAGGCCTAGAGGATGACCAACACAAACTGTGCAGCAGCAGATGAGCTAACATGTCTGACTTTACATCTACATGGTGGACTGACAAAGTAGGAGTATCTAATGGAGTGGACAGTGCACGGCTGTGTCTGATCCACTCGTATTAGCACAACACACACCACCACATCAGTGTTAGTGCAGTGCTAAGAATGATCCAACACCCAAATAATACCTGCTCTGTAAGGGTCCATGGGGTCCTGACCACTGAAGAACAGGGTAAAAGTGGGCTAACAAAGTATCAGAGAAACAGAGGAACTACAGTTTGTAATTGTAGAACTACAAAAGGCACCTATATAGTAAGTCGAGCTGATATATACTGTTATACTGTTATGACTCTTAGGTATTTCCCATAGTTGTCTTGGTTTTCAGCAGGAACTGACATTGCAACTGCAGTGTTCTAGATTGACACACAGGTATTACATAATAAAAATCTTCAGTTTACCACATCACTGCACTGGAGGTAATTTGTGCTAACAAATAGAAAGAGGATTGTACAGCTGTGATACAAAGACAAGCATTTCTGCAGAGCAAAGCTGTGAATACACACTGGCCCATATTCTCCATATTCATCAATGAAAGGCTTTAACAGAGATAAAGGTTAAGAGGTTTATTCTTACAGTGCATACCCACAAACTATCATCTACCATAATCTTGTCTACTGAGATTGTAAACTGATCAAGAGGTATTGAAAAAAATGGACAGATTTGGTTAAACACACTCAGCCTCTCTCTGTGTTTATGTAAGCTACTGTGGAGTTGGTTGTCTGTCACTGCTGGTGCATGGTGAATTTAACCTGTCAGTTTAGGCAAGCACACAGAGCTGAGGCTTGCCTAAACTCTCAGAAAGGTTTTAAGAAGGGTGCCAGAAGAAAAATGGAATTCAACTGAGTGAAAAAGAGAGTAAGAGAAAACAAAGGTCACAAAGAGAAAAGACAACAAATGTACTTTCTAACAGTGTCTAAAAGGTCAGACCAAGAGTAGAAACAGTCTTACACAAACATTTGGCCACTCCTGGTCAAATTACTTGTTTTGTTGACTTTCTTTCTGTTGACTTTCCAAATAAATAGTAATTATGCATTGAAATGAGCAAAAGTTTGTTCCCTTTAGATGATATACTATATATTTATATATATATAAAGAAAGAAAGGAAGAAAGAAAGAAAGAAATCCCCATGTAATTTGACTGGGGTGCCAAAACTTTTGCATAGGACTGTATTTCACATTTCAGATTTATATAACTGTATAGTGTGCATTACTGCTGGAATACACTGAGTTGCCAGTTTATTAGAAACGTACCTCTCTACCGTGTAGTTATACTTATTGGCCATTTTACCTCCCCTCAAGGGTGCACTTTGTTGGCATTCAATCATTGCAGCTTATATGTTGCCGCACAATTTATCAGGCCCCTTCTAACCCATCCATCAATGGGAAGCGACCACAACAGGACCACAAAGCAGATATTAATGAACTATTATCAGCACAGCAATGACATCAACAAGGTAGTAGCATGTTAGTGTGTTGTGCTGGTACAAATGTATCAGACATCAATAACACTCTTTCAGTACTGTGTACTTGTAATGCTAAACAGGATAAATCATGAGAAGAGAACCAGGCTGCATCAAGAAACATTAACAATAAGAGTCATTAATTATTATATTTGCTGAGACTGAAAACAGATTAACACTGTTTACCATTTGGTTCCAGCTGTTCTCTGTTTCATAAACAGCAGAAACACAGTGAGGACGTGAGGTCAGTAGTCATAAGCAACCTTTTCTGAGCCAACTATTAGGAAAGAAATATAGAAATATTCACTATGGAACATAGTGTGCTCTATCAAATTGTATCACAGTGTGCCATAATTAATTGTACCACAACATATTGTATTGTATTATATTGTATCATAGCAAATCATGTTGCATAGTATTGTATCAGTGCATCATATTTTATCACAGTGTACTGTAATGTATTGTATCATATAATACATAGCACATAATATTATTTTTATTGTATCATAGTATATCTTATTGATTTATATCGTATCACAGCATATCATATTAATTTCTACTGTATCACAGCACATCATATGGTATGTATCACAGCATATCATACTGCATTATATTGTATCACAGCATATTGATTGTATTATATTGTATTAAACTGTATCACAGCATACTGATTGTATTATATTGTATCACAGTGTATTATACTGTGTCATACTTTATTACAGCTTATCATGTGTCATACTGTGTATTGTATCACAGTGTACCATACTAGATGGTATTAAATCACAGCATATCATTATATCATATTCTTTTATATTCTATCACAATGTATTGCATTGTATCAGATTGTATTATATTGTTTCACAGCATATCATATTTTGTCACAGCATCTAATATTGTATCACAGCATAATATACTGTATCATAGCACATCATACTGGGTTGGAATGTATCATTGTATCAAAGCACGTCCTATTACATCACAGCATCTTAGCAAGTTAGCATGTGACTAGTGTGTTAACTTGGGGCTAACATAGTTTGTGGCTAGAGTGTTAGCTACTACAAAGCACAAATTGCCTCACATATTGTACTTTTACTATATAAATATATTATTACTTTAACCATAAACCTAAAGAAATAAATCCATGTTTCAGTTAATGTGTCCTTTTGTGTGCATACTTTATTCACCCTCTTGCTCACTCACACACTTGCACTTATCCCCATTCTCTACTATGCCTGGAATGCAGCACTGTCTCTTACATAAGGAAACGTAAGAAGGATAAAACATGAATGTGTGAGTGTGAGGATGGGTGTGGCTGTGCGCTCAAGGACCACAAAGTATAAAGAGACAAAAGTAAATGAGCAACTCTACTGTGATCTATTCTGGGACACAATGGGAACAAAGCCAGTAGGTCTCACAGGATGAATGAATTACATGGGACCAAAATAGAGTAGAACTTTTAAACAATCCAGTGGTTATAATGGAAGACAAAGACTGTGCCATTTGCCATCTATTCCAGAACATGGATGTGTGCACTACACATATTGCATGGGGGTTAATTAGCGTATGTAGGACAACATGAGCCACAGCATCAGGGGAGGAAAAGGAGTAAAAAAAAATATGGCTCTGCTCTGTTGCCATAGAGACTTTTTCCTCTGTTACGAAACAGGTCTACTTTCCACAGCAACCTGAGACTGAGCAAAGATGCTGTACAAACACACACGCATGCATGGAAGCATACACTCCAACACAAGCAGAATCAGCTCAACAACTGATGGCATAGAAAGGCCCACTAACCCTCCTGAAATATGGTTATATCAGATGAGAGATGAGCCAAAGGAGCCCAGTGGCACCATAGAGACTAAATCTCTAAAGCAAACACGTACTATTTAAACTCACTCTCATCTAAGCCCATCCTAAAACACATAAGCTGCAGTCTCATGTGGCCTATGGAACGGTTAAGCCTGCTGAAGCAGCTGCTCAATAGCATGAGAGCTTTCCCCTATTTGCCCCACCCGTGATGGACACTGTGGATCAGTAATGAAAATACAAAGGGATAGAAGTGTTATTTGAGGTTATAGCTGCTCTCAAGCAGAAGGACTGAGCAATGTTAATATGTGTGCAAAAGATTAATGCAGTACTTACCAAGGGCCTAAATGTGTAAGAACAAATCTAGTGGACATAAATGACTTTAAAAAGATTTTGCAATTACAATTGTTTCCAAAAACATATAGACACCTCTTCTAATTAGCGACTTTCAGGTGCATCAATTACTGACACAGGTATTCACTTGTGCACACACAACCTGTAGAAGCATTGGCAATAGAATGGAACGCTTTAGAACAGCCACACATGCAATGCAAAGCATCAGCTACAGAAGTATAAAGGTCCCAGCGTTGGCCTGTGGAGCAGTGGAACTGTTTCTCTGGAGTGATGAATAGTGAATGAATAATGAGCTCCAGTATAATTGGGTTGAGTTGGAGTGCCGTTTGTAATCCAGATCTTATCATCCAGCATCAGTGCCTGACCTCACTAACGCTCTTGTGGCTGAATGCAATCAAATCTCATACCAGTGTTAAAAATGAAAACATTTGCATTGTAATTAAATAGCACATATCCTTTTTTAAATTTTTTATTGTAAATAAAAAGAGTGCAATGATGTGCAAATCACTTAAACCCTATATTTAAATGATAATAGTATTAAGACAACATATCAAATATTGAAACTGAGAAATTTGACTTTTTTTGAAAAATATATGGCTATTTTGAATTTGATCCCAGCTACAGTTTAAAAAAAGTTGGGACAGGGCACGTTTACCAATTTGCGTCACGTTGCATCACCTCTTCCTTTACCAACACTCTGTAAGAATTTGGTAACTGAGGAGACCAATTGCTGAGCTATAATGCACCAAATGTTTTCAGTAGCAACAGGTCTGGACTGCAGACAGGCCAGATTAACATCCAGACTCTTATTACGGAGCAATGCTGTTGTAATAGAAGCAGATTGTGGTTTGGCCTTATCTTGCTGAGTTAAGCAAGGCCTTCCCTGAAAAAGACGTCATCTAGATGGCAACATATGTTGCCAAAACATGTTTATGCAATTCAGCATTAATGGTTTCTTCACAGATGTGCAAGTCACCCATGCCATGTGTACTAATGCACCCCATACCATCATGAATACTGGCATTTGAACTGTGCACTGATAACAAGCTGGATGGTCTTTTGCCCGGAGGATGCAGTGTCCAAGATTTCCAAAAATAATTAAAATTTTTGATTTGTCAAACTACAGGACCCTTTTCCACTTCTCCTCAGTCTATCTTAAATGAGCTCGGGCCCAGAGAACGCAGTGGTGTTTCTAGATTCTGTTTATATATGGTATCTTCTTCTTTATCTGCATAGTGAAGTTTTAACTTGCATTTGTTGATGAAGTAACAAACTGCATTCACAGATAATGGCTTTCAGAGTGATTCCTAGGTCCATGCAGTGATTTCTACTACAGAATCATGTCTGTTTTCAATGCCATGCCATCTGAGGGTCCAAAGATCTTGGCCAGCCAGTGTTGGTTTTCAGCCTTGTCCCTCGCAAACAGAGATTTCTTTGAATTTTTAAAAATCTTTTAATAATATTATATATTGTAGAAGATGAAATCCCTAAGTTCTTTGTTATTTTACATTGAGAAATGTTATTTTTGAATTATTGCACAGTTTGCCTGCGCAGTCATTCAGAGTAGTGAACCCCTTCCCATCTTTACTTCTGAAAGACCCAGCCTTTCAGGGATCCTTTTGTTATACCATTGCATTACTGATCTGTTGCCAATTAACCACCAGGTTGTTTTCCAGCATTTGCATTCTAGCATTTGCAATTTAACCAGTCTAGTGTTACCCCATTCCAACTTTTTTGAAACATTTTGTGGGATCAAAATAAAATGGACATGCATTTAAAAAAAATAATAATAAAATTTTATTTACATGCTGTCTTTGTACTATTTTAATTTGTGTCTAAATGATGAAGACATCAAGGCTTTGTGTTTATATTTACATTTTGTACAGCATCCCAACTTTTTTGGAAACAGGGTTTGCATTTTTTATATTTCACTTGTCATAATTGGTCATAATTCATTTTTTAAAGACCATTTTCCAGCATCTTTTTATCCCTAACAAATAAACAGGCTGTCATCACTGTGCCTTTCTGACATCAGACAAAGGAGCTGTGTTCTGATTAGCTGTCCTGAGGTCAAACATTCCTTAGAACTTCAAAGTGAATGACTGGCTGCTGTAGGTTAAATAGGTGGATAATTAAGCAATAGAACACGAGAGGGAGTGTGTTATCGCCGAAATAACATCACGGCTATGATTTGGTCACAGGCACGAGCCAGGCGAAAACATGTTTTAATGTTAGCATTTCCTTCCGCCAAATTATAGCAGGTAGTTCTCCAGCTCCTGACACTTAACCCTGAAACTGTCATTACCGCTGAGCTTTTTTTTATTGCTGCAGTTTTATGGCTTAGTCCGATTTGGTCTAACTCTGAAGATGAGACTACATGTTTGGTGAATGGTATTGGGTTCATTTCTGCCAGGTTCTTCAGGTTGCTTAGCTGTTCTTCTGTCACAGCTGCTGACTGAAAAGCTGCTCAGTGGTGATGACAGCTTGGGAGTTTAGTGTAGTCTCCTCTTCAGAGGCTGACCAAATCGACTGTCGGCCAAATGTGATCTTAAAAGTATCCATTTTCTGTTTGTGGCAAAGTAAGAAGTAAAAACTTTCAAATGGCTTGAGAGTCTCCTACAAATGTCAAACTTGTTGCTTGGCATCGGCGTCTCAGCGGAGTGATACAGTGTTTGTGAAAAGCCCTGATGTTAAGGCGAATATCAGCATGGTTAGAATGCTTCTCGACCAATCAGCTTGCGTGGTTGGAACTAACTGTTGTATAAATGTAAATAAGTTGTTTGTGACATCACAGAAGCAATGTATTCAAAACAAACTGATCTTGCAGCCTATTTTCCATATATGGACTGTATGGAGTGGGGAGTGAATGGTACAGTTTGAAACAATGTTTACAAAAGACTCATTATGATTGCTTTATTTAAAAAAAAAAAAAAAAAAGCAAGGGAAATTCTGGTTTCCATATGGTCCCTTTAAAAAAACTGTATAACTGTATAATATAAAGTTATTGCAAATGATCTACAATAAAGCATCCACTCCTCACTTTGTGATTTAACCATGTTTTTTAAATTTATCATCTTACTTTTAAAAATAGAAAATTAAAAATATAAATTTTCAGATCAGGCTACTGATTAAAAAACACTCAGCACATCTGCTTTCGTATGAGGATTAATTCTCAACAGCAACTGTCAGGATAAGAAATATAATTTCTACAATATTGAGGGAGTGAGTGGGCAGGCATTTGTTTTCGTATTTTAGCTCTGTGATGGTGTTCTCAGGGATAAACAGTCTCATTGTTCAAAAGTTTAAAATCCCTGTTTTCAATACTAAAAAGTATGTCATGGCGAATGACTCTATAACTATACTTCTTTTATTCTGCAAATTCTGTATAAAGTGGTAATTAAGTGAATTTTTGGACACATCCAGAATGACAAACAGAGCTAAAGATGATTTCATGCTAATTAAAAAAGCTATAAACATCAAGAATGACATTTTCATCAGAAATAATGCCAAGAATCCTTATATTTGAAGTGATCACAGCAGTGAATAAAATTACTACAGAATTACAAAATTACTTATCCTTTAATATCTACTTATGTTCCCATATAACTACACTATATAAGCCATTAATAAGCAAACTTATGAGAAGTGCTTCCAAATGTTTGAATGGAGTGCATGGACAATCGGCAGCATGGTAGTATAACTGAAGGTCACAGTCTCTTACCTCACAAGGCTCTTCTTCATGCTCTCTTTTCTCACCGTTTAACACTGCTAATTAATCTACCCAACATGTTGTAAGATCTCATTACCTAAACAATGTCATCTGATAGTCTGTGTTATACAGACCCCTTCCATGTTGAGAAAAGATTTACTGACTAGGTGCTCTGGTTTTGGTTTGACAGCAGGCTTCTCGTAGCTTAGGCCATGACTGCTTCACAAGAAATTGGCCCTAATTGCAATCTGAAAAATGACACAAGCAATTGTGGCTAATTACCCGTTTTTATCAGTGACAGCTACTGCTTTAATACCACAGGATCCCAGTTGTAATGAGGTAACCATCCTCAAATAGTTTCCAGTCTAATCAACTGCGGAATTCTTTAATCCTTCATTACTTCTCTGGCAGCAGCCTTAGCGTGCCCCCTCTAGTGCATGTGGGCCAAAGCAATTCGCCAGAGTGGTTAACCGCTGATGTGCAACAAGCTACTGGAACTGCGTGATGAGATCACAAGACCAGAGAAGGCACCAGTGACAACACTGGCGCACCACTCAAGCCACAGGCAATGCAGATTTCACAAAGCTTATGAGGAAGAAGAAATCAGATCTACAAAAAACTCTATCAATTCAGCTAGTAAACATTGTTTCTGACTCCTAATTTCACACGGAAGGATTTTGAATCTTGTTTATGTAACAATACTGACTCAAAAAGTAATTTAGCATTGTCAGTTCCTTTTTCAATTAATAAAAAGATTTTTGGGGATGAACTGTAAAGAATATAAGCTTTAGGGACACACCAATATGGTATTTGTGGACCACTGCCAACATCTGATATTTTGCATGCACTTTTCTGCTAATGCGTATACAAAAACAATAAAAAGGTAGAATTTGGGACTATATCAAACTGGATTAGCATTGCTGAGAAACAACGTTTACCTCTGTAGGATTAGTAAAGCAGTAAAAGGAGTGAAATTCACCCATTTTAATACAGTAGCCTAGGATCATCTAAAACATTCGATCATCAAGCTTCCCTAATAAAATTCCTTTTCCTGACATGCAGGAATGTATGTTGCATCAGAAAAGAAAGCCATAATAAATTCAGCATTTAATAAAAAGCAGTTTTATTTGACCTCCAACATACTCTTGATAACACAGATATCTAAGAGAGGTATCTGAACATGTCAAATATTTATTAATATCATTATTATAACATTAACATGGAATGTCATCTTTCAGCCTTAATTCATGTTTTTAATTTGTTTTTTAGTTTATTTAAGAAATACAGTATGTCAAATAAATAAAGCTCTATTAGAGTCTTTGTATGTCTCTACTACCTAATTGAATATAGTTGTCTCTTTTCAATAGGAAAAAGAGCGAGGGTGATCGTTTCTGAATGCCACTCAGAAGTCTTTCCTCGTACCACTTTTGCTCTGAATCCAGAGTGAGCAAATATGAGTGCAAGCTGTGGCTCTAGACACTTCTTTTGGAATGGGGTTGGGACTGGAATCAGTTTTTTTTTTGTGTATATTTTTTTCTGTAAGTCCACAAAGAAAGTGCAGGGACATGAAACTTTTAACAGTAGAGAAGGATAACGTGAGGAAGGCTACTAGTCTTTGAGTGAAGTAAACAAACCGCTGCCATGTCCTCAATGTTAGCCACTTCAACCCTTTTTAATCCTCTGTGCACACAAAAAACAAAAAAGTAACAAAAACACCAATGAAAGACACAAATGGACCTGCCAAGTTCTTAGCCACATTAATTTCCAATTCAAGAGGGCTGAAGGTATTGAAAGAACTAGAATGAGAACAGAAAGAACAAAAAGAGACAGACAGTAGAAACTCCCATGGCCCAAGCCCACAGTCTGTGGTGTGCTTGGGAGAGCTCAGCGTCCATTGCGAGACTGAAAGACAGAGACCCAACAAGAAGCTTAATCTGTGCTGTGGTCCTCTAGCTGTGAAATGATGGTGATGAGGTTCTGTAAGCCAAAGATGTAACCACTGTCCTGGCCCTCGTGGACCACGCTATCCTCCCTGTAGTGTCTGCATGTGGTGTGGGCAAAGTCAATCATGCGCACGTCCACCACGGGCCCAATGTCCAGCCTGGTGCCCCGGCAACTCACAGCAGAGTTACTGCTGCTTCCTGCACTACTGCTGATGGCACTGCTGCTGCTGCTAGCACTGCTGCTGCCTCCAGCCCCTGCAGCACTGCGAGGGAACCCGAATGCACCTCCTTCCTCTTCTTCTTCTTCTTCTTCCTCCTCCTCCTCCTCCTCCTCTTCCTCCTCCTCCTCCTCCTCGTCCTCTTCATCTGAGAGGCCTTCTTCAGGGGAGCGGCGGGAGCGGGGGGGATCTCCATCATAGATGATGAGAAGGGAGCTGGAGTAGAAGCGGTAGCTCTCACATGCCTCCAGAGCCGCCTGCATCTCACGTAGCCTCCGCAGGACCGGTGACAGGAGCTCAAGTCTCAGCCGTCGCCCGTCATGGAAGAACTGGAACAGGGCCTCCTTGAAACCAGACAGGGTCAGCTTGCGGCCATGGTACTTGTTCATGAACATGAGCTGGCCTGAGGCAGACTGATAGACCTGTATAATATTTGAGAGAAAAAAGGGTCAAGTGATTTACTGGTAACTAAAAAGCATGAACAAAATTCAAGCTACTACTACTATTTCTTGTCCATTTTAAAACAAAACAGTGTTCCTTTGCGTATCCAGCACCAAATAAGCAAGCAAGTATACATAATGGTGGCTAGAAGCTTCCCTTACTAACTATATTAGCTGTGTAGCTCAAGTACACAAAGAAACTGCAGACACCAAACATATCTTGTGTGACTAAGAAGAACATTTTGTAAATTTGATCTCTGGTAAAAAATATCACCTTATGCAAATCAGTTTACATTCACAAATAAACAAAAAACTCACTCTATGGATTCCCTGTCAAAACAGTGGCCCTCACACCACAATAGTGTAAGCTGACCTGCATGCCACAGAGGCGGACTCCAATGCTGGCCGAAGTGCTCTGCTGGCACTTGCGAATCTGCACAGCTTTCTTCTCCTCAGAAGCGTCATCCCCATGCTGCCGTGTACCCATTTTCAGATCTAGAACGCACGGGACTCTGTGACGCCATGTTAGGTTCTCCAGCAAGATAAACTCTGAGAGGGGGCTGAGTCAAGGGAAACAGACTCCAAGGACTGGCACATTAATTAGAAAGCCAGCAAACTGGTTAGTGTTCCATTTGGAATCATCATTCGGAATTCACAATATCAAGCTTCTACAGCATTATCATACATTTCCATAATCAGCATGTAACAATAGGGTCTAAACTTTCTAGACTTTCTCTTATGAATTTGTTTCATACAAGAGAATTTAAATTTCATTTTCAATGTGAAGGCTCTCAAGGCAACCACAGTGACAAAATCTCAACCTGAAAGCATGAGTTCTTTTTAGCTAGGCTGCAGCTGAAGGATACTGTACTGGTTGCGGTGCTTGGCGTTCTCTTTCATTCTCTGCAGGTGCTGCTGGTGGCACTTGAGGCTCCAGGGGTTGTGCTTGAACTGAGGTCCCGCTGCATTGCTTCTCTCCAGGCTGTAATAGAGTACCTCAGCCTGCTGGAACCACTCCAGCTCCTCCTCACGCTTTAAACTGGGCAACATGGGGGGTGTTAAGAGGGAGAGGGAGAGAGACACACACATTACCATCACTGAAAAAGTCAAGGTGGTTATACATGTTTCTATATTATTGTCATGGTGGCTAAAAGGACAACCATTGGTGAAACGGTCCACAACCTAGTGAAAACTAACAACGACATGTTTTGCAAACCTTTTTAAAGCTGCCAATCTTTTTGTGAATGCTGCTAAATGAACTCCAGACTTAAAATAAGGAAACAATGTGCGCATTCCAAGGATTCTATTACTCAGTGCTTGTACAAATGTCTTGAACATTCATTAAATGTTCTTCAAACCAGTGATTTCCCTACATTAGGAATAAAGTGCTGATCTCTCACAGATATCACTACAGCCTAAAATTATTTATTAGAGCACAGCATCTCTCCTTTACAACTCAGTACTAATAACTTTCCAAGTTAGTTTTTAGAAACAAGTGGAGTAGAGCTCTCTGGTGTTGGAAAAGCTTGGGTTAGGTAAACCAGCAGAGACAATTGAGACCCAGGTCATGGCAAGATAAGATCCAGAGAGCTGAGCTGTGCTCTCGTTATATAACCTTCAGCATTGACCCATCGATAATGACAAACGGACAAGCTTCGAGGAGATGTAGGCATATGTACCTGTTCCAGCTTGGTGCTCTGTGGGCCACTGGCTCATAATGAGCATGTCACACTCTTATTATGTCAGCAGGACAATATAAGCTGAAGAACAGTTGGACAAAGGTACAGGCTGTCTTGAGTCACATTACTTCTGTGCCTTGGTACTAGTGTGAAACCTCCAGATGCTTTTGCTTTTCACCAAAATGTGCCCACATGTAAATTAGGACCGAGGCGTTCCAATTTACAGGCTCATTTACAGTGAAAGGTGCTTCGGTACGTAATAAAGTATAACGCTCAATGTACCTTTTGTCTTTGTCCTTGCGTGAATGTCTGGTTCTGTCCTTGCTATAGCCTTCATTGTCCAGCAGCATCTTATTGGACCACTTCATCTTGTTCTTGGGTTCCAGGTCAGCTGAGGGGTCCACGTTTTCCAGATCCCCCAGCTCACTGTGTAGAGGATAGGCAATGAGACACAGATTCCCCTCCTCGTCCTCCTCAAAGCTCACTGATACCACCCCTACAGAGAAGCAAGAGAGAAAAGGGAGAAAGGGGGGGAGAGGGAAGGAAAAGTTAATTTCAAGAACCAGGCAAAAAAAAAAAAAAAAAAAAATTTCACTTCATCTTTTTGTAGAATGTAGTCAGAGATCCCAGCTCAAAAATAGGCAGTCTGGGAAATCTTCAGCACTTCTTACCCACTGCACTCTTTTTTTGTTCTTAAAACTTTCCAGCGTTTTACAAAAGTTACAGAGCCGACAGCACAGCCTTCGCCTAACCTGATAGAGATCAGACAGGTCCACACAAATAGAGAATGGGAGAGAGATATGTGCAGAAAGCAGAGTAACAAGAGGGCGAGAAAGAGGAACAAAGACAGCCAGGGTAGGGGAGAGAGAAAGGGCAAAGGAACAACAGAGCTACAGTACAGATGCGATTTCACAGCATCTGAATAAGCAAACACATGTTCTTAACTCAAAGGAATCATTAAGAAGTAAAAAACGCAGACCACTAAGAACGGACACAAGACTTAAGACAAAAAAACCCAAATTTATTTTTTTATTTTTTTTTTAAATCAGCATATATAAAAATAGCAGTAGGGAAGTATGTATCAAATGGACCTGTTACAGCATCATAAAAGCATTTCATATACATCACATTCAAAATTTTGAGACAAACATAACAGATAAAAACTTCACTTATACAAAGGACATCCCACCACTGTATTTAATAAACATGTTGCTACTGTTTATCATAAAAGGGGGGGGACATCACAAGAGAAATGGAGGCAGTACTTGGAGAATTATAGAAGAGGACACTTTTTTTAAAAGTCCAGATCCAGAGAGGTGAATTCTCATTCTAATCAGTCCAATAATTTCAGTTTACATCCCATGTGTTACACTTTATACTGAATTGTGTGTATGAGAGAGGAAAGACCTAAACACAAGATAAAACACTAAGAGAGTAGGTATGTAAGAGAGACTAAAGAGCAGTGCAATCAAAAATGTGCCCTCTTAACTACAGTGATTTTAAATGACACAATAAGGTAGACATTCCACATATCATTATTGCATTAAGAGATGTACACAATCTGAGACTTCCAAATACTTGAACATTATGGCACACATTATCCTTCCAAGAATAAAAATTCTAGAACCTGAAAAAATATGCAACAACAGGAGAAACAAATCTAGGAACTGAAAACAGTAATGTACGAGTTCAGATGGATATTAGTCAGCAACTTCTGAATTTTCAGCTTGCATTAGCAAATTACTCTGTTTTTAACTCTGTCTTGTCAGTACGTGACTCTTGAGTCGCATGTCAGAGTGAGCTGCTCACATCCTCTGCTAACAAAAACTAAAAAGAGGGTGGTCACAGCTGTTGATCCAAGGGTCTCGCAAATATGACCTTCCAAGACGACCACGTAGGGACAGGGATACATCATCCAGCTCCATTTTAAGAGGACGAAGTCCAAGCTTATTAGCCGTGACTGAAACGACTCTTGAAACGTACCTTTCTTTTCCGACAGACCACAAAAATAATACAGATTATATCTGCCTCAGTGATCAACCTGAAAATCAGGCCTACCTTCTCCTTCAGTGTCCAGTACATCACAACATCAGAGTTTTCCCAGCTCCACTTATGGAAACCCATCTGTCGCGTTTCCTCCAATCTAACACGAGTTATATTATTAGCTAATAAACAAATCGTTTTGGGGTTTGTTGATGTTTGTTAGAAGTAAATGGAATTAAATTAATTTAACTGTACAGCGCAGATGGAATACAGCACTGCAGCTGGGAAACTGCAACAAACACACAACATTGAAAACGGCGCCGTCTTGTGGACAGCTCCATTAACACGCTCACGATGCACCTGGTCTTCGTTCACGATGCTATTTAGCGTAAATCTTTAATAAATACACAACGGATCTCACTTTACCAAAAAGAAGAATATCCTTACCGGTCCACTACATGAGAAATAAAGAGAGATGGGGGCTAGAAATGAATGTTAGAGAAAGGAACTGAAAGAGGCCGGGAGCTAGCCGGCTAGCCGCTGGCACCTACCTCGGTACTGCGGGGTAAACTTGCGCATAGCCGCGGGGAGACTCTTGTAGAACTGGTGCTCCCGGGGGATGAGCGGCTTGCAGATGGTCTGCTCTCCGAAGCGGAGCACACATGAGTGCCCCCCCACCTGGTGCACGAAGGGCTCAAGCAATACACCTTTGCCCAAATAGAGCTGCTGCTGCTGCTGCTCGGTCTCCATCCCCTCGATGGCTGGGCTCATCCTCCGCGGGCATTAAGGCTTCGCACTCGGCTAGAGCGGCACGGAGTGGACGCTGAGACGCGGGGAATCCAGCACAAGAGAAAGAGGAACGGAGAGGAAGAAGAAGGAGAGAGAAAAAGGGAAATCTGCGTCGTCTAGCTAGCCTTCTGTCTGGCTTTACTCGACTTCTTGTTTGTTAAAGGTACAGCGACGAGCACGGCACTGCGGGGAAGAGAAGAAAAACAGGAAGAAGACCGACAGACAAAAAAATGCAAGTGAGAAAGGTGTTTAAATCCAGGCTTTTTTCTTTGCACAGCACCAAGGTCGTTTTCAGAGCTTTATCAGTGAGGCTTTTTATTGTAAAACGTTAAAACGCCTGAAAAACCGTTTGCAGCAGTAGAAACGTCTCGCGCTGCCTGCTCGCGTACCGAGCTCTGTGACGTTCGATAACTGACTCGCAGCGCTGCGCTCGACAAATAAAAATGGAACGGCCGGAGCCGTGACCCCGCCCCTCGACACGAGAACCAATCAGAGACTCAGAAAGGGCGTTGGGTGGCAACCAGCTGAGAGAGCAGCAGGCAAACAAAGGGAGGTAGAGAGAAAGAGAAAGAGGAAGAGGATGGGGGAGGGGATGAGGAAGAAAAAGCAGCATAAAAGCGGAGGAGGGGGACGCAGCTGTGTTTCTAATCGGACATGGAGGTGTTGAGGGGGGAGAGTGAGGGGTGAACGTGGTACAGTAGCTGTTTAAAGGCATGTAGGAGCTGTAGAACAGGTGTAAACATGCGAATAGACTTTGGAAGTAAACACCAGAGAAGCTGTGGAATGTTACAGGTTTCACTCGACAGGTGAAACCAGATTTATCAAGCAGGTGGACAGCAGCGTTTAGAAATGATTGAGATAAAAATACTTCTCCTCATGGAAATATTGCAGATCCATGAAAGAGTAGTCAAGAGAGTATTACAGAAAAAAATAAAATATAGGGATAAGTATAGATGAAGAGTCTACAGGCCACAGTAGAATAAGGCCGTAGCTACAGCTCTAAACCATGATTTAAACTAGTCACAAAAAGTCCTGATTCAAGAAAGTCTGGTAATGCCAGTAGCCACTGATGAATCAGAGCGAGAATATGGACATGTGAGGATGGTGTTAGCTAGGTGTTGTCTTACCATAGGCGGCCGGCTTGACTTTAATCTCTTTAATCCAGTATGCTGGAATTCACCAGTGGAAAAATGGGCCACGGGAAACAAAATGGGAGTTACTACTGTACATGGCAGAGAGCTGCCAAGCCTAAACCTGTCAGATATTGTAAGAGAATCCATTTCAGATCAGTGTGAAAATGCTTGTAGTCTAAAAGTGCTTGAGTACATGAGTGGTTTTTTTTGTTGTTGTTAATCTCTTACAAACAAGGCTACTGGCAAGTAGTCAAACCACTTATAAATCAGCTCTACCAGGTTCTTGGCAGATGTGTATTGAGCACAGCATCATTAAAAGTTAAACCGTGCTGATATATCACAATTATTTTATGTTGCTTTGAAAACAAATCGATCTGACATCCTAAAGATGCACATACAATGACTGTCAAAGAAATAATAATCCCTGCAGTTAGTAAGAGCAGGTGCTGATGAATACAATGAGAGTGAAAAATCTGAAATATGTTCTTTTTTATAAATGAATTTCTTCTGAATTCCCCTCAACTGCCTCTCCAAAAGGGAAATAGGCTTCAGTGAAATTTATATTTAATTTATAATATATTTAAATAATGTCTTTATTGACTTTTTGACTAAATGATAAAATACAAATTAATACACTCATGTAATAAATTTGTGTTTTGTTAGTTTTTGAAGTGAAAAGAAGAAACACAACATCTGCAGCAAACTTTTAAAATATTAAATTTTTCTTCAAATACTAACGCATAGTTACAGTATATTTGATTAAAAAGAAAAGAAACTAAAAGTGGTACATACAAAAGTTTAGTCAACTTACTAAGTCAGTACTTTTGGCAGATATCACAGCTTGCACACTTTTCTCCAAACCCAACTTTGGTGACCGAGGCCAAAGAATTCCACTTTTACTTGATTCGTACACGGCACTTGTTTCCAAAATGTCTCTGAGTTATCTTAATGTTGTTTTACATACTTAATGTTGACCTTTGTGATTATGTCACAGGTAACATTTCCTTCTGATGGTCCTTCCTGGTAGATCATGTTTGTGTAAGTAATACTGCACAGTGGAATGGTGCGCCACCACTCTTGTGCCAGCTAAAATTTCCTGCTGTCTCTTACCTGCCATTTCTTAAAGAGATTTTGGACAGTGGAAATTGTGAGCTGGGACCGCTATCATACCGTGTCTTTTAATAGCTTTTCCCTGCTTCAATTAGGCTTCAGGTAAGCATAATTTAGCTTCATTTTCAGGCCTTCAGGCAGCTGCTTAGTGGAGTCCAAGGTTTGAAGAGTCAGAGAATTTATTATGCTCTGGAATTGTCATTAACTAACAATTCCTGATGACAGTTCTTGATCTGTCTAACCAGGCCCATTTAGTCAATTAATGCCTAATGCGCTAATTAGGTTCTGAGACTTTAAAACTAGAAGGGCTGTCTGAATTTCACTGTAAAAATCAACCAACTGTGAAATTTTTTGCATACTTTTGCATGTAACTGTAATCTGCATAGTGTACAGAAAATTCTCTTCCCTGTTCCTGTTCTTTTCCACCACAAAAATAAAACACCCCACCTTCCAACCCAACCTTCACTCTCTCTCCCAGCAGGCTATACCTTCACTATTCCTTTCGATGAGAAAGTCTGCAAAAGTGTTGTAGTACTCTCTGCATTAGGAACCAGGATATCTGGGGTTAGCCTGTTATATCTCACAGAGTCACTGTTATATATGATATATATGTTCCCATACATAAACTCAGCATAGATTTAAAATAGAATTGAGAATTCAAGTAGTTTATTTTTCTTCCAAGTCAAAGTATACAGTCTGTTTTGAAATAACCTAGGAAAATCACTACATGCCAGCTTTTTCATCTGCTTCATCTGTGTGCAGACGGGGTCAGCCCTGTTATAAAACATATGATTGTGATTCCACCCACTGTTGAAGCTTTATCTGATCTAGTCAAAGGTTTATCAAAGATATCAGTGAAAAAAGCTGAAAATGTGCCATGTAAGTCTTTTATCGTTGAATTTTCTTAGTAAAGCGTGTCTTCACTGACAAAGGGCAGAGTACTAAGGAGAGTATGAGAGAGAAATGGGACCAGGAACCAGTCCAAACCATGTGGAATAAGGTTGAACATCAACTTAATCGCTCATGAAACATGACAGAGGAGAGAGCAAAGTCTCACAACCTGAATGAGCATTCTCAGTGAGACAACTTATATAAATTGGATATGAAACAGCTTGACCACTGGCGCTGTGGACATAACAAAGGGAGGCCAGGGGGGTACTGTCCTTGACCTCAGACTTTTAACAAGCGCATTAAAGTGAGTTGACTCAGGCCGTGCCAAGGTAGCACTCAGCTCCTCTTAATTCAATCCTGTCCTCAGTACAGCATGATCCAGGCACAGAAGCAGAGACTGCATGAGTACCAGCTGGTAACCCAATAAGATGCCAGTGCAAAAGGCCAAGCCTAGAGCTCATGAATGGGGATGAATTAGAATTTGATACTTGGGGTTATGGTTGGAGAAACGTCTTAAGGGTTAATAATATACTGCTGGGACACTATAGCTACTATAAGGAGGCATATGTATGTGTGTGGGTGTACTGTGATGTAATATGTACATTATTAAATACTGTTTGTATTATGTGTACTAATAAACCAAGTGTACAGTCTTAAAATTAAAGATTCCAAAAAAGATTGGAAAAAGATCTTATGATCTTATGATGTGTGTAAATGTATTATATATCTAAAATATTTGTTTAAGTATTTGCTCATCTGCCTTCACATGCAAATGAACTTGAGTGACATCACATTCTTAATCCATAGGGTTTAATATGATGTTGGTCCACCCTTTGCAGCTATAACAGCTCCAACTCTTCTGGGAGGCTAAGGGTTAGGAGTGTGTTTATAGGAATTTTTGACCATTCCAGAAGTGTATTTGTGAGGTCAGACACTGATGTTGGATGAGAAGGCCTGGATCGCAGTCTCCACTCTTAATTATCCCAAAGGTGTTCTGTCGGGTTGAGGTCAGTCAAGTTCTTCCACACCAAACTCATTCATCCATGTCTTTATGGACCTTGCTTGTATATGTCTTTAAGGCAAAGTAACAAAATCAGATTCTTGTAGATAAAGGTTTGAAGGTATTGTAAAAATTTAATTGTAACTATTTTTTTTGGATATTGGCCTTTAAAAATAAATTTCTTCACATAATGTATAGATTCTATACCAAATAAATGCTCTTCTTAAAATCATACATCCAAGTGAAGAGCCATTCAGGAATCTCTACACACATATGTTGTATTCTCCATCTGCTGTACATTATTCATGTTTTTGTTTGTGTGGCTCGTGTGGTGTGATGATTGTGGGTGAAAGTAAATACTGTATGTGTTTAATGTAGAATGGTTTACCCACGTGAGGGTGAAGGCATGAGCAGTAAGACTGGATTAACATGATACAAATATGAAGGTGATGATTGACTTACAGACAGAGGAGAGGAGCTAAGAGGGTCAGAGAGAAAGAGGGCGGGAGAGCTAGGGTGACAGTGGGAGAGAAACATGCACTCAGAGCATGCAGACTATCAGCTGCCACTTCCTACACGACAAACACACCGAGATTGAAGCACATAAACTCTAACATAAAATTTAATTTAATTTATTTATTATAAGGATGCACTGATATTTTGATGAGAACATTTTTTCAGCTGTAGTATTTTTAGAAGAGAAAAAAAGTCTGAAGACTTCAGAAATGATTTCCTGCTGTGGTCAGCACAGATATGTTTAAACAGTTTGAGCAGCAGCAGAACAACAGTGAAAATGTTGGCTGTGTGGAACTATTTCATGGTTTCTTTGAGTGACTGTGTATGAGGGCAGTTTGTAATCACTGTTCATGTGAAGTATCAAGAGAGGATGCATTGCCCAAGTTTCTGCCTATGAGAGTCCAGGAGAGCACAACTGGCCCTGTCTTTCTGGGTGGGTCAGATGGCCTTCCCTTTCACCCCATCATGCTGATGTAACAGAACGTGAATGCTGACCTCTGGTCAGATTACTGCAGTGGTACATCAACAAAATTGGTAGTGTTCTCCTCCAAATTCGTTGAGCTGTTGCGTTAGCTGGAGTTTGTTAAGATGGCTTCACATTAGTTGCAGAAACCATGTGCTAGCCTCTGTCTTCTTAGCACTGACAGTACTGTGTAATTGGGAGAGACCTAGCTTGCACGTGGCATTGGATATGACAAAATTTGGGGGGAAAGTGCCAAGAAGCAAAGTACAACTACAAAATGGCACATACTATTCCCTACATGTGGTAATCATTTTAGAAAGTTTATTTTATGTAAATGTTTTCAATTTATTGTCAGCTTTTTTGTTTTCATCTCAATTGTGTCTTGAATATTGGTTTCAGTTGTTTCCTGGAATTTTCAGTTTATGTTTACAGCGTTTGGTGGACACTCTTATCCAGAGTGACTTACAGTTTGATTATGTTTTTACACAGGTAGGTGAAGGTAGTATTAGAGGTCTTGCCAGAGGATTCTTATCAGTATAGTGTAGGGTGCTTGCCAAGGTGGGGGATCGTACCCCAGTCTGGTCTTCAGAGTGGGAGGCAGTGGTGTTGCACACTACACTTATTTATTTTAGGGCACATACACAAGCCACATCATAACATTTATATATACATTAATTAGTAGAGTTTGTCCCTAGATTGATTTTTAATAATTTCCAAGTTAACAGTAAACATAGCATATTCAAACACAGAAATATACAATAGCGCACACATACACTTTGGTCCGGCACAACAATGATTTCATGTTCTATAGACATTATGAATGAGTTATATTTATGATTGTGGAATATGAATACCAGCTTATGGCCTGATGCCCTTAATGGCTCCTGCATTTAGCATTGGGCATTGGTGATGGAAAATGCTGGGACACACGTGTAGCCTCCTGACCAGATAGCTCAGAGCAAAGCCTACACAGATCACCGAGTAATACATGTACTATAAATACCATCCACAATCAGGCATGCAGTCTAATAATACACCATTCCTAAAACAGACATGCACACATATAGATAGCCATTTGTAGACACTCACATACTGGTTCACAAACATGCAGTCACAGATAAACATGAAAGGATAACTATCCAAAAAAGGAATATGTCACATAACTAGACTGTTATCTGTTCAGCATACTCTCTCTTGCATTTTACAATGCACTATTAATATTCTCATTTTCCACAACTGGCTGGTGTGGCTTCAGGTTTTCATTCCCAATCAAGCAGAAGAGCACATGATTACACTCGTTTAATCAGTGAGTCTCAGCATTTAAACAGTTGATTTGAGGTGTGCTCCTGCTTGGTTGGAATAAAAACCTGCAGCCACACTGTCCACACATCTTTTGAGGATACGATTGGTAACACTTAGTCTAGTATATAATCTGTAGAATGCAGTATACTATAAACTATACATTCTAGTTGCATATACTCTACACAGACAGGCCTAATTATCTCTGAACCTCAAACACATATTGTACATAGACCTGTTTTCTCAATAATAGACCTGTAAAACTGTCACTGCCAGCTATGTAAAACTGATGGTCTTTCATCAAATAAGCTTATACTCTGGCACAGACAAGCCATGATAATAATATCGTCAAAGAAGCCAGTTAGTTTGCATCTAAAGCTTCTGAAGTTTATGTAGTATACACTATAAACTATACATTCTGGTCACATAGACTCTACACACACACACAGGCCTAATAATATGCACGACAAACACATATTGTACACAGACCTGTAAGGATATAGATCTGTAAAAACTGTCATTGGCAGCTATATAACCCTGATGCTATTTCATCAAACCAGCTTATGCACTGACAGTGATAATAATACCATCAAAGAAGCCAAGTTAGCTGGCTTCTAAAGCTGTCTGCAAAAAATAACACAGTCGTGAGGGATGGCATTTTAAAAGTATACGTTACAGTGGGTTGCAAAAGTATTCAGCCCCCTTGAACTTTTCAACCTTTTGCCACATTTCAGGCTTCAAACATAAAGATATGAAATTGACATTTTTTGTGAAGAGTCAACAACAAGTGGGACACAATCGTGAAGTGGAACGAAATTTGTTGGATATTTTAAACTTTTTTTAGAAATAAAAAACTGAAAAGTGGGGCGTGCAATATTATTCAGCCCCCTTGCTTTAATACTTTGTAGCGCCACCTTTTGCTGTGATTACAGCTGCAAGTGGCTTGGGGTACGTCTCTGTCAGTCTTGCACATCGAGAGACTGAAATTTTTGCCCATTCTTCCTTGCAAAACAGCTCGAGCTCAGTGAAGTTGGATGGAGAGCGTTTGTGAACAGCAGTTTTCAGCTCTTTCCACAGATTCTCGATTGGATTCAGGTCTGGACTTTGACTTGGCCATTCTAACACCTGGATACGTTTATTTGTGAACCATTCCATTGTAGATGTTGCTTTATGTTTTGGATCATTGTCTTGTTGGAAGATAAATCTCCGTCCCAGTCTCAGGTCTTTTGCAGACTCCAACAGGTTTTGTTCCAGAATGGTCCTGTATTTGGCTCCATCCATCTTCCCATCAATATTAACCATCTTCCCTGTCCCTGCTGAAGAAAAGCAGGCCCAAACCATGATGCTGCCACCACCATGTTTGACAGTGGGGATGGTGTGTTCAGGGTGATGAGCTGTATTGCTTTTACGCCAAACATAAGTTCGATTTTGGTTTCATCTGACCAGAGCACCTTCTTCCACATGTTTGGTGTGTCTCCCAGGTGGCTTGTGGCAAACATTAAATGAGACTTTTTATGGATATCTTTGAGAAATGGCTTTTTCTTGCCACTCTTCCATAAAGCCCAGATTTGTGCAGTGTACCACTGATCGTTGTCCTATGGACAAAGTCTCCCACCTCAGCTGTAGATCTCTGCAGTTCATCCAGAGTGATCATGGGCCTCTTGGCTGCATCTATGATCAGTCTTCTCCTTGTTTGAGCTGAAAGTTTAGAGGGACGGCCGGGTCTTGGTAGATTTGCAGTGGTCTGATGCTCCTTCCATTTCAATATGATCGCTTGCACAGTGCTCCTTGAGATGTTTAAAGCTTGGGAAATCTTTTTCTATCCAAATCCGGCTTTAAACCTCTCCACAACAGTATCTCGGACCTGCCTGGTGTGTTCCTTGGTCTTCATGATGCTCTCTGCGCTTTAAACAGAACTCTGAGACTATCACAGAGCAGGTGCATTTATACGGAGACTTGATTACACACAGGTGGATTCTATTTATCATCATCAGTCATTTAGGTCAACATTGGATCATTCAGAGATCCTCACTGAACTTCTGGAGTGAGTTTGCTGCACTGAAAGTAAAGGGGCCGAATAATATTGCACGCCCCACTTTTCAGTTTTTTATTTCTAAAAAAAGTTTAAAATATCCAACAAATTTCGTTCCACTTCACGATTGTGTCCCACTTGTTGTTGACTCTTCACAAAAAATGTCAATTTCATATCTTTATGTTTGAAGCCTGAAATGTGGCAAAAGGTTGAAAAGTTCAAGGGGGCTGAATACTTTTGCAACCCACTGTATATCAGCTGCATTATCTATCATATAGATTTGAGTGAAAAACACAATTTATGTCAACTTATTTAAATCATAATCATACACAAATTTTCATTCTTAATTTGATTGAAGTTCAATATTTGATTAGATTTTCATTGTGTTAAAAAGGCTTTTTATGTTATTTAGACTAACATCTGTCTTCACACCTAAGCAGGATGTCTTTATTAGAACTTCATAGAAGCTCATATCGAGCTTTCACATCTCTCAAGGTCAGTGCTATAGTGCAAGCCTGGCAAGTAGTGCAGTATCTCCAGCCAGTCTTATCTTCAGATAAGCTTTTCATCAATCCATGGGTTGCCTGGATTTATTCTGAAGTTCCCAAAAACCTGTAATCTAACAAGCAGAAGATCACAAGTTTGATCTTTGGTGATGCCACAGCCACCTGTGCATAACGAGCGCATAATCAGCCTCACTCCTTCTGGGTGGGTAGCGTGGCCCTCCCTCCCTATCACTCAGCATGATGCTAGCCAAAGTGGACATACTTTAGTTAATCATGTAAACATACATAGCAGTTACTGTTCTCTTCCTAGCATGATGAGTTGTCCAGTGATACTGAAACAGATAAAAAGATGCTGTGGTGCTTCACGTGTTTGGAGGATAATAATACAATAACACAATGAGACATGTTGGGTTATACAGTATACAGTATTGGATAATATTGGATAATACCATATTATGCTTTTCATCAATCCACAGGCTGCCTGTTGCTCTGAAGCTCCCAAAAAACTATAATATTCGGAAGATCGCAACTTTAATCTTCAGTAATGCCACAGACATCCACAGTCCACAAAAGCATAATCTGCCTCATACATTGTTAACCAGAATATGGTACAATACACACACTGCTACAAACTGCTACATATACAATTTACTAGCTAGAGTATGGTACAGTATGTACTTGTGCAATAGCAAAAGCTGAAAGATGCAATATATACAATGTAAATGAAGAGACAGAGTCCATTGGTGTTTGCTGTTAAGAGCTCTAATGACCTTGGGGAAGAGGCTGTTTCTGAGATGGAGGTTGCATGCTGCAAGTCTTCAGAAGTCTTTGCCGGAGGGAAAACAGAAGAACAGGACGTAAGCTAGTGGCATTTGAGATGATGGACTGAGCCCTCCTCCAGCATCGGGATGCATAAATGTCCTGGAGTTGTGGGAGGTCAGTGCCTGATTCTGGAATCAGCTCTGACAGTTCTTCATAGGAGTCTGAGATCCTGGGCCGTCAGCTTGCCAAATCACACCATGATGCAACCAGTCAGGACTATGGAGCAGCGGTGAAATTTGAACAGAATAGATTTGTTCATCCCAAAACTTGTCCTTGTGCAAAATGTTGATCTTATTAAAGCTGTGTTATAGACAAAGCAAAAACCTGAAGTGCCTCAAAAATTGTATACAAAATGCCTAAACGTTGAACTATAATGCTCTTCTCATTTTTTTTCATTTTGTAGATTCTACAAAAGACAGCAAGTGTGAGACCCTTAGATAAGTCTGAGATGGGCTTTGATGAAACACCTTTACATTTTGATACTGAGCTAAAATAATTATGACCTATGGCTCTCTATCTATATGGATGACACATTTAGAATAATCATTAATAAACATGTCAGTATGGACCATAATGAGTGATCTAAATCCTAACCTAACATCCTTTTGACCTTGTATACCCACACTTCATCACCTGAAATGGACACACACCTCTGCCCACATTACAAAAATAATCCATCATCTCAAATGAACGTATTCCTGAACACATACACGTGCCACACAAATCCACCTTAAATGTCAACACAGCAGACCTATTTTTTGTTTTGCTGACAGGTGAGAGAGAATAGGACATAGAGAAAGAAATGTGACCACAGTAGGGAGACTATGAGATGGAGAGCAAAACAAGATTGTCTCACCCTGATATAGTGTACCCAAAATTCATTCATGTGAGCGTTCCAGTATTAAGCAGTTGGAATAGCCCCTGCCTATATATAACCCTCTCTCAACATAGTGTAAATAGACATGCTTTGAGAATGTGACACACATGTACACTACTCAACTACTCAAACTATCTTTACAAACACACACACACACACACACACACACACACACACACATATAGTGTAGAACACACACAATCAATCAACAGTGACTGGATCTCAGCTGACCTTAGAACAGCTGTGGTTTGGCTGTAGACTTTCCACTGTGTCCATCTCTGTACATCTCTGTACTCTGTTTACCCAAAATGTAACTTTTTTAAAATGTACAAGTATGCAGCACACACACTATAGGCTATATATATATATATATATATATATATATATTATATATGCAGTATAGCTATGATCCAGTGTGAGAGTTTATGAGGGTAAGTGCAGCACATGCTTCTAAAATACAAACCCCATAATTAGCTTTTATTTGGACCATATATAACTTTGCTGGCAAAGTCAGCCTCATTTAGTCTGGTTACGGTAACTGCTTGATTCAACTAATGTTACAAGCTCCTTCGTTGACTACATTAGCAATTAAATGAGAAAATAATGGTAGTACCCACTTTTTCACAGGCATTACCAACATTTTTTTTGCGTACACGACTAGTAGAGCACGGGCTTTTGCACTTAACACATCCAGCACTCTCTGGACAAAAGACTGTTCCAGCCCTGCCTTATCACATCATACCACATCCTGCTGAGGTGAGCAGACTATTTATGTCCAGAGACAAGCATGCTGTGTGTGTGCAACAGGTCATACTCAGGAGTTTTCATCATGGAAGTGGTTTTTGTGTGTGTGTGTGTGTGTGTGTGTGTGTGTGTGTGTGTGTGTGTGTGTGTCAAAATTTATTTATATAGCACTTTTTACAACAGACATTGTCGCTTTACAGAAAAATCTGGGTCCAAGACCCCGTGAGCAAGCCAATGGTAACAGTGGCAAGGACTCCTTAGGCAAACTCTTAAGAGGAAGAGGAAGAAATCTTGAGAGGAGTCAAGACTTAAAAGAGGAACCCATCCTCCTCTGATTGACACCAGATAGCAAACAGTAACACAAGAACAAAATAAAAAGAGCATAAGGTTTTAATGTTAGTATAAAATACAGAAAATGGGTTCATAGTTTAAGTCTGTAAATAGTTTAAGTCTGTGCAGCAGCAGCAGGAGGGTGAGTCATGCAGGTGAGGTTTGCAAAGTGTTGTACAGCGGGAAGCTCCATGGTGGTCAAAATGGTCCAGAAGGCTGGGCTCTCAATCAAGGCAGAAGAAGCAACAGCATCAGACTGCACAGGATGGGCACTTGTTCAACTTGGCAAAATAAACACACAGAGAGTTAGTTCTGTAATGAATGACTGATTACAGTACACAGTGTTAACAGAGCAGGTCTATCTATCACAGCCTAACTAAAAAGGAGAGGCAGAAAAGTAACAGAGACATGAGGGCTCCCTTAGATGTCTTTGCTGCTTTGCTCCATCGTCAACAAACTTGAGTGAATGTGTGAGAGCAGCAGGTGTATGTGTGTGTATGTGTATGAGAGAGAAAGATCTTTATACTGCTTTTATGTGATCTCTGAATTATCTTAAACCTAACCTAAATGTTGGAAATCAACAGTGTGTAATAATTACACTCTGAGAAGGGGCCATCATATTAGAGCCCGTAGCACTGCAGGTTTAGCAATAGGCCCTTTTCACAAGAATCAGAAGTGTGTAAACACTGGGTCAAACTAATTCCTCTATTGCCTTATGTGCCTTATTCCTCTATTGCCTACAGTGATTGACCTCAGAGATACAGGCGTTTCAGCTCACAACAGAAAGGTGTATCACTTTATCTTTGTCATAGTTGCCAAGAGTTCAATTTGAAGATGTGTCCAGAATGATTGTGGAACACCAAGCTCACAACAGTGTGAAAGTCCAAACTAAGTAAAGTAGATGTAAATTCTTTGTGAAAAAATCCCCTCACAGCTATTAGAGTCTTCAGTGTGATAAAATGATGGATAATAAAAATAACTATAACTAAAATGCTAGATAGGACATGTTAGCTGTTGAAACAACTTGCTAACTATAAACTAATTAGCAGAACACTAAACAGCAGCATTGGACTTTGTTGCCAAGCATTCCTATGTTATCCCAGGTGGTTGCTAGGTTGTTGGTAGCAGGTTGCAATGGTGGTTGCTAGAGTATTCAAGATGCTTTGCTAGGGTATTGCTATGGTATCTCTGGTGGCTTTTTGGGTGTTGCTAGGTGGTTGTTACGGCATCCTGCATGGTTGCTAGGGTGGTGCAAGTGTACTTGTATTATAGTCTTTTTCCCCAAATATACACATCTTCTTCCTGATATCCTCAATATGTCTCAATGAAAAAGCCCTTAAATATGAAATCTTTGTAGCTTCGACTTTGCAAGTAGGACTATCCAATTATCATGTAAAGGCAGCTTTAGTCCAATGGAAAACCAACTCAACAGGAAGCTGGCAGAATCTGCAGGTCAATCTTGTTATCTCCTGGCACAGTATGGGATGGAGAGCTTCATCCTCTTAACCTGCTCTAATAAACAGTCTGTCTGCACATGAGACAGCCTGGATCAGTCTCACTAATGAGTCAGCCTACCTTAAGGTCAGCGCCCAAAGACAGACATCACCAGTTCTGATCTGACCACATACACCACTTCACAACTCTCCAGAAACCCTCAGACAGACCCCTGTGTGATTCTGCTGAAGCCTGTGTGTTTGTTAATTTATACTGTGTTTCAAAAGCTCAGTGAACTTGTTGCAGATGGGTGTGTACAGCACAGTCAACTCCAGAATTATTAGAACCTTAATCTTAATGTTGCCTGCATTAAACTGAGCTAAAATCAATATATTATATAAACCTTACATGCAATGAGTTATGTTTCAAGATTAAACAAAAGGGCAAGCTTCCTATTTTCTTGTTACACTGTCTTCTTCTTCTTCTTCTTCTTCTTCTTCTTCTTTCGGCTGCTCCCTTTAGGGGTCGCCACAGCGGATCATCTGCCTCCATCTTGCCCTATCCACTGCCTCCTCTACTTTTACACCAACCATCTCTATGTCCACCTTCACTACATCCATAAACCTTCTCTGAGGTCTACCTCTTCTTCTACCCGGCAGCTCCATCTCCAACATTCTTTGACCAATATATCCGCTATTCCTCCTCGACACATGTCCATACCATCTCAACCTGGCCTCTCTGGCTTGGAACAAAAAAGTTTTCTTTAGTAATACCATTTTTATTTCTTTTGTGAACATAGGTTCATACATTCTCACCCAACATTATTAATATTAAATGAAAACTCCTTTGGTAAGAATAACAGCACTGAGCCACTCCTCAGTTTCCAGTTTCTTGATATTCTCGGGTCTTCACTTGTGGACTGCACTTTTAAGTATACACCAAAGGTTCTCTTTCTATTTCTTACTAAGAGCTTCACATTCTTTCAGACCCATAGCGTTGATATGCCCTCTCACAGTGGAAGGATGGACAGAAACACCTGTAGATTTTTTTCAGATCTGAAGCAAGAGTGGAGCTTGACTTTCTCTTATCTCAAAGATGGAAGCTTTAAGTACTGTTTTTCTGAGGGTGATGGTTTTGGTGGTCTACTAGGTGTTACAAGGTGATGGAAAGTGCTCTGCTCCTGTCCTCAGGCAGTGTCATAAAATGCTCTTATTGTTCGCACGATGAGAACAGGGCATTCATTCTGTTTAACAATGAATAACATAAAACTGCAAAATAAATCAAAATAACACAACTCCCAGCAAAGATTGCCAAGTGCTGTTTATCTTTTAATATTTTTTTTAACTCCAGTGTTGAAAACCTCATTTTTTTCATTTATTTCCCTTTGACTTTCCTTACTTACACATGTGGATTATAATATATATATAATCTCCTAGGATATATCTCCAGAAAATGAATAACTTTTTGACTGGACATCAAATAAATGAAAAGTAATCTCTGATTTTTATTCAATAATGTTGTTAAAATGCATTTTTCTGTGAATCATGGATGTACAATTCTGTCAGCATCTATATGAAGGGGCCAATAAAGATTTTAAGGGTTGATTTTTAGAAATCAATTACAACTTATTTAAGCACACATAATGCTATGTCTTTCAGTGTACAGCAATAACATTAGTTTCATAGCAGTTTATAGTAATTAAAATAGGCCTATAAATATAGTTGTTAAAGAATAATACGTCTTAATATTAGAACTGATAAATGATAAATCTGCAGTGAATAGGGTTAAACACCAAATTTTGTAAATATGCACGGTCATTTCTTTTGCAAATATCTTTCAGAGCCACATACTGGTGTGGTGCTTTCACATTAGCCTATTCAAACACAGTCAAATATCACACACAGCATTATGAGTGGCTCTTTATGGGGATGAATGATGAATGGTAGCTTCTGTTTGAGGACACACCTCAGGAACCCTCAGTCCTGTTGTGTTTACTCATGATATGTTATCATTATATTATCATTATATTCTCTGTGTCAGAACTGTCCAGAAGTAAATGCTGATGCCAGTGTGACGAAAGGTGTGTGTGTGGGAGTGTAGGTGTGGGAATGTGATTAAGTGTCCCTAATGCAAGGAGAAAAGTGAAGGAGAATACAAAACCTTGTATCTCCCAAATTGTAGCTTTACAGGAGAAGGAACAGACATTCTTAACTTTAAATGGAAATTAAAATGGAACTCCACCAATTTGTAAAATGTTCTGATAAATTTCAACAAAATGTTGAAATTGTTAAGAAATCATTCAGTGTTTTAGGAATTGCACTCCAACTTAACATCATATTTTCTTTACAGGAACCGGGGGCCCTGATGTATAGGCATATATTTTATGCATATTTTTAGGCATGATATATAGGCATATTATTTGCTATCCTTTTGAGTTACACCGGTAAATTCATCAAATATAAGTTTGCTTGGTTACTATTTTGCCTCTTTGTGCCCTGCATGTACCTCTCTGCAATTAAAAGATTTTAAAATACATTTTAGACCAAAAGCATTTCATAAAAATTATTTCAAATGACTGTCTGCAGCAGACAGCGTGTTCATAACCATTGTATTTAATGGCTTTCTGTGATGTAGCTTTTAGAGGCATTAAATGTATGGACATCTGGTTCCTGTCACCACCACTGTGAACAATTCTGTAAACTGACTCTGTAATTTTGTCAATTTGTCACATGAACTTTATGCATTGACTTTTTTTTAACAATTAAATCATTCAGACATCTTAAGGAATCAGTGGAATTCTCATTTAATAAAGCAATTTTTAAAAAATTGTTTAGGGCATTTCTATTGCTCCAGTCATCATGAAATATTAATGGATTGTAAAGGGGAGCTGCCATTTTCAAATGTTGTCAAAAAACGGCAAAAATGAAGGAACAAGGTTTTGTTTTGACACTGATGATATATCGAAAAGCTGTTCCTCTGCACTGTCCACTGTTACATAATGTTTTCAATCCCACTCTCAGACTCACATACACACTTCTTCTGCTTAGATAATTACACTAAGAATTCTATAGCCTCTCTGTTTGTAGTTACACAATAGTGAAACAATGGAGCTCAGAAAGCAGTGTCTTCAGACTGGACTACTGGGCCTCATAGAGAACGAGCTGTCTTCAGTGTTTTCTTGGAAAGCGAGGTGCGGGGAGGAGTGTGGGTTGATTGGCAACAGACGACGGTTCTGGTTTTCACTAGCAGCTGGTGAATGTTTCTTGCATACTGCTCTGAGCTCGAAAAAGGAGAGAATGTTTTTGTGAGAATACAACCAAGTGACAGTGGTTGAAAAGTCAATGACAGCCTGCACTGAGTTTATGAAGTGAAATGTATAGACACCTTTGTGTGTTTCTGATAATTAGCATGGAGCTGGGAAGAAAAGAGAAAGAATTCAGTTGTGTGCTGAATGATGAAAGAAGCTAGATGATTCTGAGATGAATGAGAAAACTATATGGTATCAAGAATGAAAGTAATAAAATCTGTTAAAATAACCCCTTAAAATGCCACTTCAGTGTGAATAATACAATTTTGGGGCTAAGATACAAAATGCTTTGTGCTGTCGTATGCAGAAGTTTGGGTGCCCCTGGTCAAATGACGTTTTGTTGATTTTCTAAGTGAAAATAAGTTAACACAACCTTTACAGAGAACACACTGCTGCACAATTACTGCTTATTTGCTGACTCTAACATACTGTGAAAAACGTTAGCATGTGCAAATTTTATGCTGTATGCTTTATTTTATTTCCAGTATGTTAAGCACACACCTTAAAACAAGCACCTTAAAATAACTATATCTCGTTTATAATATCGCAGCATAGCATCATTGAAAATGAAGGACAACACATCAAATGTTGAAACTGAGAAATTGTATTGTTTTTTGAAAAATATATGCTCATTTTGAATTTGATGCCAACAACATGCTTCAAAACATTTAGATGGAGCAACACAAGGCTGGTAAAGTTGTTTAATGCTTTAAAAACACCTGGTGGTTAATTGGTAACAGGTTGGGTATAAAAAAGTATCCCAGAGAGGCTGACACTTTCGGAAATAAAGATGGGGAGGAGTTCTGCTCAAGCAACAATTCAAGAATAAAGTTTCTCAACAAAAAAAAATGGGAAAGAATTTTTGCTTTTCATCATCAATGGTACATAATAACATTAAAAGATTCATCAAATCTGGAGAAATTTCTGTATGCAAGGGACAAGGCCAAAAAACAGTATTTGCTGGCCATGATCTTTGAGACTTCAAATGTTACTGCATTAAAAACAGGCATGATTCTGTAGTAGAAATCATTGCATGGCCTTAGGAACAATTCTGAAAACCACTGTCTATGCTAAATAAAACTCTAAATTGCAAAGAAGAAACCATATATAAGCAGGATCCAGAAACGCTGCCACCTTCACTGAGTCTGAGCTCATTTAAAATAGACTGAGGTGAAGCAGAAAAGTGTTCTGTGGTCCGACAAATCAAAATTTGAAATACTTTTTTGAAAATCATGTACACTGTGTCCTCCAAGATAAAGGCCACTCAGCTTGTTATCAGTACAAAGTTCAAAAGCCAGTATTCATGATAGTATAGCGGTGCATCAGTGCACATGAGTGACTGGCACCTCTGTGAAGGCACCATTAATGCTGAATGATATATACATGTTTTGGCTACATATGCTGCCATCCAGACAACGTCTTTTTCAGGGAAGGCCTCGCTTATTTCAGCAAGACAATGCCAAACCACAATCTGCATGCTCTACAACAGCATGGTTCTGTATTAAACGTGTTGTCTGGCCTGCCTGTCATTCAGTGAACAGTCACCACTGTCACCACTGAAAACATTTGACACATTATAAAACACAAAACATGACAATGGAGACCCTGGACTGTTGAGCAGCTAAAATGGGATATTTTAGTTTCAAAACTACAGCAGTTGGTCTCCTTAGTTCCCAAATGCTTACAGAGTGTTGTGAAAAGAAGAGGTGATGAAACACAGTGGTAAACATGCCCCAAATCTTTTTAAATGTGTTCTTTGAATCACATTTAAGATGGGCACATATTTCTCAAAAAACAATACATTTCATCGGTTTCAACATTTAATTTGTTTTCTTTGTACTATTTTCAATCAAATATAAGGTTTAAATGATTGGCTCATCCTTGCATTTTATTTTTATTTACATCTTGCACAGCATCCCAGCTTTTTTGGTAATGGGGTTGTAGATGTTAGCCCTCATATGGGCCATAACAGTTCAAATAAATAATGCTGTACAATTTGTTTGAGATGCCATTGTGAATTATCCCTAGCAGTAGTTTGGACTGCATAGTGGGCTAAGAATATCCAGTGCCTTAAAAAGTGGAAGTACACAGAAGGGGACCATGTAGTTTTCTCTAACAATATCAGTGGTCACTCAATACATCTTGTGAAACTTTTAATCAACCATGCCTAAAATATTTAACAGGACGAAGTTGGTTGCTGTGGTATCTGTGATGGTTCCTAGTAAATATGTGAATATTTGTCTGTGATGTGTATGAGGGTTGATGTGAAAAGAGTCACTATTTCTCAGTTTAGAATTTTTTGAACAAAAATCACAAATACACTATTTGGCTTTAGACTCTAAGATTGTGCAAAGTTTGGTGATTCTAGCTTGAAAGCTGTAAAAGGGGGTGGTGTTTAAATTTCCTGTGTAGAATAGAAAACCAAGAACAGTAACCTGGCCTTATTGAGTCAAATTAAATAGTATTGCAAATATTGAAAAGGAACAAATATTTGCATCAAATAATTTTTTTTACCTCTACAAATATTTGCATTCAACCCCCTAATAGTGAATGCAACTATATGATATCACATCTGCTGCTGCTGCTGTGTGTGTGTGTGTGTGTGTGTGTGTGTGTGTGTGTGTGTGTGTGTGTGTGTGAGTGTGTGTGTGTGAGAGTGTGTGTGTAGGTGTGTGTGTGTGTGTGTGTGTGTCTGTGTGTGTGTGTGTGTGTGTCTTTTTCAATATCATTGAAAAATGATACTGCCTCCAACTATGCTTAGTTGCACCGATCACTCACCATATACACCACCAAACACAGAAAACTCTTAATTAAAATTTTTACTTTGATATACTTGAGTATGTTTATGACAATGACATTAGATTTTTTGTTTTTACCCAAGTATATTTTGGGCCCAATACGTCATCTTCTTACACAGTATATATACTTAAATTTACAATGTACAATTTCTGTCATTAACTTAAGATCCTTCAGTGAGCAATGAGTGGAGCATAAACAAAGATAGTAGTGAGCTTCAACATACAGTGCTGTGAAAAAGTATTTGACCCCTCCTAAACTCCTCAATTTTTTGTCACATTAAATGGTTTCAGATCCTTATACAATATGTAATTTAAAACAAGGAAAACATGACGAAACACAAAACATATGACCTTAAACGGGTAGGTCATGCTTGAAGGCTGTCCAGTGGGGCTGAATTTAAGCAATGCTGCAAAGAAGAGTGGGCCAAAATTTCCTCATAGTGATGCAAAAGATTGATCTCCAGAAGTGTTTGCTTACAGCTGTTGCTGCTAAACTGCTACAACCAGTTTTTATGTTTAAGGGGCAATTGAATTGTATTCAAATAAATAAATGAAATGATCATTTAAAAACTGTACTAAAAGCCAACTTATCAGCTAAAGATGGCAATGTAAAGGAGGCCAGAGGGGGGGAGCTGAAGTTAGGGAGGGAAAGTTGTAGTATAGTCTCTCATGTCAGGAGAAAGAGATAGCACTGTGAGGACCAAGGAGCAGACTAAGTGCAACATGAACCTGGCTTTAGAAGAAATGTGATCATAATGAAATAGGCTCATGACACAGCAGACCTGAATCTGTCACCTTACCTGAGATATTTAATACTTAGCATGGTACACAAGACACGCACGTGCACAGCTGGCAACCTGCATGTACACATACACATCATATACATGCTCTCACACTCTTTCTATCGACACTGCCTGTCAAAAGAGGACATCTACCTTTTCAGAAGGTATAAAATTATTCTGCACACTTTCTTTGCTGGCTTGCAATAACTTTGCAATTTGGCAAAAGCTTCTTTGCAGAGGGTCCACTACTTTAGGTCAACAAAACCTTTCCAGGTGTTTTCTTTTTTCTTTTATGTATAACCCACTTTTAAATTAAAATTAAAGTGTGTCTGTGCACAAACCTTTACAAATTTTCTAATCGATCAAAAATTGTGGCTAAAACAAAGTTTGAATCACTATTCATATTAAATCTTGTCTTTTGGTCACATTTGACTATTGATTTTCTAATATGAAAATTATATATCACGATGGGCTCCTCCCACTCCTCCATGTGCTTTTTTGCTTACTTTTTATCATCCATGTGCTTCTTTGTTTGGTTTCCTCCCGGTTCTGCCCCTTGTTTCTTGCCCTTGATTGTTACCTCCTTTTCTCCACCTGTGTCTTGTGAACCCTCGTTAGCCCTCTTGTATTTAAGCCCTGTGTTTTCCTTCGTCTAGTGCTGGTCTTTGTTTGATGTGTTTGATGCGTTGGATTTGTTTGGTGTGTTTCTCCGTTGTGTTTATCATTATGATTGTTCCCTGATCTCTTCGTCTTGGCTATTTGAACCCGGACTGTTCTGACCATGACCCTGGATTTTCCCTTAATAAAAGTTGCTTATCTCCGCATATGTATCCGCCTCCTTGCTCCCCATTACATGATATGTATGCAATCGCATTTAGACAAGCCTTGTTTTGATGCTCTTTCAAGATACAAAATCTCAGCACTTTAGACCAGTCAGAATAAACTGTAGGAAGTGGAACACAGCTTTGATTCGAACTCTTTTGTGGTATGAAAGCCTATAAACAAATTTTTTAAATGCTTTGCTATGTTTTATGTAATGTATTAAATTAGTTGATATATTAAAGTAATAGGAAAAACATTCCTCATTGTAATCACTCAACATCAACTCATAATTTCAAAAGAAGGCACAGTGTCTCTAAACTCACAATGAGCAGTGTCTCTCTCTCTCCAGTGTGTGTATGCATACTTACAGCTCTAAGGGGATTGTAATGTTCTGTTCATTGTCAAATGACCTTTTCTTTTCTCCACCAGCAAACTAGCAAACAGCATTCCACCTTCTGTCACCCATCCGGAATGCAGCAAAATAAAGACACACTGAGCGTCACTTCAGGCAGTGGACAAAGATTTTTTTTTTCTTTTTTTGTCTATTTGCTGTTCTTAGTTACAGCTTCTTGACAGCTACACATCCTTTCAGATTCACAATGTTAAGTTCTCACGTGGTAGGACGGACAGATGGATTCAGATCTGGAGCAAGAGAGTAGCTTGATTTTCTCAAAGACTAAAGCTTTAAGTACTGTTTATCTGATGGTGACAGTTCTGGTAGTCTGTATATATATATATATATATATATATATATATATACACTCCTGCCCTGCGATGGACTGGCAACCTGTCCAGGGTGTATCCTGCCTTCCGCCCGATGACCGCTGGTATAGGCTCCAGCACCCCCCGCGACCCTGAGGGAGAAGTAGCTTGGAAAATGGATGGATGTATAAGTGTGTGTATATATGCATGTGTTTATATATATATATATATATATATACATATATACATATATGTGTGTGTGTGTGTGTGTGTGTGTGTGTGTGTGGTGTGTGTGTGTGTGTGTCTGCTTGTGTTCATATGGGAAGTAGTGCAGTATGTCTGTATGCCACAAACACAGGGCTCTCTGCAGTGTGTAGGCATGCATGTGAGGCAGTGTGCACGTGTTTCTGCAGCCACAGAGACACCCCCTCCTTTTCTTCATCCCTGTATCTTCCCTACAAACTCAATTGCACCCCACTCTCTCTTCTTCTCTCTGCAACTCTTCCACCCACTTGATCACTCCTCCTCCTCCAAAAGATCCCTTACTCTGTCTTTACACCCTTTCCCAAGTGCTTCTACATGTCTCTCTGCATATACTGTTAGTGTGCAGATACAGCAGATGGATAGATAGGGAGAGATTAAGAGATTAAAGCAAGGACAGTCATACATTGCTGATATTGAGATAATTCTGAATGCTGCTGAAGCAGGACATCAGAATCACTTCATCATCCAAATGCACTTCCATGTGCAAGGGATTTAGGGAAATAAATTTAGGCAAGAAATATGGGAAATATATACAGTACAACACACAGCCACAAAGGGCATGGAGTATATGAAGGGTTCCATTTTAAAAAGCACGCCAGTTTCATGAAATTAATCATGTTGTGATATGGGGTATTACTATAATTAAAAATGATGTGTTGAAATGATATAGAAAACTAAAAATCAACAAAAAATGGAGATGCATGGTTTTCTTTGAGCAGTGATGATTTCTAATGTTGTTTACTGTTTGAGCATCTATAAATATATAAGAAGTGTGGTGAGAGGATTTAGTGTGTGCTGCAGAGCTCAGTGTTTTAAGGGTGTTCCAAGGGTGTGAATGTGTGTCAATGTAAGATATTGCAGTGTTAGTGTATATACAGACAGCTGTGTAATGCTAACTTGGCCTGTAGCCAGTAGCAAAGCATCTTTGTGTGTGTGCCTGTATGTGAGTGTTTAGGTCTTTGAGCATGTATCTATATGTGTGTATGTGTGTATACTTGTGTGAGTTCACATGTATCTATATGTATGTGTGTATGTGAACAACTCTGATGAAGGTTAGCGGTCACAGCTACACCATAGACAATTAGAGGGATGTGTTGGGTAGGTTTAAGGTCACAGCAGGTCTTTCTCCTTGTTCAACTTGCCTGTAGCAGTAGTAGCAAAAGGAACTATACCACAGTGGGTCTAATAGTTAATCACAGGAGGGTGGATTTGCCAGGTATGATCAGCAATTTCATAAAAATACTTTCATATTAAATAGTTACATAGTTTATCATGGTATATAATAACTTTTATCCCAGCATGACATTTTCTGTCAATCTTCTCAAGTGCTTAGCAAAGAAGAAAGCTCTATAAAACCATGACGTTGATATCTTCATCTCTGTTAATGCATACAAGCAAGTTCAGGTCAGGTTCAGATTTCAAATTAAGCACTACTGTTTGGCCCTTGTTCGGGTCAGGTCTCAAAATTACAGGTACAGGTCAGGTTCAGGCTTCATGCCCATAGAGACCTCTGTAATGCAAGATGCGCATGAGAGAAATGTTAACTGGTATCACAGGAATAAATGGTCAATCATTTGAAGTACTATACTAGCCCTAATGGATGCTGCATAACATACTGCCAACATGTGCAAAATTGTGTAAGTATCTAAGTCGAGAGTGCTGCAAAAAGGTACGCAAGTCAGTTTTAGAGCTCATTATTTACTCCATGCGAGAATTTGGGTTAGTATTATGATGCAGTAGCAATTTTAGTGATGCACCAATACTGTGGGCCAAAGTGAATATCAAATATTTTTCATGCTAGTGTACACACTGGGACTATATCTACCTGAATTAGCATTATGGAGAAATTTCTGTAGGGTTACAAATCAAAACTGATTTTAGATGCTGATTTTTTGTTGCTGTTCTTTTTAAGCAAATATTTGCTGATGCAGCTCATTGTACATTCCTAGTTCATCCCTTTCTCTGCACAAATATACAGAAAACTCTTCATGTCCATCAGACATTATCAGTTGTTTGCATGGCACTCTACTAGACAGCAGCTAGATCCTAATCTATGCAGGGAATGGGCTACAGTTTTTCTTCAGTGTTGTTATCAGAGACAAATATGAGAAGCTGTCACTCTCAGTGAAACAGCCTTGTACCTCTTTTCTCAGCTTTGTGATATTATCAGCTCTCTCTCCCCCTCCTTCTCGCTCTGTTAAGGTGTGAAGCGATGTTATAGGAGTGCCAGTGATGGTGAGAGTTACTGAGAAAGCGAGATGGTGACATGAGTGTGGGCCAAGCTGCTGCTGATGAGCTGAAAGAAGATGGTAAACATTCTGATTGGCTGCTGATCAGGAGTGAAGAAGTTCTGGTGTTCTGATTGGCTGCCGTCCAGCTGCCGTGGCACACCTGTATCCCAATGCTGTGTCATTGCCAGCTGCAGTGAGCACAGTGGAAAATTACAGACTCATACTGCTTCCAAGCCTGGCTAGATATAGACACACACACACGCACCAGGCTCGGCTATACACAAGAAAGGCCTGGCACACGCATGCCAAAGACATAAAAGCTATTCACCACCCATCAGACACATGTAGCAAAGATAATAGCACTCATATGTACTTTTTGTTCTCCTGTCTCCAGTAGAGGACTGAAGCTCATTAGACTTATTAGACGTTTGTGCTGGTTAGTAGAAGTGCTGAACGTTTGGCATACAGTGCACAGTCCTGCTATCAGCATTCGCATTAGCATGACTGAATGGAAATGATCATAATCATTTGCATCAGAAAGTGAGAGGAAGCATGTGCATTTGACATTGATTAAAAAAGGATAATTAGGCATGTCTAAATGGGAGAAAAGAGATAAATGAAACATGACTGTAAAGACCCATCCATGCTCTGTCCACAAATGCATTGTTTCTTAGCTGTTGACGTAAACTCCATCTTCTTTCATAGCTGCTGTTTTCATGTTGGACAAGCTCTGTAGAACATAAATAATATTTCTGGTTTATAATGCAATTTGGTCTATGTTGGGAATGAATTTACCACCATGCAAATGTTTGATTATACAACAAAAAGAATAATCCAATCTTTTCTAACAGCGTGGGTTTTAACATGAATATTACATAAATACCATTTCATATGAATAAATCGCTTTCAGCTCATGTATTTTGTCAAAGTGGAGTGCAACAATTTCTCATTAGGTGAGTAGTTCTATAGGTCGGGTTTCATGCCCATGCATACCTCAATTTCATGCCCATGCATACCTCTATTTACAAGAGTATAGAGATTGGATATGATTGTTTTCAATAGGTTCAATAGGATTTTTGCTAATGTTTTGTATATTTTTAAAGACCTGACTTAATCTTGTAACGAGAACGTCTGGGGACCCCATTGACATATTTTGGGCAGTGGTGAACTGTGAGCATTAGAGCTAGACCTTCAGCTCGAGCCATAGATGGAAAAGAATTGGAAAAAACATTTCTACAATAATGATTATTTCTCCCATGATAGTAGTATGTTAGCGCTAAGCTAACACCATTTCACATGAACGTTTTTTGGCTGTAAAGCGTGTAATACTTTCACTTGTGTGTACCAGCTTTCCATGTACAATAACTTACTGAAACTTTCTGTTTTCTGGAGGTTACCACTCATGCTCACATTCAGTGATATATCTACGACTACCAGAAGGCTTAGAGTGATATTTTTGCTTCACAAAATTGTAAAGACTAACATGATTAGATCTACCTAAATACCATGGAGAAAAAAGTCTCATTTTGGATCATTTTCCATTGGCAGTTTCAAGAATTTAACTCCAGGCAAAGATTAATTAGAGTACTAACTATAGAGTAGTACTAGAATATTTGCAGAGTTTAAATATAACAAACATGATGATTATATTAAATATAAATATGACAGTTATTTTTCTTTTTTAAATTTTGATAAATCTTTAGACCTTTTCTGAAGGCCCTGAGGGCTCCCCTCTACTTATTAAGGTGGGAACTAACCCTAACTAAGTGTCAAATGTTTATAAAGGCAAAGCTCCAATTAGGGACACAGCAAGTCTGTCATTAGCCTGTTGTAATTACCTCTTTCTTAGGAAAAAGGTTAGGTTGGTTTTAGAGGGAGCATACTCTTGTTAGCATTGGATTTTGTCACAGTCCAGCACCAAGTTGTCCCTAGACCTGTATTCTCATTAAGAAATCATGACTATGCTCTGTAAAGCTTGGTCAGTACAACAACAATGCAATGAAAGAAAGCATTTTGTAGGCAGAGCATGGATTTGTTGCACACAGCAGACTAATAGCCAAACCACAGAAAATATGATAATGAATGGTACTCTATATACCTTTGTGCTGTATTTCCATTACAAAAATACAATTACACCACAGTTATATAAAAGAGTAAAATAGCAGTATGTTGCCAGTGCAAAACTGATTAGTTCCAGTGAAGGTGTCCTCTTATTGCATAATGAAAATTATGAAAAAAAAAGTTATTTATTATTATATTTTATATTTACTGAAATTAACTGAGAATTCCATAGACAGAGAAAGACAGAGGTGTGAAGAATGACATAACATGGCAACCATAATAATAAGGTCAATAAAATCTCTTAACCTAATTGCATGTTTTACTCGTCTATCGTCCAAGCTGTCCCCCTTTCTCCCACCTCTTCCACCTTCGTTATTTCTTCTTCTTCAATCCAGAGCCATCCCTTAACGCACTGATGAGCTTTGCCAGCCCTGCTGTGATTCTCTTCAGTGGCTCCCCCACAGGGATGGGTTCATGATCATCTGGCTGTGGTGGCCCAATTAAACCCCTATGAAACTGTCTCTGTCTGATGCTATTAATATATGTCCGTCTGTTTTATCCCACCCCAGCAGAGTTATGCAATAGTGCTGTCTGCCCCCAAAACTAATGACCTAGCAAAGGTAGTGGGATAAGGCTACACAGAGAGGAGGGCAGCTAGAGGGACAGGTATGGGTTTACAAGAGAGAACGAGGTGAATTACATCAGAATAAATACAAATAAGGAATAATTACCCTAAAACGTAACAAGAAAAAAGTAACAAAAAAGTTGTCTTTTGAACATATTGGAAGATTTGGCTCCATTCCAGCCATTCCATGGATTAGTAAAATTCCTCTGCCAGTATACTTGATTTAACTTGAATCAACTACTGTATTACTGATTAGCTGAAGCAGGTATTGGGTGGTTGCTATAAATAGTCAGTTTGTTGTTTTCATGTTTATTTGTATTTATTCTAATTTAAATTATAATTTTTCAAAGGAAATTAATATTTACTGAAATTTATTGTTGAATTTGTTGTCCTACGTCGACTATATGACTACGATATGAAAGACAGAGCTGCAAGGCAAACAGTAAGTAGAGAGGCCAGAGCTTGCTATCACAGTTATAGTAAATTGACGCTTAATTTTGATTGATGCATATTTTCAGACAATAGTAATCACAGTTTATTTTTTAAAATACATTAGTGTAAACATCATAACGATGTAGCTCAGCTGAGAACTGTTATGAATTTGAAGCCTTAGTTCACAGGTAGACTGAATGAACTGGCTAACCTACTCATTCTACACTTTGCCCCTGCAGTTTTACACTCTGATATCCAAACAAATAGAGTATATTTACATCTAGAAGGTAGCTTTCTGTTACCACACACACACCCTGCTTATGCTTTTTGGAGATTCTCTCCAGCTCTCTTTAACTAGCCTCCATGGTTTAACTTTCCCAGTTGTTGTCAATTCAGTTTTGTAGTAGATGTGACAGCATTCGCAGGAATGGACAATTGGTCACTCATTTATAATGCAGTGGGCCATTAACATGTCTAGATATGTGCACTCCAGTATTCGTGCAGCACATGTTGTTTGTCTAAAGCAGATTCCATACTTTTTATATAGGGCTACATTAGGAACAACCAGGCATTTCACTATTTCTCACTCTCTCAGCAGTCATATATATAGCAGCCCACTGGGAATTGTCCCAGTTCTCCTGATAACCAGTCCATCGTTGGTTGGAAACTTAGCTATTAGCAATGTATTCCACACTGAATGCACCTGAGCTGGCTGAATAATTCACAGCCCTGTTTGTCCTTCTTAGACATGTTTGTTAGCTGGAATAGTACCACACAGTGGTGGACAGTAACTAAGTAAATGTAATTCGTTACTGTACTTAAGTAGTTTTTTCGTGTATCTGTACTTTAGTTGAGTATTTCCATTTTGGGCAACTTTTTACTTTCACTCTACTACATTTCAAAGTCAAATATCTTACTTCTTATCCATTACATTTTTGTTTTGACCTGTTAGTCATACCAATCCAGTGCAAGCACACGGTTCAACATCAGCGCAGCAGCATAAAAATTTGGGAGCACATACGTCACCTAAATGATGAACTAACCTAACTTTGTGTAAATAGACCACAATATAGAACTATGTACTTATATGCAGTTGTGACTGGCATGTGCCTATTTTTCTGAATTCATACAAACACTTTCATTCTATAGTAAATTAGTTTTGGTTAGTTCATGTTTATGAGCAGAGACCTACAGATCAATACAGTAAAGGAAAACTTATTTGTGATCCTGAGTTTAAAGCAAGTTTATATTCAGCTTGTAACTAAGTTACAAAGTAATCTTAAACTGAAACTTTGCTTGTTTGTAAAAGTGATTTCAGAGCCTCCCTGATGAAAACTACCTTCAGTGTTTTGTGCTTATGATCATTTTAATAGACGTCAGCGTCACTAATTAATGACGTTCTATTAAAAGACTGGTTTACCAAGAGAGACGCTGGAGGATTTTCACCTAAAATGAGTTCATGAAGCGAGTCTTATTACAAAAATGATAACAGGACATCAGAGCCACAATTAGTTTTTTAGTACTTTTACTTTTGATACTTAAGTACATTTGAAGTCAAATACTTTTGTACTTTTACTCAAATGGAGGTCTAGAGTAAGGACTTCTACTTTTACTGGAGTAATATTTTACCTTGGGTATCTCTACTTTAACTCAAGTACATGATTTGTGTACTTCGTCCACCTCTGGTACCACACTTGTCTGTGTTGCATTAAGGATTGATTTAAGTGCCTAATGATAGTAAAGTCGCTGAGAGACTTGAGATTCATTTAATTTCAGATTCATTTCTGCCCAACAAAACCTAAATGGGGAAACAATTACAACACAGCTGTGCAACTTAATGTTTGTCTACCAAATGTAGCCTGCAAACTCCTTTTCTATTAGGAAAGTGCTTTGATGGTGATATGCATAGGCATCAGCTTTGAAAATGTGTGGATTTTTCTGTACTACTCATGCCTGGACTCATTACTCACATTATGTTTTAGCTCGTCTCAACAATTCCAGCTGTCATGAATTACTCTGCCAATACCCTCTGGAATTGGCATCATTTCTCTGCACCGTGGAGTCGAGTGAATGACATGACTGTGATTATTTGATTGAGATGCACTCTTCTTCAACACAGGCAAAGCTGATTGCTCAGTGGTGTTACTTGTCCTGGAAATATAGTCAATACCGTCACCTGGCAACTGAGGCTCACTTTTGGCTCACTGAGTCAAAATGTTTTGGTCTGTCTGCTCTACAGTTTTAGTCTACATTTGTTTTAACACCTCCATTAAATCTAGATATTACAGACTTACTTTGAAATGTTTGGTATAAAGTGTCACTGGCTGGCTAGACAACAGAGCATCCATGCATATGTGGGTAGAGACACAAAATGAAACCAGTGGCCCTCAGCTTGCAGCAAAATAACACTTAGTTTATTTCATATGGTCATAAAATTGTAAACTACAGCTAATTTGTTTGTCTTATGAGTAATGCAGGGTTTTATAGCATTAATATCTCATTGAGTGTCACGATTGGCTCCTCCCACTCCATGTGCTTTTTGTTTTGATCTTCCATGTGCATTTATTTTGATCCAACCCCCTTGTTTAGTACTCCACCCCTGATTGTCACCACCTGTTTTCCGCCTGTCCCTTGTTATGCCTGTGTTTTATAAGCCCCGTGTTTGCCCTTTGTTTTCGTTGGTCTTTGTGTTGGATGTACTGGTTTATGTACTGTTGTTTGTCTGTCATGTCTGCCCCCTAGTCAATCCGTGTTGGCTCTATGACCCTGGACTGTCTCGACCCTGATTTTGGATTTGCCCATAATTAATCTCGCTTATCTCAGCACGTCTGTCCGCCTCCTCGCTCCACGTTACATTGAGATCTCTGATACAAAGTAATAAAACATGCTAATTCTCATGAATACAAAAATACAAATATGTGCATGCACACTTATACAGAGATAAACCTTTGTAGAAGAAAGGTTACTTTAAAAAAGATGTAAAGAAAAAAAAAGTACATACAAAGTTATTCACTTTTAATGTCAGTGAAAAAACACATATCTAACAGAAAATTGCACAAATCTCAACTAACAAAATGAAATATTTTATATTTTTATTAGCATTTTGTAGGTTCACTCATCTCCTTTATTACAGCTTCCATTCTTTTCAGGAGACTCTTTCAAATTAAAATTTTTTCCACACCTCTGAAGTTCAGTCTTAGAAGTTGGTTACATATTCTGATTCTCATGATCCATGTACTCCCAAACACATTCAGTGATGCTGACGTCTATACTCTTGAGTGACCAGAACATTGTTTTGAGAGCAACAGCCGCTAATCTGTTCCTGGATAACAACACTTGTCTGTTGGTGGGCCTGCACGTAAGTGAAAGAACAATCATGAGTCAGTATTATAAAGTAATTTCCATGATATAATAATTTCAGTGCATTTAGTCACATTATTCTGAAGCACTGACATTATCACCTGATGTGAGGAGCAGTAACTGCAAAACATCATGGAAAGAAGTAAGTTTGCATTTTACAGCTCTAATTCCATTTAATTTCACTGTAATTACAGCTTGTTAGGATGTCTGGACATCACACTGTGCTTGACCATTTGAATAGATAACAGGTAAGAAACAAAGTAGAAGCATGTGAATTAGTATTTTACAGCACTAATACCACATCATTTCAGCAGATGTGAAATATTTGGTTTTTGAGATAATGCTGATACTGCAACTGATTTAACAGAACTTGTGTAATATGTTAATTAAGTAGGTGTTATGTTGGACATCTTATTCCAATAAATGTGAAAAACAAAAATATTGGCTCAAACTTTATTTTTTTATTTATGAGTGATTAGAATATTTATAATTTATTTCATTTACTATTTTTCACTGCAATTACTAACCTATTATTTATTATCAACTAGACAATTAGCATTAGAATTTTAGTTTAGTACAACTGGCTGCCATAATATTATCATACTGCTACCCACCCTTCACATAAAGGTCCTATATGAATGTAAGGGTTCTTTCTATAACTACGGCATTATGCAGAAGTTCTTTAAATATTATAAAGGTTCTTCACAGAACCAATTGCAATGTTCACATCCATGGCAATGTTCCTTAGGGAACCAAAAGTGGTTCTTTGAAGGCATCGCTCAAAGAACCCTTTTTGACATCATTATTTTGTAAAATTTAATTTATCCCAAAAGTCCAAAGGAGAGGCAGAAAAAAGCAAAAAGATAGAAAAAGAAAGCAATGGATAAAAAGCAGTGCTGTGCACCTGTATGCAGATATCAGGAGGTCATGCCTTTGCTTTGATCTCTCTATTTCTGCCTCTCTTTGTCTCTCTCTGTCTCCCTCACTTTCTTTCTGGAAGTCAAAGGGGTTGCCTTTTCTCAGGTGTTCTCATTACAAGTTGGAACACCGCGTTCTCTGTTACACACAGGGGACATTACACCCAGCAATTAACACTGTGCATTTCATCATTTAACCCCTTACAATTCCAGGCTTAATACATTCTAAGGCTTATTATTCAGTAACTACAGGGGCTTCAATCCAAACTAGTTCAACTATACTTAGGTTATAGAAGTGTGTAATATAACTTTAGGACTGTGGCCATGGGGTTAAAAACAGCAAACAAAATGAAGGGGACCACTGGGGTCTCTGATTTCAGAAACATGGGGCCTAGAGAAGGAGTGGAGAAGATTTCCTTTGAGCTGGAGAAGCACCAACGCAGAGAGAATATGTGCCAGAAATGCCTGTGTTTGTGCCAGAGCGGAGGCACAATTTAAATATAAGCACAGCAAACAGCCAACATAAAGCTATGAGAGCATAGACCTCTTAGGGAGACACAGACACAGGAACAGAACACACAAGATGATTAAGCAAATCCCAGCAGAGAAACCTGTATCGTCCCTCGGTCCACTTCTAAGCAACCAGAGAATGCAAACACATACACTATTCTGTTCTCTATCCTGCATGACAAACATATACACAAACAAACACACATACCTACCTGTGCTTTTCTGTTTGCTCTAGCATCATTAAGTGTGATAAGATCAAGCTCTTGGCACGACAAGGGCCTTATAAGGCCATGCTCTAATGCAGCTTATAGACTTTATTAATGCTTGTCATATCACTGTGTTTATCATCTGGGCCATAGAACACCTGCACTGATATAACATCTCTCTCACTTGATGGAGTAGAATTTCATCTTTTCATATCAGCAAAATGAGGCACTCCTTACAGGTCAGTAAAATACTGTTGTATGTTTTAACTTGCTCTCACTAAATAGCTATCAGCACTGTTTGATGTTGTGATACTTTGGCCAAAATGTAATTTTACACAGTTTCCTCCTTTCCTTCCCAAAAGCAGTCCTTCAGCCAAGACATTCTGGGTGTGTGTGGATTTTGCTTCTTTAGCTTTGCGCTGGAGCCATGAGGTTAATACACCTAACCAGTAATAAAAGCTTACACCCTCCCATTAGCATCATGGAAACTGCACAGCAACAGTGCTGTGCAAAAGTCAGAAACCAAACTTTCATTTATTTATTTTCCCCCAATGCCTCCAAAGGGCAGTCTTAGAATTTGGTTGTGTTTTCTGCTTCTCACAGTCCTTGAAATCCCATACACATTTAATGATGTTGGGAGCTGGGCTCTGAGGGGCCAGTCCACTGTTCTGAGAAAGTGAATAACTTGTACCTATTGACTGTTTTGACTGGAAAAAACATTGAGAGGTACTGACTTTTGCACAGTACTATAAATCATAAATCACTTGCTTCAAACAGTGTCTAGTTGTTAAGAAATGTCAAAAGCACTTTGACGTCTGATGTTGGTTAAAGTACTGCTATCTATAAAAAAGATAAAAACAAAGAGAAGTCTAAAAAAGTAATAACAGCCATCTTGAAGCCTAAATTTGGTCTGTACTTCTGATAACATGGATATTTTAAACACTTACTGACCACTCTATTAGCCACACCACCTTATTGGTCTACCTTGTAGATGTAAAGTTATAGATGATAGCTCATCTGTTGTTGCTTAATTTGTGCTAGTCATATGTTAGTCTAGTTCTTCATCAATGGTCACAGGATGCTGCCCACAGGATGCTGTTGGCTGTATGTTTTTGGTTGGTGGACTATTCTTAGTCCAGCATTGACAATGAGGTGTTTAAAAACTCCAGCAGCACTGCTGTGTCTGATCTGCTCAGACCAGTGCAACACACACTAACACACCACCAGCACATCATTACCACTGCAGTGCTGAGAATGATCCACTACCCATATAATACCAGTTCTATGGTGCTTCTGACCACTGAAGAACAGGGAATGGAGCTAAAAAAGTCTGCAGAGAAACACATGAACTACAGTCTGTAATTGTAGAACTACAAAGTGCACCTATATAGTAAGTGGAGCTGATAAAATGGACAATGAGTGTAGATACAAAGAGGTGCATTTAATGAAGTGGCAGGTCTGTATGGACCTGCAATGCTAATGACTGCATATAAGCTTTTATTGCTTAGCTACATTAGATCCTGTGCAAAACTAAGGAAGCAGACATCATATCCCAAAATTGTCTAGGCTGATGAATAACATTTAAAGTATTGTGGAAACGAGAAATTTCGTTTCTGCCTGGACTATTGCTTTACAGTTTAGGGTCGCTGTATTTTGTAAGAACAGAGGAGCAAGTATGAGATATGAGAGGTTTTCTCAAACAGGCTAAGATCTGCATATCTTCACAACAGTAACCAAGTGCCAGCATGAGATATATACATCCTGGTAAGAGATGGGAATGTGCACACTGTGGTTGTTACCTCTATGGGCAGATAAAGCTGTAGTATGTAAGGGAACGTTATTGTTGTATGTTTTTAACACAAGTGCTTATAATACAATGAAAGTGACCCATACTCTTCATTCTCTACACTCTATAAAAGGCATTCTTTGAGTGATGCCATAGAAGAACCACTTTTGGTTCTCTAAAGAACCATGATTGAAAAAGAGATTTGCAAATGTGAATGTGAACTTTTCAAATGTTCAAAGTACCCTCACACAATGTACTGATTCTATACTAAAGTAAAGGTTCTTCCTAGATGTTAATGTAATGCTGAACTACCGGCAGCTCCTAAAATTTCTGCATTCTTAATTTTGCATTTGCAGCACCATAGAAATAACTGTTATAGTTCTCTGTACTGATTATCCAGGTGGACTAATTTTTATATGTTATAAATGTTCATGCATCAGCATCTAAAGAAATGTACATGAAAATATTGGATATCAGCCGACAATTTCCATGCCAAAGACTTCTTAATAAATACAGTCTATGGACGTGAGAGTGAGTGGGCGCAGAAAGCAAGAGCTGAGGAATAAAGACTAGTGGACTAGAGTGAGAACATGGAAAAAGAAGCACTCACAGGTCATAGGAGTGCTGTATCCCCTTCGAGCCCCCCTCTCACCTGACTCATCCAACAGTTTGTCCTTCCCTCCTTTCATACTTTCCTAGGTCACAGTGCTTTGTGTGTGCGTGTGTATGTATTTGTGAACATCCTTTGGAAGGAAATACAGGTCTAGGGGTGGATAACTCTAGCCAACTGAATCTGAAATCATACTGTTGCCCCATTGATTTTAATTTGGATCTAAACCAGATCTGCTTTAGTCCTTGACCCCCCCTTGCTGGGGAGGGGGACAGGGGGTGTAATCAGATCCCAAACGTCAGGGAGATCAGAAATTAACAGCAGATGAGTGACTCACAGCAGGACAGTGGCAATGAGAAGGCACCATGAAGTAGAAGCCAAAAACACACACACCCTCTCACACACCCTCACACACACACACACACACACACACACACACTAATGAAGTCAGTTCAGTTGCTGTGTCCATCACTACCATGCCTTTGCGGACACTGGAAACGGGTGATGACATGATCTTCAGTCAGTGTTTTCTTCTTCTTCAACTTAGAACCATCTGTGCACAAGTTGACTGAATGGAAAGCATAAACTTTATATGATCATAAACACAGACATCAAAATTATGTTATGGGTCCTTATTCAGACCAGATATATAGATTGAGCTTTGTCCTTGTATGCTGGATTGAGACAAGGCAAGGCTCAGGAATAGAGTCTGTGAGTCACCTAGGGTTCTATGAGATTCATTGAGCACCTCCTCTGGTGCAGTACCGACTGCATGTCTTTCTCCTCAGTAACTACAGCACTGGACATCCCACCAAAAAATTGCAGATAATCTCTTTGAGGAAGTGTCAGATTCCTACTAAATAAGTTAGGAAAAGTTAATAACTACAGTGAGTTTTCGTTATTGTAAAAAACAGGAATTTACATGAAACTCTGTGAAGCACTTAAATACAGTTTGTAATAACTGAATATTACATTGTAAAAATAAAATCTGTAAACAGGTTTACAAGTCAGAAGCAGGGGTGCCAGATAAAACCTGTTCCTTAAAAGTAAATGTATATTTTGTTAATGGTGGTAAAATTATGTAAAATTAGTCATTTAATTTCTTAGCAATATTTCTAATTTCTTAGACAACCTGCCTTTTACTATAATTCAAATGTTTCACTAGATTAAATAGTTATTCTGACATACAATGTTTTATCGTTGTAATAACAGTAACAATCAGAAATATCTGTATATAAAGTTGATCTTTTGTGAATTCACATTCTCCTTTATTTCTTTAAAACAACAGCATCATTAAAATACAGTACATGTATTGTTTATTTACACGCTTTACATGCATTTAACCTTTTGTTCAAATAACAGGTATTGACCATTTGATTTCACAGAACTTTAACAGTGAAAATCCTTTCTTAAAATGAGATTTTCACTGTTAAAGAAAAATTGAATAGTTAATACCTGTTATTTGAACACTGCTCAATACCTGTCATTTGAGCACTTTTTTTCGCTAGCTTTAGAAAATCTTTTATTGCCACATTTGGTTCACTTTTGATAAGAATGATTGCAATATACTGTAAACTGAATTATGTTCATATTTATGGTTTATGTTCTTTTTCTGCTTGGACTGTTGCTGCACAAAATGTCTGTGCATAGGCCTAACTCTAAACTTAGCCCTTGCCTCATCATAACCTATATTCAAGGTTCAAGTCACAAGACCAGCATTTCTCCAGGACCTCTCAATGGTCTTTTCTCCATCAAACTCTCTCTTAGCAAATCTGTCACTGGGCTTCAATAAATTTAAAATTGCCCTCTTGCACACACCATCCCATCTCCTCCATCACTGGAATGCCAGGTCTTCAAAGTACGCCAAGACTGTCTTCAAGCACTGCTCAGCTAAATGATGATGAGACCTTGACCGTGTTGAGACTTTCAGGCAACCCTGCTTGTATTACATATAAAAACAGCAGGGGTGGAAAAAGTTCAATGTTAAGAAAATGTTTTCTTCTATTGGTGGTTTGTGGTGCAGGGACTAATACATGTAATACTCAAATGTATTTGCGTAGTTGTGGGAATTTTCTTGAAATAGGTTATGTGTTTTATATAAATTTTAAATGTTTAAGATTATGTATATGTTTTAAATTTTAAATTTTAAAATCTGCAGGAATTCGAATGATTGACAAAGGTGAAAGAGGTCTTCTGGTCTTTAATATTTGTAACAAGCACTTCAAGGGTCTAAATGAAAATGACTAAAAAGTATATTTTTCTCGTGGAAATGTAATTGAGTAAAATTGCATCGTGTAAAGCACAAACATTTTAAAATAATACTTAAGCCTAGTAATTATATGTGATTACTCAAGTATTTTCCACTCCTGGAAAACAGCAAGCTGTGGATTCCACAAACTCATCAGGATACCACAGTGGTGAAAGGGTGATCTATGGGACCATGACCCCATGCAGGGAGAATTCTCGGGCCCCTGACGTCAAAGCTTCATTGGGCAGTATTCTCCAGCTCAGTGATGGCACCACCCAGTCGCACCCTGTTTGGAGATGGATTCGTCAGTGCAGAGGTGACTCATAATTTGGGACTCTTTTTATACACTAAAAAGTCATTCTAGTTGGAAACCTTCTGTGCTCAAACTATAGCAAGTTCACACAGGTTGTTAATGGCAGAACTGTGCAATAAAACAGACAAAAACAGCCTTTAAATAGCCAGTGTCCATTCCTCTAATGGTGGTGTAGCAAGCTGAGTGCACCCTTGGGTTCTCTGTGGGCCATGTGGAGGTTCAGAGTGCTGTGCCAGATCAGAGGCCATATCTTAACCCTCCTGAACTACAGAGCAGAGGAGAGGAGGGTCAGGAGAGATACTGTCCCTGCCTGGATCTCTCGTTTCTGAGGGATGACTGCTTATGCAACAGTAAAGTATGCTACACTGTCCCCTGCTTTGGGGAACACCTCTGATCCTTATCAGCAGAGTTCAGATGTGATGATACCATAATGTACTGGTCAACAGTTACACTTAAACTGTATTTTGTGAACATTTCAAAAGTTCACTCAATAAGTTCATTCAAAAACCATGGAGGCTGCATCTAAATGCTGAATCATTTAATCCAAGTTTAGCACACATTTAGGATGTCAGAATCTACCTGAAGATGACTAAAAATTTAGTTTATCTATAATCTTTTACTGTGAGCCTGTAATCATCTTGGCAAACATTTATAACTACAGCTAAGGTGTCGGAGTGGTTATTAGTTAATCAATTTAGAATCTTATGGTTAATAGTCTGACTTTCACGCATGCAAACTATTCGTAGAAGTGCTACTTGAATCAAAGTTGAATAACGGTACAAATGCACAATGTTAGTACATTCTGTGTCAAAGGCTATTCAAACAGGTCAGCTAAAAATAGTAGCATGGATGACTCTGTAAACATAAGCAGTAAAAGTTCCCGATGAGCAGACTTTTGGCTGTGGTAAAAAAGGCTGAGTCTGTAGGCAGGATCACTAAAGTCGTCCAGGTTAACACTGAATTATACATGTTAAAGTGGCCCAGTGACAAGGCCACTATTTGAAACCAGAGTCCAGCAGACATGCCCGTAATCTAAACCCCCCTTCTCTAACCGTGCCAAGGAAAAAGAGCTCTATCATTTCACAAAACACACACACACACACACACACACACACACACACACACGCACACACAGTTAGTGCATCACACACTCACAGTTACTGTACACCAGATCGTTGATATAATAATAATAATAATAATAATAATAATAATAATAATAATAATAATAATAACAACAATGATACATGGCACAAAAATAAAAATAGAAATTTGTGTATATTGTAGAGAAATAGATAATATGCATTTTAAATAAAAATAAACAAATGCAAGTACACTGAAGTGTACTTGTAAGTAGAAAACTGAAAGCAAATGAAGAGTTTAATTCTAAAGTGTTATATTTCCATTTGTGACAGTTTTAGATATAACAACAAAAACAACCAGCTGACATGTAAAGAAAAACACATCTATTTCTCTAATACAGGTGGTATTAATCATGGAATAACATTGATATTTTTGATGACAAAACCCTTCAAATGAGAGATTAATAGAGTTTTAAAAGACTGAAACCAACAACAGACTCAAGCATTTTAAAACTGAAAGAACAAAATTCAATAAGAGTGGATGCTAAATTGGAAAGCTCCATTACCTTTGGCATCTAACTTTGGGTATTTTAGGGGAACTTTCACTGGGAATCTCCAAGATCTATTACTGAAACAAATAAATTAAACCCTCCTTTTGTATAAACAATTACAGAAATAAATGTGTTATGATCAACTCTAAATAGTTTATAACATAGGTCTAAGTAAGTAATAAGTATAACAGGAATTACAAAAAATGCATTTCAAGTTAAACAGTTAATATCGCTTTTGCTTGGTAGATCAAAGCCTATTCAACTAACTGACCAACCAAATTATCTGTTTACTTAGCTTAGCGACACTAACAGTACCACCATGCTGCTGATATTGTCAACTAAGGAGAGGATAGAGAGATTCACCAAACAACAAAACCAGGTAAGTTGGGTAAAATACTTAGGAAATCTCAGCGAGCTATAAAGATTTTGTGATTTGTTTTGCTCCAATTAGCTAAACATTTAGGGAACAGCAAACTTCATAGTGACCTGATGACCAACTGATACTGACATTTTACATAATGCCATTTTATTATGTGAATGAAAGACAAACAGACTCAACAATAATTTAAACAATGCGAAATCTATGTTGATTACAACAGTTGACTACCAATGCAGTTTTGCCCCCTGGCTGGCGCACACATAGTAATGTTTGGAACAAGAAACTCATTTATAAACTGTACATCTTTAGATAATCTACTGGGGGACGTCCAAACAAAGTGAGACTAAAATGTCCCAAGGATCAAACCCTGTTGCGCATGTGTGATGGAATTAGAATCTGTGTCCACAGAACTCGTGCAAGATAATAATATTGCAACGCAGCACATACCCTTAATGAGTGATTCCACTGACGCAGTGCCATGGCCTTAAAAGCAGAGATCTTACTCTTACTCATTCATCACATATGAGAGACAGAAGCACAGAGGGGGGAGAGAGAAGGAGAGTGAGGGGGAGAAATATGATCTGAACATCTCATTTCATCTATGATTATTACTCTACTCTCTGCCACCAGAGGAAGATGAGGTCCCTTTCTGAGGGTTGACTCCTCTCAAGATATATTCATCACATTTTAAACTGCACCCAGTCAGTTCATTAGAGCTGGAGTTCTGTATCACTGCTTTATGATAGAGCCTATTCTGAAACATGCTGTATGAATGAAATTCAAATGAAAGAACTTCATCACTTATACATTACATATTTCTGCACTAGACTTAGAATGCATTGGACTCATGATAAGTGTGCTGCTGACCTATAATGGTGTTGTACTTGGGATATGACAGTAATATGTCACACAGTGGTGAAAAGACCAGCTATTCTTTATTTAAGCATTGTCTATATGTACAGCCTGCTTTAGTATTCAAAGGGATACAACTAACACAAATGCTTGCAAAAGCTTCTTAAGATTAAATTGAAAGGAACTGATTATTGATTATGATTGATTGTATTGTTATTATATATCCTTAAGTTAAGTTGGAGAGTAGAAACTGTCAGTTATAGCTCAGCTACAATACTTGCCTTTGATGGCTAAAAATATGAAGCTGCTGAACACACGAGCAGTCAGCTGCCGTATGGCCTAGAGTACTCAGAGAGCTCAATCTCTTCAGCTCTGACTGATTTCATGACTTACATCAGTGTTTCACTGCAAAAGAATGCCGCACTCAACCTAGAAATGGCTGCAGCACTGTATGGCAGTGTAGTAGTTTGCTTGTGTACAGCCTGCAGTACTTCACTTAGTCAACTACATTACTGTGAAAAAGTTAGAGATAGCACTTCAATTTCATTACCTCCAGTTAAAACAATCACTAATTACAAGTTATCAGTTTTCAGGAGATATTTCTAAAGAGATATCGATATAGGACCAATAGATATAGGATAATCCACTTGCATAAGGAAGAGACATGTCAAAAAAAAAAAAAAGTGGAAAAAAACAGGCGCTTCCAGAGCTGGAGTTCAAAAACTTTTTAAAAAGTAAAGAAAATGTGACTCTTAACAACCATGCAAGATCACCAAAACTGTCACCATCAGATAAACATAAAGCTTTCATATTTGAGAGAGAGGAAAAAAATCAAGCTCCAAAATCTACAGGTGTTCCTGTCCATCCTTTCACTGTGAAAAGACAACTCAGTGCTAGTCTGAAGGGTTGTTTAGCTGTCTTGAAGCTATTACTGAGAAAAGGGAAATAAGAAAGTAGAAAACTGCAAATCAAAAATTGTTGATGTTTCTGTGTAATTTTCTGTTAAATATTCTTATTCTTTTCACCTGATGCTGAAAAAATGAATAATTTGTACTCTGTTTTGACTGGAAGTGGCTGTTTTCACTGGAAATTAAATACATAGTGGGTGGTCTCTGATTTTTGTGCTGTTTAATGAAGAAATCTTATAACACTTCTTTCTTTGTGCAGGTTCTATATTAAAGGTGTGGGGACACTACTGTAATGATCTTGGCAACAAGAACTGTTATTTGTGAAAGGAAAAACAGAAATTTGAAATCAGGCAAGGCATCTGAAACCGCAGCTGTACTTATGTGTATATAATTTCTTTTGTATAATATGTGTTGTAATGTAATACATAAAATCTTTCATTTGGAAATGATAAGGCAGGGCAACCTGACAGATTTCTCCTAGCTTCTCAGTAGAAAGCATGAATTAACCAGCAGCCCCACATGGCACCTCTAGAAAAGCCTCAGTGCCCCTTTAAGACTTGCTGTAGGAGGGGGATTATTCTTACATAACACTGACAGAAACACCCACACACACACGCACACACACACACACACACACACACACACACACACACACACACACAGAAACAGCAGTAGCAGCAGCACGTGTTCACGTTGTGGAAAGTGGTCTGGCAGAAACACATTACCAGATGTTATGCACTCACAAAGGCCATTGAGAAACCATGTGGTGAAGAGGAGACAGAAAAGAATGAACACAGGAAGAATGAGCCATGTCAGGAGTGCTTGGAAGATGAATGCATATTAACTGTCCAGAACCCAAAATTAGTGGCACTGCTATGTAATACCAATCAAAAATCATCTCTACAGACTCACACACTGATAAGAACATGTGGAATGCATGTGACATTAGTGAAGTAATGGCAAAAATATTCATAGTCAGGCACAGTGACATCTTCACTGCTACATATCACTCTCAAATTGTTCTCAAACAGATCTACACACTGGACCCAAAAATCTGCAAGCTTACATATTTCTGAGAGCTATTAACATGTGAATTTGAGAGGACAAAGTATATGAGCGAAAGAGTTTTGGAGCAAAGGCCTGTTCAGTACAAATGAATTTACGCTGCCCCAGTCTAAAAATATCAAGTCTGAAGAGCTTTTCAAAAGGCATTTGTTTCCTTTTTGCAATAACCTAAAGGAATATTTCAGTGAAAATCAAACTCACAATTTTCCACTTACCCCAAATATAGTTGAACAGCTGAGACCATGAAACCATGGTCTAGACACTTGCATGAACATGAATCTTTTAAAAATATACAAGTAGCTCTTTCATATCAACAGAGGCTTTGCAGATATTTTTCTTTATTAACTAAAAGGTAACAGCAATAAGATTCAAGTTTCAAAAGAAGACACCAAAGCAAATCACAGCAGGTCTGTACTTGCTTTTTGGCCCTAACCAGCTTCAAAAAGAATCTACACACTGCATAATACTGATCATTTCTGTTTGCCAGGCAAAGGTTTGTTGCAAAGGCCATGATGCAGCTAGTTCACATCTAAATCATCCAATTACTTCATTGATGGAGCCACTGAGTTGGGCTAATCACTTGAAATGGAAACATTTAATAAACGCTGCTACAATCTGAAATGAAGGTCATGCTCATTGGATCTTCATTACCTATGTTTATTCCCTTGATCTGTGCAGTTCAGTGTTACATAACAAGGGTTTCAGAACTGAAACACATGACCTACATTTCATCAAGCGCACACACTCTACAGAACAATAACTGTTTACATTGCCCACTCCAGCAAATATGTTCTTTGGTGTGTTTCAGAAGCGCAGTGACGTACGATGATGAAAAGGTCATGAATATGGCTGTGTGAATAGTGCTTAAAACAAGAATATCAGACTTTGTGACAAACAACCCCTGGGGCTGTTGAGCACTGCTGGTCAGTGCGCTTGTGTGGGTAGTGTATTTTTCCCTGTCTCTCAACAAACACAACTAGCCTTTTACTCCATGCACAATGAAAAATCATTCACATTGTGTTCTCAAACCCTCACCACCTCCTGCACATTCTGTCAGAAAAAAGCAGACTGTAGAGCAGCGTAATGAACTAAATCAGAGGGACTGAACATGTGACTCTTCTTCCTGCATAGTATTGCTGTGCTGTTAGACAGGCAGGAATGGGCAGGTCCACTGACCCGAGAGCCAGGGCTGTGATAACACAGCTGACAACTGCACTTAACTATAATATGTCGTTACCTCAGGACACTGAACAGCTGATGGGAGCATGGTAGCAGTGGACCAACACAAGCAGTATTGTTTGGCAGGTGCTGTGCCTCATGTTTGCTATCAAAGATGTCCACCTAATAGAGGATAGTTTGCTTTTTTGCACGTGTCCTTGAGTGTGACCGGCAAGCACATCCACAGGTGTGTGCTTAAGTGGACTGTATGTATGTGATTTATTTAGATGCTGACTCACATGCAATTATAATGGAAAGATGGCCTACTGAAAAGACAGACGTTACTTTAATAAAACCCATGAAAGATAAAGACAAAGGTGATGAGTTACTCTGTCAACAATGATAACAGTGGTGGATAGTCAAGGTCATGAGAACAGTCCCATAAAAAGTCATGTACAGGAACATGATTAGATTAGTCTGGAGAGCTTGATAAACAAAATTATTGCACACAAGCCAAAGACCTCATTTTATTTAATCTCTAGTCATTAAGCACATGCTATTAATTAATATAAAATGTCCAACTTGCACCAAAAAGAAAATGGCACATCTACCAATCACGCAAAGACCTGGTACACCAGGTCACCATCAGATAAACAGTATATAAAACTTTCATAGAAGACAAAATCAAGATGCATTCTTGATTCACAGGTTGATTCATTCACAGGTGCTTCTGTCCATCCTTCCACTGTGAGGAGACCACTCAGGTCTATGAGTCTAAAAGGATGTGTAGCTGTAAAGAAGCTATTTGAAAAAGGAAACAGACAAAACAGAAAAGACAATTTCCAATTCAAGTAAAGAAGCTGCTGATCATTGAATGTGTTTAGGATTATTTGGATTATGAGACTAAACTTTGTAGGTGTAGAAAAATATCCCTGCAGATTTCATTGAAAAAAGAAAGCAGGTCTCCTAAAAATAATGAAAGCTGTAATAAATGCAAACGTTGAACACACTAAATACCGAACGTTTTGATTACATATGGCTATTAAGGCTTCTGTGTGATCTTCTGTTCTATGTTTTCAGGTGTATTTGTGTGTGTGTATGTATATGTCTGTGTGTCTGACCTGTGATGGACTGGTGACCTGTCCAGGGTGTACCCTGCCTTCTGCCCAGAGACCCCTGGGATAGGCTCAAGCACCCCCCATGACACAGAAGGATAAGTGGTTTAGAAAATGTGTGGGTGTGTGTATTTTCAAGAGTTTTTACTGACATTGATTGTGCATACACACACTCAATAATCCAATCATGATTGTACTTCTGCAGTTATCCGATTATTCAAATAGTAATGTAAACACCATACTCCAATATAGAAATCTGATAAAGAGAGCTGGATTTGAGCTCAGTACTGGATGCTGCATGAAAAAAGATGGCAGCAAAAAAAGTGTTGGAGAGGAGCTGAACACAAACATGAAATGAAGGATTTGAATATTCTTCAGATGGTGTAAGTTCATATTTCAAATAAAATGTTTTTAAAAAAGTATGAAGTATATTTTTCTTCTTCTGTGAGTCACTTTGCTGGTTGCAAAGCAGAAATCTGATTATTGCCTGATTCATGTAGACCTGGAGTTTCCCATTATCTGATTACTCATGTGCATGTAAATGTGTTGATGGGATTACTGACAAAATTTGATTTTCTGCAGTTATTGGATTATTGAGTGCATGAATATGCACTCATTGACAAATACTTGTCTTTAATGGCCATTTTGATTCGAAACTGTGTGCATGAATCGTGTAGTCCCTGACTTTTGCAAAGTAATTTATATCAAATTGAAGCGTTTTTGCATATATGACAATGTGTAGATCGAAAAGAGCAAATATGAGACACAATATTGTACAGTTACTAGGTGAACTACATTTGCTGGTGAAGGTGGAAAGGGTTTGATTCATCATTGACTTGCCCTTTCTGCTCTCCTGTGCAGTCTGGAATGTAAGCATGTCAAAAAACCACAGCATGAAACAAGTTTCCACCCTGGCTGTTTTGACACTTGTGCATTCTCGACCCCACAGGAGAAAGCTTCTTTCATGCTGTTACCATGGCAATCCAGATGGCTCCAGCCATGAGTGCTGCATCTTCATTCCCTTCTCTTATCCCTGTAGTTCTCCCTTCGTCCCTGTTATTGCTGTCATTTTGACTCTGCCTGGCCACCTCATTTCCTCCCTCTTGCCCTCACTCCTGTGGCTTGCTCCTCCAATGTATTTTCTTGGACTGTGTCAGTTACTGTTATGCAAGCCCCTTACTGGAAGCCAAATGTGACCAGTGCACCAGTGTGAGCTCAATGGAACAGACTAATTAGAACAAATTGAATTGACCAAACAGTCCGTTTTGCTCCCTGCACCATACCTCATCTTACCAATTCATTGAGTTAGCAAACTGAATTGGCCTGTGTGTGTGTGTGTGTGTGTGTGTGTGTGTGTGTGTGTGTGTGTGTGTGTGTGTGTGTGTGTGTGTGTGTGTGAGAGAGAGAGAGAGAGAGAGAGAGAGAGAGAGTGTCTATGCGCTGTAAATGTGCTGACACATTTCCTTGAAGTTCCTGGAAGCCCTGATAAAAATATCTAATGAAGAGAGAGTTGTTAGGTTCTGACATCAGAGTGAATGCAGGGAAATATTAGTGATGGATGGGAAAGAGAATGTGTGACTATTAGAGCTTGGCCTTCAGTTTGAGCCATCAATGTCAAAACTGAAAATAAGAAAAAATACCTCTCTGATAATGCTTCTCCCACCTTTTGTAAATTAAAATGTAATTGACTGATTATGTTGTCAGTTCCTGTGTTAGTTGTTAATCTGACTTCAGCTCAGCTGCTGAAGCCCTAACCAACAGGAGAACTCACGTGGCCTTATCTCCCTACATACCACATTTCTGCCAGGTGTTTCCCCCTTTTTCCCAACCAAACCTAACAATGAAATAAGAGAATTACTTTATATTACATAAATTTGAATTAGAAATTGCTGTATTTTCAAGGCCTTCTCTAAACCTACAAAGCCCTGAAGATTCCCCACTGATATTTACAGACGTACTAAGACATGCATACATATACACATACACATGCATTTACTAGAAATCCCTATATCTTCCTCTTTCAGCATTCATTAGGGTTCTTTGGATCTCTGGACAGCACCTCTGAACATTTTACTCCCAGCCTGTCCATTTCCCACTTGTCTTTGTCTCCAAACATCAGGCTCATTCACCCAAAGGTGATTACATCAATAGAGAGGGGGATACTGGAGGAAGGACAGAGAGAGAGAGAGTGAAGGAGAGGGAGAGAGAGAGACCCACCATTCACTTCTCTCTGAATGGGTATGACGCAAATGCCTGACCGTGTCAGAGACCCTGACTAACCTCTGATCAACAGCATCTCTGTTTCTACCTGGTTTCTACAGCCAGACTGACACACCGTTCTGCCAGAATTCAGCTGCTAACAAAGCCTTTGACCTTTGGCACACTCCCTCTTTGAAAACTTGGATTCAGTTTTATGGCTTAATTGTGTTTAATACAAACAATTCTTTACAACAGTGAATTAAGCTACCTGCAAGGTTTCCTGCTACAACTACAAGTCTCCACACTGTACATTAAGTTAATGTACAACAGCTGCTATGATGACTACAGCAGATGTGTCCTCTTCTGGTTCAGTTCAAGCCCAGAGTCCAGCTTAGTTTTACGACTGACAATTGCTGAGTGGAATCAGGTGTGTTTGAATAGGAAATCACATCAACTCTGCCAGACTAAGGCCCTCCAGGGCCAAAGCTGGACATCCATGTAGTATAGGCTTTATGCAATATTATACATGATTGAACTCTAAAATCTGAGATAACGACTCATTTTTGCTAACTAGCTGGTAATCGTGCACTTGACTGCAATTTATGTCAACAAAACATCTGTTTTTGATACAGATCAAGTACAACAATTAACAATAAGACATTGCTAGAAGAGTGAATAACAAAGAAAAATTATCTTAAAATGCTAGCTAACATTAGCTTGATAGCGTGTTTGGCTAATTTGATTGCTGCAATAGCTTATGTTAACTTAATGTTTCTGTTTAATCAATAGCATAGATATGTATAAAGTAAAGCTATATATTATCTTATTTTGTTGCCCAATATAACAGCATATGTTAAAATGCTCAAAAGTAAATATGTTTTGTCCTAGGGACATTTTTATTTAATAGTGCTGATACAGTGCATTAGACTCAGTGTGCAGCACTGTTAGTTTGCTTGTAGCATCTATGTAGCAATATTCATAGTTGTGCATGAGATCAAACTTATTAGCTTTGAAACATGTTTTTGACCACAAAATGTAATAACAGTGATCTTTGAAAACTCCACTCATCCATCTCTCCCATAAAGAACACCAGCTTGGACATGAGTGCTTTTTTGGTCTACTACAAAATGAGGCATGACTTCCTTTCTCTATTTGTCCCACAAAGTTAGTTATCCATACAGCTTGTTACCATTACTAATGTAAAAAAGGTAAGAAATAAATAATAAAAAACCTAAAGTGCAATAAACTTTAAGTTAAGAATATTGTGACAGATCTATTTATCATTATCAACTATGCAGTTTTGGTTTCCCAAATGCTTTAGCCGGCTGAGTTAATGTTATTCCTTCTAATAAACGTTCAGCTCTGTCTCCTCATTATTTCCCCACATCTCTGTAATATTTCATCTGACCAGTTTTCAGTAATATTAACGCAAAAAGGTAATAAGAGGGGAGGGTAGAGATGTCTGCAGTGTCAGAGACTTTTAAAATGCTGTTAGAAAAAAGTCAGAAGTCACTGTTTACAGTGTAAATAAATGTAATCTCATTATGCTAGGTATAGTGAACTATGCTGCCTGTAACTGCATAAAACTATAGAAACAGACAGCTAAAACAGAAGTACAGACACATCTGGGGTTGTCTTAAAGTTAAGACAGTATTTAGGAGATTTAGTTAAGATCTAGTTAAATTATTTCTGTAATACTATTTTCTTATGTGGAGTCAACTGGCAAGATTATGAACTGATTGTTTTATCAAGGACTGTTAAGTATTATGAAGGACTGTTGATCTAAATTCCATCCTAACTGAAGCTGTTATTGTGACTAAACAGATTTCACAGTGAAGATGTTTCTGTAATACAGCCCCTGGTCTTGTACAGCGCCACAAAGCTGCCTGCCGAGTGAACTGATTTCCCTATAAGGGCTTTAACATGACTGTCTTACAGAAAATATTACAATCAGAAAGGTTTTCCTTTTGAGTCAGCTGTTCTTTGCTCAATGGATGAAAGCAACTATTTGATGCCACAACAAAAACGGTAACCTACAAGAGGGAATTTGTCTATTTTTCTTGGTTTATACTCACTATATGCACGTGGGCATGTACTATATTGACTTACATGTCTCAACAGTCAGTTTCAGACTATGCAGTAGATGATTTTCTATTGTGTAATGAGTTCCTTCAAACCATAGCTCATGCTAAGCATCCTACAACTTAATCTCAGTGGCAACAGCAGCGATCTAAACAAGTTGCATGAAACAGCCAATCAAAACGCCCATAATGTATCGTGATTGTGTCGAACAACATCAATTCAAGAAAACGATTGCTTTCACTGGGTCAACATGCAAGAAAATAAAATAGAAGATGATTTACTAAATGGTTGAAAATGAGATCGTCCTGACCGACTTCGTGTGAGATTGATTTTTTTTATTTATTTCATTCAGTTTTTCAGTATTTCATTCAGTTATTTGTCTCAGTTACCCGAACCATGTCAACAAACGTGCGTTACGGAAGCTAGGTTAACGTTTCTGCAAACAACGAACCAGATAACCGTGTGTGCCATCGTTGATTCCTGCTGCTACAGCTAGTGAACTGCTGCTGCTGTTGTGGTGATCTGCTTCGCTAGGTTATATATTCTTTTCTCTCTTGATTGATTTGAAATCCAAAGGATGAAAATTATTACAGAAGATGAGACCGAGATGTCAACAGTGAATCTGTGTGTTAGTGCTCCAAGGACATTTAAGGCTTTGAGTGAGACATCTATATAAGTACAACTCCAAGGTTACTTAAAGTTTCTTTTTCAAGGGCTTAACAAACACATAATAGATTGAAAAAAGGCAAGATAGACATAGATAGAAGATAGATAGAGACATTTCGGACCCACAGTGTCATGTTAGCACTCATTTTAGATGTTATGTGCTAACAAAATTCTCTCTTCAGGACGTACATGGGTAGCTGTGTCATTTTTCCCCACAGCATGTTGTTTGTCTCAGGATTCCTAATTATATTTCATTCATGACGGGTTATAAGATTCCTAATAGCACCAACAACATTATATTTCAAATGGAAGATATTATATCAAGGCATTGGTCACGTGTTACATCATTGGGATCCTTAAGCCAAAACATGTTACAAAACCATTAAACCAACAGAAACACTTTGGTGTCTATGTTTTTGTTTTATTTTTCACCAGGGTATTCTGCTCACCCTGCAACCCAGAAGGCCAGATGGAGAAGTGGCCTAGAAGGTCTCTGTGTGTGTGTGTGTGTGTTTTGCAAACTGCAGCCACAAAATTTACACCTAGGGTACTTTAATTCCTATTTCCGGGGTTTCACGATGTTATACTTTATAAAGATTTAAAGACTTTATAAAGTACATAATGCCAGCTACAGTAGTTTTATCAGTCGTAACAAATCTCAGCACCTCATGTTCACAGCGTGCTCTGGCTTTTCATTTCTTTGACGGAGCTCCGCCTACAGGGCATTCAGTGAATTACACTGGACAGCAGACCGCTATTATCTGTACTTACCTGTGACACGATCATCAGTTTGTAAAGTTAAAACTGGACAGTTTGTTTTAGACTTTTCACTTCTTCCTTCTATGCTTTCTTTTCCACCATTCTTTGTTTTTTTCTGTTGCTTAGTGACTGTGGTGGGATTTTCCAGTTTTTTATTCTTCCGTTTGTCCCAAGTTCTCTTTGTTAAGCTCTTGCGCCACCCAGTGGTGTAATTCGTCATTTAGTGATACGAGTAAACGGTCGACTTTTTACACGTGGGCTACAGAAAAAAACACTTGCTAAGGAAAAGAGACGGAGACATGTGAGTAAATGTGCCGGAGGACCCCAGGATATAATTATTGTTAGGCATTACAGCTGCAATATTGCATTGCAGGACTTAAAAATGGTCAAAACGAGTAACCACCCTTCTGCCGAAACCCGGGATCGAACCAGGGACCTTTAGATCTTCAGTCTAACGCTCTCCCAACTGAGCTATTTCGGCATGCGTATTCAGCAGCCCGTTAGCTCTGATATAGAGACGTGTGTTCCATGATATTTCTGCATAATTCGGTGTTTTTTGTATATCTTGCATCGTTAAATAGTAAAGAATGAATACCTGAATACTAATTGTCCGTCAGTAAGGGGAAAGTAACGTTTCCCTTTTTGACCACAAGATGGCGACATGATCTAACATGAAATCGTACTACAGACTACTGTAATAATGTAATGAGCGTAAAGGGACTTTTCTTGACAAAATCAGCAACTCTGGTATCTCATTCTCAACTCTTTATGAGTACGGTGCTACAATTTTTATATTTAAAATATCTCCATTTATCGGTTTGCCTTCGTAGCTGTTGGTTCAACATTTTATGAGGTCTTCTCATCTCATTACTGTAATGGACGGGTTGATGGGACAAAAATCTAGTATAACTGGATATATGGGAAGGCCATTGATAGGCCTGATACTATAATGTTGGCCTGCAGGATGCAGCAGAACCCGCGGAGTTCAGTATGACTCAGTGGCAGTAGTACGTTGGAACTTTGACTTAATTCAACAATGGTGCTTTTACATTATGCCCCTTAGATATGTGTGGGCATATAGGCCTCTGCCATTACTGGAGCTTTGTGTACGTGTGTGTGTGTGTGTGTGTGTGTGTGTGTGTGTGTGTGTGTGTGTGTGTGTGTGTTTCCTAAGTTTTATATCTCCCTGGAGCTACAGCCTACACACTGCTCTCATGTACAGTAAACATAGGATATGGATCCCACAACGGCAAACTTACAGATGCTCAAGGTAAGTAAGGATAATGCATTTTCTCTGCCTGTGGACTCATGATTAAATAAAGTTTGATTCTTACTTGATTGAAATGTGTTTTTCCACCAAACCTTTTGGATCATTATGAATAATTTCCCAACTAAATTGAAACTGTCCAGTTTATTGATAGAGACATACTAAACATGAAACAGCACAGTGACAGTATTATACAATAATTACAACAGTATAGAACATGCAGTGCATGGTCAAAGGATATGTGTTGGACCCAACACAAACATTGCTGAAAAAAGAGAAAACTGATATACTTAACAAGGGAAATATCCCCCTTCCCCCCGTCGATCTCATCTCCTTATGGACCCCAGAGGAATAGGCGTATGTTTGATCAGAGTGGGGACGGGGTGGAGAGGCCTCCCCAGGATTTTTTACTCATTTCAGAGCTGTTTAGGTGTTTTAGTACAATGCTTGAGGAAAAAGATGACTAATTATGCTCATAATCTCAACAAGAGCAAAAGATCTTATATAGTTTTATGTATTAATATCTCATACACATAGAACATCACATTAAAACAAAGTTAAGATTTATAGACAGCATATTTATCCATAGATGACACTGAATCAGTTTATTCTACTCAGTTTATGCTCTGGACATGTGATGTGTTTAGGATTTTTTAAATGCCTCAAACTCCTGCTCATTTGTGGATCTTCCTCAGTCTGATGTGGACACCATAAACACTGTACTGCCATCAGAGACTCAGCACATACTACACAGTTTCTATAAAACATTTATGTAAAATATGTACATTGATTAACATCTACTATACACTTGAACCTGATTCTATGTTAATGCACTGCTCTCATACTCGCTCGCTTGCTCTCTTTTGAGTATGTACACCCACACTCAGTGATGCACACTGGTTGAAACTGGTTCTACACACTAACATGTTGATGAGAAGCTAAGAAGCCAGCATGGACCAAAAAATGCTTGTCAGACACCTTCACGTTGAGGCCTTGCTAATTCATAAATAACCAAAAGATAAATAAACAAAGCAATGCATCATACCCAACATATGGGTTCTATTAAAATCTAACTTCTGGACACTGTCCATACAGAACTAAACAGCAACAGATGATGCAACATATTAGAAACACTTCCATTCAGTAGAACACAAAAACCGCATTCAACACCATGGTAACCCTTGTGAGGAGACTTAAGGCATGGTCCTGGTTTTGAAGAACTAGAGGCTAACAGCTAAACGTTAGCGTGTACATTTGCCCTTGTTGCAGAGGATGCATTCACATACATCTAGATGATGCATTTATATAATTACTGTGTTCATTTACTTCTCTGTAGGCTGTTATAAGGACGCGAGTGCCTTGGTAAGCGCTCTTAAAGAGTAAGTTTATCATTATGTAAACAAAGTCTTGTAGTATGCCTGTACACTGTGCTGCTGGGCTATTGAGCATTTAATGTCTGTGTCTAACTCAGTGTGTACAAATGTGTAGGTGTGTGAGGAGGAGGCCAGGGGCGAATCTAACGGTGCACTTGAGCTTTTGCATCAGCCTTCTCCTCCAGATCCATAGTTTGCTGGTGGTAGTAAAATTTCCTAAACAGCTGTTGCTAAGGAGGCAGAGAGGTGGCTTCTGTGTCTTATCTCTAACAAGAGCGCTAGTTAACAAACAAATGAGCTGCTTAATTGGCACACCTGTGCCATTCCCCCTTTGACTTCAAGTTGCAGTATTGCAGATTAGCTTATTACAGACTTTCTTACATTTCTTTAAATTATGCACACTATGCCCATTATACATGATATACACAGTCATCTTGTACTGTACAATTACATTGAGTATATAACAGGTACAGAAAATAAATAGGTCCTGGTTTGCCAAAAAATGTAGGCCTCTACTACAAATGAAACAACTTTAAAATAGACTTGCTTATAATACACCCTCTTTTCTTTATCATGTCCACAAATAAAATAATGTACATTAAAGTAAAATGGCAAAAAAACAATAATTGTCATCAATTTTCTATAGCATACAAAGTTAACGTAATTTTTATTCCACTGACCATTACTCATACAGTGAGTCCATTGGCTAGGTTCATCCTTGTTCATCCTCACATCTTTCTTAACTTGTGGCTTTTGAGTTGGAGAGCGCATTTCAAACTCTGCATGATAAAGCTGCCACACCAGTTCTTTCCCAAGAGTGCTGACTCAATGGATAAACAGATAAACCAAATGGCTTGTTCTTTTATTTCATAATGGTTCTGTTAGACACCGATCTGTTGCATCGCTTCCCTCTAAACGAAGCTTACGACCCTGCCGTGGCTCTACCCAGGAGTTATGGATGACGGTTCCACCTGGAGAAGGGTCCACTTGCAGCAGGGACACTACTCGTTTTTTCACCTTGGCCCTGAGTGCCCGACGGAGCTTCTGCCGCGTGAAGGCATAAAGTAGCGGATGCGATATGGTGGTGCCATATGCCATGGCCAAGAACCAAAGCCGTGCTCGAACCAGACCGTCACTGGGGCCGAATGCAAGGATGAGGATATTTGCCACAGAAATAGGTGCCCAACACCCCAAGAAACTGCAGATAATTATGAGGGACATTCTGAAGACCCGGCGCTGGCGCTCCCGTCGGTCTCTGTGTCGCCTCACGGCTCTGCGGAGAGCAATGATGGCTGAAACTGAGGCTTGAACTCCTACTGCTGGAGCTGGTGCTGTGGCAGTACTGGCATTGACCAGCGGGGTAGAGGACATAGGTGGAGGTGAGGTGGCTGTTGGTGTCGGAGTTGGAGAGGAGATGAGTGGTGGATGTGTGAGGTTCTTGGTCTGGTTCGCTGCTTGCACTCCTCCTTCAACGTCTGCAGAGCTCCCCTTTTTCTTCCGTTTCCTGCGGCGCCCTCTACAGGTGGGTCCACCCCTTCGCTGGCTCCTCCTCATGTGTGAACCTATGCGAATGTTCAGTGCACGAAGGATTCTTGAGTAGGTGAAAAGCATGACCACCAGCGTGGCAAAGAAGATGGGTACCTGTAGAAGAATATGGTAGTACATCCCAAGGCCCGTGTGGTAACCCTGTCCTCCCACACAGAGCAGTGTTCGGTTACGCCAAGCTGGGTTCAAGGAATTGTCAGCCATCCCGTTGTCTGGTTCTGAGGAGAGGAAGTCCACCTCAATGAAGGGGATGAAGAAGACAGCAAGAGACACAGCCCATACAGCAGCCAACAGAAGCGCTGCCCATCGAGGAGTGAGGAACCGGTTAGCAGGTCGCACTGAGATGTCATAGCGGTCCAGGCTAATGACTAGAACATTAATGGCCGTAGAGATGCTGGTGAACGTGACACAGGCTTCATGGAAGCAGCAGATGAGCGCCAGGTTGCGACCTGTCGGCAGCAGCACTATGACTACGGTTAGCGGCAGACACAACACGCAAACAACGATGTCCAGAACATGCAAGTTAACCGTGACCATGTTGCTGACTGAATCGACCAGGTTGGACTGGGAGCAGTAAAGCACAAGCACAGTCAAGTTACTGCTGAAACCCAAAACCAGCTCCAGTAAGAGGACACTGGTAAGTGACACCTGGAAGCTGACTGGATAAGGCATGTACCAGCCTGTGGCAGCACTTGCTCCCATTTGCCCCTCCAGGGCAGTGATGCTGGCCAGCGTCCCAGCCCCATCACTGGTCTCCAGCTGATGGGTATAACTTTCCGTCCCCATGACAATTTCGTGTGGGTGCTGACCTCACGCACTTTGGCAGTTCCTGTCGCCCCTTAGGTAGGACCATGGCCACTGGTCAGCAGCATGATGGGATCTCATGCCTCAGCACCATAAAGTCAAAAACAGGGGGATTGACTGAGGCAGTCCTAGAGGGAGAAAACACATTGAGATTTAGTGAAAGATAAAACATACCCTATGCAAATGCAGATAACAAGAAGCTAAGCAGAGGTAACCATGATCATGAACAGTTCTATTAGCTGGGAAAAGGAAAGACATCAAAAGGGAAAAAACCCTAATCCCTAAAACCCTAATCAATGTAATTCCTAGTTTTCGGACTGAGAAGTATGATTAACACTTTTTTTCCCTTTCTCTGTAAAGAACGACTGCTGGTGTGTCAGGATGTAATTTTCACACTAATAATCTATTCTCTCTGGGTTTTGCCTTGACTGTCAAAGGAAGATTTGTGCTGATGTTTGTACATGTATAGCCTTACAATACAGCCATGCCATCACCAGACTTGCGGCCTCTCAGTGTTAAATCTCTGTATTCGCGTGTAATCAGCATGTAATGGCAAAAGCAGCAATAGATATTTTTCTGTGAAAGCCTGTCTTCCTTCTTTACCCCAGTGCTGTATTGGCACTTTCCTTCATTACTCCCTGCCAGTATTCAGCAAATATATGGCACCATGCCATCAAACCACACACCTATAGCATATTGAGCAGCAGATGTTGCAGTCTATGGAGAAAATATGCCGCCGCAGAACCTGCCACGCAAGATCAGCATCATTACTGTCTGTCCTAACAAAAGCTCACTGGCTATAGAATCATGATTGCAATGCAAATTCCAACTCACCTAGGGCCTGTCCAGTCCTTTCATAAATATCTGTGAAAAATAAAAGAATTTGCCAAAAACATTGATTTAATTCATGCAACCATGTAAAACTCAAAAGATCTGATTTTTTTTATTTTGAATGTTTACTCCACCAGACTCTACGTTTGATTATAATTCAATTTAATTCATACAACAATGCAAAGTGTTTTTTTAACCGCATCGTAAATATCTTTACTTAACTGCTTACAGAATGAACTGAGATATCAAATACAACACTACAACACAAAAAATATTTGACTTTAAATCAACTTGTTTCATGTTAATAAATTTCCACAGAAGCTTAATTTATTGGATGATGTACTTTTCTATGTCAGATTATCCAGCATTTCATCTTTCATTTTAAAAAATATTTGAAATGTAATTTTGCAGGTAGTTTAAAAATAAATTTAGCAATTCCTACATGGATTACCTAACATTACAGTAGCATTCCTACATTTTTATAAAGCCTGTAAATTATTTTTACATTAAATATAAATATTAAATATACCTAATAATAAGTATAACGTACATGGTGTGTTTAAAATGGCTTCTCAACTAAAATCACAGGCACTCCTGAGTAGGAACATGTCAGATTAACATATACAAAATAAGAGATGTGATATGGCTCCTTCATGGGTTTTTTAAACATGGCATGTTTGACTAACATTACGCAGCCATCACCATCATCTTGTTTTAAACAAATGGTGCAGCTTCATGTATTGCATGCAGAAAATAACAATTTATAGGTTCAGTAGCCAAGTATGAATACTACATAAAAACTGAAAAACACAGTTTGTAGTAAATGATGAAGATGAATTATTGCACACAAACTAATTAAAACTATGTTAGCTAATAAATTACACCCTTGTGGGAGTTCAATAACAAGAAATCAATTGATATAAAAGGAAATATTATTTGAAGTGTTATATTTATTCTCAGTATTTCAGTTCAGTTCAGTCATTTTATTAGCAGTTAAACTCTATATTTAAGATGCAGTTTAGAACCTGATGGGGCAAATCTCAAGAATTTATAACAAGAAATGACACATCTTTGAAATTTTGCATAGTTGCATGAATTAAAAAGTTTGGCTTGATTTCTTTTCTCATGAAAATCCTGTACGTGACCAGACAGGACCTGGGTGAGCTGGCATTGAGTGACTCATTTGTTATGTCTTCTGGATGTGCAAACATTTTATCGCTGTCAAAGCACAACCTTGTATGTCAGTTTTTTTGTTTTCTTTTCCACTTTTTACATCCTTTAAATATGTCAAAACACTTGAAAAAAGTTAAAGTTAAATTAAGTTAAAATTAAGTTAAGAGCATTTTTTTCTTTATCCTTTCTTGAAAAGTTAGCATAGATTATATATCACACATCCAAACAGGTGGATGTGACACTAATATTAAAAAATGCAATTTATAATCTAATGATTCATTAGCAGAAGTGCTTGGATAGTCACAGGTTTTATTGTTTTGGCTCTGTATTCCAAAACTGCAAATAGTGTTGAAAGATAAAGAATATCGGCTTTCACTTTAAAGTGCTTTCACAGCCCCTATATGTATTTTATAGCTGGATACCTTTTAGTGCGTGTGTGACACGATTATGGCTACAAATCCAACCAAAATATACTGAGCAGTCAAATATGAAGCACCACTTAGCACCATTAGGGAGTGGCACTCTCAGCAGGTTCTGAATTGATTATAGCATTAATTCTTATGTTGAAGAAGCAACATTTATATATCCTTTTATATCATCTAATTAAATTATTGCTTTGCTAGCTTGGCACTCAGGCTAGTTAACAGTAAGTATGAGCTATGGCTGAATAAAGCTGAGTAGCCAGGAGGACAGAACTTGCAGAACAGAAGTATAATTGAAGAGTGCAGTAATAAGAATTGTCTTTACTGTTGTTTTATTTTATTTACAAATACTACTCAAAAATACCTGAGTCTTTATGATAAACAGGAAGTGGTGGGTAAATGTGTCATAGTAACATGTGCTCAAAGAGTAGGTGAATAAAGTAAGAGCCTTGATAGAAGCTCCACAGTTGGTTTGGTCCGTACTGCTGTTTTATGATAGCCGGCACAATCAAAGGAACTGAAAAATATGCAGTTACACTGTAACATAATAACTTGCCCCAACACTAGACCAAGATGTTGTACATATATATTGCATGCATGCACCAAACAAACATTTTGTGAGACTGATAGTCCACTATTGACTCCTTTTATTGTTGCCATAGCAACAGGGCTAGGGGCGATCTTAATGGGAGGCCAGATGTGGCTGATTGTTGTATGTGTTATGCTTTTATTGTGGGTATTACATTACAAATGCATTGTCAGAAAGCTAAAGAGATTTAAAAAGTGATGTTTAACTGTGTTTCCCCCAGGACAGGGATAAATAAAGAATCTGTAGATATGCTGAATTGGTCTTTCTTCAGATAACTGCACCAGGACAGCAAGAGAATCAGACATAATGCAGGAGGCAGCAGAGCACGAAGGGTCAGAGTATGGAGGAGCTGTATATGGAGAAGAGCAATGAGTAAAAACAGCTTGCTGAGTGTTGCAGTCTCTTTCTTTCTTTTTCTCTCGGCATCCCTTTCCCTCTCTCTATCCTATTACCCCCCCCACCTCGGCCTGTAGTGGAGATTTCCAGCTGGCTTGGAGCGTGTACAGACTGCCTGATGTTTGCTGTGTCAGAGACAAGGACACACAGAAACAATAACTGACAATCAAAAGGGCTCAGCGTTTGGTTTTCTGCCTCCTCTTTTATTGCAGCCCCTGACAAAGCACAAATTTGATGTGTCCAGGGTTGACATGCGTTATTGATGCCTTTTGCGCTGTCCTGAGGTGATGTCCGAAATTTAATTAGTAATTCCAGCAAAGTCAGGATGCAGTGAGAGAAAGCAGGAAAAATGGAGTGAGTGAGAGAGATAGGGAGAGAAGGGGGCGATGGGATGGCAATCTCATTTCACAGGTAAGCATGCCACTCCAGGGGAGAGGAGGAATGCAGCGGTGGTTTTCTCACACTCAGGAGAAAGCTCCCAGAGGCCACCGATTTGCACTGTGCTCTTCTGATAAAGCAGCCTTATCATCAGATCCAATGGGGAAAACTCACAATCAAGCTGTCCAACATGCTGCTCTATAAAAAAGATTTTTGACGGTTCCTGCGCACAAGATTGGCTGGGGAAAGGGCCTTTGGAAATAGAGAAGATTAGCATGGGTGTTGTACAAATCATAATGTAGCAGCCATGAGCTCTGCAGTGCAGGCTTCTGTGTTTGCACAAGTACGGATTTGTAAAGGAAAGGGAAGAGTCTTAGAGAGCTGGAGATACCCAGGTGTTTTCTGATTCCTGGCAATACAGGATTGTTCACAGAACCTTGACTGAATCATGTCATTTGTACAAAATAATCAAAGGTTTCTGCTCCCTACATGCAACCAGAAAATTCTGCTCACACTTTTCCCAGTTAGTGGCCTGTCTCAAGCTTTTTTTCCTACCCAACTGGTAATTGATCCCAGTGCAAATCCTCTGGGGTTTTATTCAGCACTGTCCTTGAAGATCAGAGGATAGACAAAAAACAGGCATTGATTTTCTTATTGTCTTAAAGATCTGGAGGAAGTATCTATGTCTGTGAGACAATCCAATATAACCTGCATTTGATCCCCCAGCGAGTCAAAGGCCAAGCACTGACCTTAGGGATAGCTCACCCAAAGTGAGACGAAAAACTGTGTTAATGGCTGGGAGTAAATAGAGAACAATTTAGAGTTTTTGTAAAACATGAGAAGATAGTCCTTCAAATTTCACCTATTTTTTGGGATTTTAACTCAAGGCATCAACTAAAAAGCAGTTTTACTTTTCATGGAACACAGAGCAGGTGCAGTATTTTTAATTATTTAACTAACTAAGCACTGTGTTGCATACATTTGCTATTTAGAAAAGGCAAATGTTTTGTTACACATTTGCTTGTGCACTGTTTTAGTTTCTGGCTAAAAAACTCCCACATAGAAGACAGATAAGAATCTATTAAAGATTATGTAGGATCTACAATGAAACTATTAATAAAGAGGGCAAATTGTCCTACTTTGAGCTGTTAATGAACTTATAGAATTGGTACTTGGTACTCTAGGGTAAAAAACTGTCTTACAAACCCGACATTCTGCTTTGATTAGCACCAACCAGAATCTTGAAATGTATTACAAGTTTTACATAAAGGAAACTTATTAATAATTCTGTTTTCATGTATCTTAGTGTTATTTCTAAACCACTGAGCAAGTACTTTGTAAAAGCCTTTGATGACACTACATTTATTTAATTTCCATTTCAAACATGTGAAAATAAGTGAAAAAACTGGAGTTAAAAAAAGTTAGAAAAATTGGACTAACAACTGTGCAGTACTTTATCTTTGAGAGACAGAAGAATATCAAGCTCCACTCTTGCTGCAGATCTGAAAAATCCACAACTGTTTCTGTCCATCTTTCCACTGTGAGAAAACAACTCAATAACTCAGTTACTTATACTGTATATGTCACTGAAGTTTTTCTCAGCTATCAATACTGCTGAAACTTAAAAATAATACTTTTATGTGACACCAATACCAGTATTGGTATAAACAATATATCACCAAGCACTACTTTAAACACTTCAAGCTATGTCATGTGTTGATAAACTTCAATTCTTCTGTCAAAATTGTCCATAAAACCTAAATCTCATCAGTGAAAAAGGAGTATAGGAGTGCTTAGTACCAACATAAGCCTGGATGTGCAGGCTGTGTGCTGTGCAGATTGCAGGCTCATTGATAAGCTTGCTGGAGTACTGTGTATGTGTGTGTGGCCCAGGTGCAGTCACAGCCAACACACACTCTCTAATGAAGTCCCTTGGCATGGGGGTAGATGGCTCTCTGGTGGGTCTTAGGCTGCAGGTAATCCGCTTTAATCACTCCTTCTCACTTTCAGAACAATGGTTTCACTGCAGGAGGCTAATCATAACTCCTGTCATAGCTGCCAGCAGACTCAGTCAACCTTATTTATCTTCAAACAGGCATGTTAGAAGTTCTATGACATTCTTGGGTTCAATCAATAAATGCCTGAATCTTGCTGTAACAATTTTAAATAGGGGTATGTTTGGCTTTTTGTGGCATTGCATGTAAGGTTCATTTCACCATACGTCACTCAATTTGCAGAATACGGCAAAGAAAATAATTTCAATGGAAAATTCAATTTGAAGGTTACACTTAGCGTGTAAAGAATTCTTCGAACCTGCTTCAAAGAGGCAGCCAGCATTGTGTTTTTAGAGAATCAATGTTTATTTTGCAAGCAGATAATTCCTTCAATTGTTGTCTTCACTTAGAGTTTTTGTGGTGCTCAGAATACAATCAAGTGTCCTTTAGCTGGTGTGTCATTTACAAAGAGCCAAAGTTCTTCACAAGTTGCTTCCTATGAGTCGGAGTTGAGTCTCGAATCTCTGGGGAGCCAGTGTGAGTGAAGCATTGAGTCTTTAGTGGACAATTTAGATCTCACTGTTAACTGCAAGCATTGCATTGTACAAAAGTAAACCCCTACTTAGGCATGTCACAATTATTATATAATCGTCTATTTGCAAATATTTGAGATGACTGCAAGATATGCAAAATTTCAGGCACATTACAAAGAGTAATATGTGTTGGGTTGAAGCAAATGAATGTAAATAAAAACGCAGTAAATGCATTTATTGAGAGAACCTGGAGTTTATAAAAAAGATTGTAACTTCTACTTTGGTGTGCTAATATTAGAAGGCAGCACGCTGAATAATTGTTTATTTGTTAGCTATGTAGCCTATTCTATATATTAACAATTCTTTCAATTCTGTCAAGTTTTTAGTATGCGTGTTGGCAGAAGTGTTTTTTTTTTTTTTGCTTATATGCTCATATTTCCCTTTCCTCTGTTCTCCTACAGGGTTAAACCTTGTCACCTTAGCAGCTGCTAGGTTAATAGCTTGCCCACTTCGCTGCCCTTTCCTGAGAGTGGGGAAATGATGTAGCTCAGATGTTCACATGACATAGTGGGTATCACTGAGACTCTTACTGAGAATTTTGGTCATGAAACTTACAACAGAACGTCTAGGTCCAGCACCCAGGTTCAACCCTACAGCCTATGACAAGTGTCTTATACTGCTTTGCTGCGCTATGTGCATCAACATGTTAACAAGGAGCTAGCTTCTGATTGACGAATACAATAACTATTATAATACTTCTGCACTGTCCCATTTCACTATTTTCACATGAAGAACTTGTAGCTTAGCATAACTGTACATAGAATTATGTTAAACTGTAAATTTCTGTTTCAGTGTTGCTTCAACAGTACAACCAGTGCTAGCTACTAAGGAAACATAGCTAGCAAGTAAGGTTCAGCTAATGTGGACACCTCAGGTTTGTATTTTAGTAGTTGTAAACAAAACCAAGACAATTAGCTTATTATTCAGAATTATTTGTATGACAATCAGCATGTTTCATGATCATGATAGCCTTTAGTCTTAAGGACAGAGCTGAAGTGCTACAAAGGTAAGTAACAAAGAAATTATGCTGTTTAAAATGGCTGGTTACTCTGCAGGTAGCTAATCCAACAGAAGTTTCATTAAGTTGTTTCACCTCTTTCCACAGCCTCTACAGCATGAAGCTTCAGTTGTGTCTATCAGACTGAAAGTTCTTCTACAATGAAAGCTTTGTTATTTGAAGCTATGTTGAAGCTGAGGTTGCTGCGAGTTACAGGAGTACAGCACAGCAGTGATGAAAGTGCATGACTGTAGCAAAACTAACACACAAAGTGAAGTTGGAATTGAATAGTAGTGTTCATTTACCAATATTAAGACTGGCGGTCCTACTTTAGTAAGTTTTATTTTGGTTGCATTTCTCTCAGACTGAAATTTTATGCATCTTTAGCCTTGAGTGTAAAATTTATTACACACTTCTGTAATCTAAGAACAGCTCAGCTAGTTTGTTTTGAAATCCCTGTAGGTACTGGACAATAAGCTCTAGTACATAAAAAGCCTGGGATTTGATTCCCCATCTCTGCTGAGATCACATGGTCTTTTAGCACAGTAGCACAGTGTCAATTAAACGCTATGCACTTGTGGAGTATAGTAACTACTGCTACTGAATGTGATTCTGATATCATTGTGTATCACTAATACTTTCTGTATAAAGTCCATAAATAGGTCTATTTCATAAAAGAACTCACTCACTTTTTTATGCTTCCCTTGTTTTTTAATGTGCTTTATTCATACCTCTGCTTTAGGGAAAGGTTGAGCAAATGACATCCTTTTTTATCTATTATGATTTCTGGATTTCTTCTATGGCATGAAAGAGTGACCTTCCTCCTTTTATGCTGTCTGAAAGAGCTGATCATTCTGACACATGGTGTTTTTCAATGGCTATCCTGTTCACTTTGCTGTCAGAGCAAAAGACAGATGGAAAGAGAAGTGCATACATGTCTAAAGCAGTTTTGGGCTAGATGTGAACCGTGAAGTAACATGAGGTCTTTGGCCTCTGGGAAGGTTACGGTCTCAACGAGTCTCATTAAAAAGAGTTCGTGGAATGCAAATACGTTCTCTTCATGTGCCATTTAAGATCCAATTCTTCAGGGTTGAATGCATGCATGCAAAAGAGCGTGACAAAATAGATGGCAATTTTCATGATTTACTCTTGAGCGTAATAGTGGTGAAGAAATTAGACGGCGTAAGTACACACATCTACTGTTATATGACAAAATTAATATCATGCCTGGTCTCAGCGATAACACGCTAGAATGTTGGCGGGATTGACGGAGTGGTAACTCCGTAAGATGGTTTTCTACACCTCTTTTCATTTTAATCACCTGAAGCCTCATTGCTGTGTTGAATTGTTGATGTGATGCCAATGTACATGCAGGGCCAAGTAAAGGATAGAATAATAGTGTGAGATAATCAGAGAGGGAAAAATGAAAGTACAGTGTTATGCTGAACTCCTTTGCCCTCTGCTCCTCCACACACCTCCTACTCATAAATATCTCCCAGAAAGAGAGAGAGAAAGAGAGGGAGAGAGAGAGAGAACAGCCCACACATAGGAGCAGGCGCAATATTTCATCACAGCAGAGAAACTATCAACCACAAAACACGACACCACTCTGCATCCTCACGCTGCAAAATACCAACGCCATAAAACAGTCCATGTTTTAACAGGGCAGGCCAGTCCAGTATATCATGCTGCTAATAATTCGCTTTGCCTTATTGACTGCTGCAACTAAATAAGTCTCTCAGTTCATCGTTGTGTGAACCATACAACACACACAAACAGGCGCCCAGAATTGATGATAGAAACATCACTATAAACCACAATGGCATAATTCTTGACGCCATTCTGCAGGTAATTAGCTCCAACAAGCACAGAGATCAGTTATACCCAGATGAATGCTCCCACAACAAGTGTTCTAGTGTTGCTGCCCCTGTAGCATAATGTGTTATGACACAATATTTCAACCTAATAGGTGATTGAGATCCACATTTGGTCAAACTGCTGTGACACCAAGACAGTGCTATAGTTCTCTTTGCAGAGCTGTGAATAGATTACACGTATGATGTGGTTTCACAGCAACAAAGCAGTGCAAGAGTGATTGGATGGACATACTGAAAAAGTGTATTGTGCAGCTCAACCCAAATGCATGGCAGATGGTTACTTACACTCAATTTGCTTTCAAGTGAAGACTGCTGCTCTTTAGGTGCACTGACTAAAACATTCATTTCCACCTAGAGTCTTAACATTTATCTAAAATAGCTTTTTTTCTTCTTCTTTCTTCTTCTTCCTCTTTAATGTGCGAATTCCACAATACACATTCACTAACCTGATTGGGCTCTTTTTCGCCTTGAATAGTAATAACAGCTCGGTCAGATATGTGGACTTAAAAGCAAAAGCGCACTCCAGTCATTTCCAGTTGCATTCAGAAAGTGTAGTGTGAGCTCACATGCAGACACTGGGAATAGTCATGACCTTTTGAACAAACAGAAAACCCCATTACAAACTGTTCTGACTAAATGCACACAGAGGAAAGTTTATACATGTTTTTCTTTTCTTGTCTCTGCAGTAAAGGCCATGCAAAAGGCAACCAAATCTGAGACATTACCCTAATGCTGGATGTACTCCTTCATTATCTGCGGGAAACCGTGGACAGGATTATGGCTTTAGACAAAAGAAAAGAGAATGCATTTCACACCAGCTACACTGATTGCGACAGAGCACCCGCATGCCTCAACAACTTTGATCATTGTAAAAAGAAAGCAAAGTTTCATCAGTCCTTTGTTCCGTAGGAGAAAAAACCCTAATCATGTTCTGGAGACACATTCGTCAACTCCACATAATCTCAAAGCTCAATGTCAGACAGGGGACAGAATAAACTAAAAAACACTGTTTTCAGCACCTCAATACACTCCATAAAGTGTTAAATAGGAAGGGAAATGAATCAAGCAAGCTGATTTGGAAACAGAGTAAAACTATTTTATTTTTTTAATGAGGAAAAACACCTAAAAATAACCAATAGCCTCAAAATCAGTAGAAACTGTTTACGTTAAAGAGGAAAACAGTACATTTCAGATGAACTCGAGTCCAGAGAAGCAGTGTTACTGAGCATTTGTTACAAGCAGACTTGACTACTGTAATGCTCTTCTTACTGGAATTCCTATGAAAACTATACATCCCTTAGAGCTCGTACAAAATACAGCAGTGCATATCCTAACAAAAACAAAAAAGAGAGATCACATCACTCCCATTTTGAAAGAACTGCACTGGCTGCCTGTATCATTCAGGATATATTTCAAGGTTCTGCTCCTAGTCTTTAAATCTCAAAACAACCTAGCACATGCTTACATCACAGAGTGCCTGTTTATGTTCTGGCACGTAATGAAAAGTGCTGTATAAATAAAATGCTTCTTAAAATGACTTTGTTTGCATCTCAACAACATCCAGCAAGCAAGCAAAGTTTATTTATATAGCGCTTTTTACAACAGGTGTTGTCACAAAGCAGCTTTACAGAACAATCAGCATTACAAAAAGAAAAGAAAAGAAAAATCTGGGTCCAAGCCCCCACGAGCAAGCCAGTGGCAACAGTGGCAAGGAAAACTCCGTAGAAGAGGAAGAAACCTTGAGAGGATGCAAGACTCAGAAGGGGAACCCATCCTCATCTGGTCGACACAGGATAGCAAACATTGATACCATGAAGTATTATAGAACAAAGTTGGGGGGCTGTGGCTAATTTGATTAGTGATGCAAAGCATTCAAAACTCACTGAGGGCAAACTTTTAACAGTGATACACTTCCTTGTGTGAATAACATTTGATAACCCCATTAGAAGCTGGAGAATACAAGGAAGGGTTTGATGTCTGCTCTAATGCAGTCAGATTATTGACGATCTCACAAGATTTTTACAGCTGTTCAATACAAGTCTCAGCCCTGTAACACCTGCTGTTTACAAGGAGAGACCTCTCATCATTGTCAGCCACCTGCATGACTAGCTCCAATGAGCTGCAGCTCAGCTGAAGATGTGCCTCTGCTTATGAAGATAATGTCGGATTACAGCCACCAGCCACAATTCTGGCAAGCACTTTTGAGTTGTAGCGATATGTACGTGCAAGCACCATGTGAATGTGTCTGATATGGAATTGCAGAAGGACACTTTGATGATACAATTCAGAAAGTACATTGCTCTATGGCATCCATAGCCTTAGTAAGCAATCTAGTAAGGTTTGGAGGATGACAGATGACATGGATGTAAATGATATGAAGAAGGTGGAATGTTCTTTATTGAGTTAAGCAGTAAATTGTGAGAAAAGTGCCAAGTGACCAGCAGAAAGGGATCCTGTGGTCATTTTATGGACATACATTAATAATACAACCCCAGGCTCTTGGAGAATTCTTGTGAAATTCAAATAAGTGAAATAAGTGGCTTGTAAATGAGAGAAATTAAGCGAGAGAGACTTGGTCTCAAAGATTTGGCTGAAATGATGAAGTTTCTTATCTACAGAAGGAGGCAATTACAACACAATTAATCTAATTCATCTCCTGGCAACGGAGGGAGAGAGAGAGAGGGAGAGAGAGAGAGGGAGCAATATGAGCTGATGTTTTCATGGTAATAGATGTCTGTGTCTGTCAAGAGGTTAACTTTCATTCATAGTGTAAGCACACAGGCAAGCGATCCTTTCATCAGGATTCTACTCCTCTCTCATTACGCTTTTCACCTCATCCTCTTCTATCTAACCTCCTCCCTTCACTCTCCCTTTCCTCCACTGCCTCTATCTTTTCATCTCCTGCTTTTCCCCTGTTTTTCTTTCCTTTTGGAGCTATCAGTGCTACTTTTGCTCTCTCCTCTCTTGCCCTCTTCCCCTGCACTCGTTTGATATGCCCTCACTGTCTCAAGAACTTTACTCTCTCTCTCGCTCTTTCTCTCTCTGATATCTCTATGCAGGTGAAGGAAAGGGAGATAAGACACCACTTTAATCTCACCATCCACTCCTCAGACAAGCAAGCAGGGAAAGAAGACAGATCTTCCTTTTTGCAGTATGTGGTAGGTAAAGGCAAAACAACAGAGGGAAGAGAGGAAGCAGGGTGTGGAATATTGATGCATGGAGAACATCAGTAACACATTGGTGGAGGTTCTGCAACTGAGAAAAGAAACGCTCCTGAAATACGCAGACATAAACAGTGCATGCAACATCTTCATTATCAAACATGCAGCATCAGTACTTTAAGGGCCCATAACATGGAAAACCGAACTTTACTCACTGTTTCAAATTAAATGATTTTGATGTAGTGTGTAGACTGGTTTCAAAACATATCATTCACATCCAGTCCACATGGTTAATATTTAGAAACTATCCAGCGAAAAACAGCCTGTTTTGAATTATTTGTGATGTCATAAAAGCCGGCTCATGTACATAGGTCTGCCTGCTCTGCATATAACAGTTTAGCCCCACCCACTCACTATGAAGTTATAAGGAGTGGTTCAGCTTCCTTTTTAAGTGAAGCTCAATACAGGACAACCAACAACATCAGAGCTTATTTACATATATCAGTCTTAAAGGGGAATTCCATTGATTTTAAAAAGCTTTGCATAATGCAGTCATTAAGATATAAACAGTTAACAAAGAGTCAGAATTGTTAACAGTGGTGATGATAGGAACTAGGCATCCAAAGAGTCTAATGCATCTAAAAGCCCTATCACCGAAATGTGTTAAAATATATTATGAAATAGTTACCATTGCGGTGCCCGATGCCTGAGGCACTGTCCTAAATTAGTTTTGAGATAAGATTTTAAGCTAAAACCTGTTTCTGAAAACCTATTCATGGCAGAGAGGTACATTTCAGATGTTGTAAGGCAAAATAGTCCCCAAAGAAAATGGTTTTTTTCCAGATTTACCACCACTTTACCATCATCAGCACTACATATAAAAACTCAGAATGGACATGTTGGTTCACTAGCGGTTTTGAGTCATAAATAAATTAACTGTATTTGTGTCGTAGACAATGTGACTCCTGGTTCCTATTACTACCATTGTAAAGAAATACAAGTCTGTAAGTTTCTCTAGTATGAACCGTTTCACATTAAATCACAACAGGCTGTTTAATAGTAAGGGATAAAGAGTGATTGATAAACGAACATAACTGGACCTCAGGGGAAAAATGCAAGAAAATTGTAGAATATGTTAAAACATGAAGCACTTTATGATTGACATTTCATGCCTGCATAATAAGAAGTAAGAACAGTTTTATTTTCCAACCATATCCACCCAGCTTTTACAGTCTAGCAAATTCTTTTGTTGTTTACTTTTCAAAGTAGTGTTTTGCACAACTCAGCACTTGCAGGAAAGCATCTTCCTGTTGGGTCCTCAGAGGGTCAAGAGAAGAGTCCCAAAGGATTGCAGAGAAAAAAATCAGCCTCTGGGCTGAGAAGCTGCACCTCTGGTCCCTATAGTCACAAGTCAAAGCCCGCTGGCTATGGAAATGCAGGCGGATGTATACACCATGTGTTTGTGCGCATCTCTTTAGGGACCTAACCTACTTTTGCCACAACAAATTTCACATGTGATTAATGTGTAATAAACAGCAATATTAGATCATTATTCCTTTCCCCCAGCAAACATTAATTTAGTAATCAACTTCACTAAATTGCATCCTTGCTTCTAGGCATGCATTAAAATATGCCTCTGTAAAGTTGCTTATGAAAGTTAATGATAGCAGTGTAGGCTACAAAAAACAAGAAAAAATAGCAGCACAAACAACAATTAAATGAGTCAAACAACATCAGCAAAAACCCTCATTTGCAGATTGGACACAACAACAACAACAACAACAATAGCAAATGATGAAACTGAGAGGCTCAGTATGTCCCAGGGGTGCAGAAAAACTTCCCATCCAATGAACAACATTCAAAGCATTAAGCCTGTTGTGCACTGCCTGCTGCAAGTGCTGACAAAACCTCAGTGGATGAACACATCACTGCACAACTAATGCAGATACAAGCTATTGATTGCCACCAGCTCCAAACACTCAAGTGGAAATATGAGTTGAAAACCTGTAACCTCTGGAAGATGAAAAACAGATATCTGAGGTAATGAAGAACACGAGAGAGGACATAAGCAGCTTTTTGTTGTTTTTTTTTTTCTTTTTCCAGGTTTTCAAAATAAAGCACAATAGAGACTGCTATAGAGGTGCACTGACAGTTACACACATGCACAACGCAGACCGTGCAGACATGCACAATTCATATCTATAATGCATGTCTAAGCTTTATAATGCATGCATAGTGTCATAAACGATGTATAACTGTGAATGTGACACGGAGACGTTCACAACTGTGCATAACTTACCGCTACATGCCCGGACAGGTGTCTCTGTGAGGCGAGAGCCCAGCGCACGACTGGCGTCTTCTTATATGTAACATATTGAAAAATGCATCAGCATGGACCGCACTGCAAGTTTTTGGCATGCCATTATAATAGCGTAATGACAGCGTGGCATTTTGTCTGTAAGCGGTCTAAAATCTCGCGCTCTTCTCGCTCTCGTTAATAAATGTGTGTGTGGGGGTCAGCGGCAACCTGCAGATCTCTCTATTAGGACTTCAAACCACATGCACTGCGGTGAGAGTAGCGGTGCTCAGCAGCACTGAGAGAAAAACGCGTTATTTTTAAAACCCACCCGTTCTCCGTAGTGTCCCGCCTCCTACGCCACGATTGGCTTGTAGTCGCTACACATACTGGGATTGGCTAATAGTACAACACTCACAAGCAGCCCGCGGTTTGTGAGTATGAAACACTAACCAGTCATAGCGCAGGACTGGATCACTACTAGCCAATCAAAGCTCAAGAGCAGATACAATATTAGCCAATCATAGAGCAGTGGGTTTGATATTACTATCCAATCCTATCAAACGGACCGGGATAGCCCACACCTAGCCAATCCTAGCGCCGAGGGCGGGACTTGTCGTATAACGGGTGGGAAAAATATATCTAGCGCGTGGACACAGAGAGTTCGCGTTGGCCGTCCAATACGGAGAAGAGCAGGAGGAGGAGGGAGGAGGAGGAAGAGAAAGAGGGAGGGTCTCCACATTCTACACAAGGTCATCCAAGACACCTCAAGGGTGAACATGTGGGAACGCTGCGAGACACCCACCGTCGCGGTGCTGAGGGGGCGGTTTATGTGGTTATGTAGCCTACAGTCACATGTCGTTATGAGAGGTTTCCCTCCGATTTATTCGACAGGTATGGTGAGAGAACTGCGTTCCAGTCGCAGTCCGTGCACTGCAGGCCAGCACACTTCATCTAGTACACTAAATCTAATGTAAATTGGCCCAGTGAAAAAAAATAACGACTCTGCGCTCACGTTGCCTCGGAACATGCGCAGTGTTTTTGCAGTGGATTGGAGCAGCTGTTGCTGCTTCGTGAAGATAGGGGGTTCTAATATAAATTTGCTGTGCGAAATTAAATGTTTACATATGTGTTCCTCATCGGCTTTATGAAGCTGCTGATGTTGACTGACAGTGCACATGTGACACCTGGAAGCTTCAGTGTGTGTGTGTGTGTGCGCGTGTGTGTGTATATATGATAATGTGTAGCAAGAGACAAAGGGAGGGATTTTAGTCTTATTCAAATCCTTTTTAATATTATAGCATCAGTACAGAAGAAGAACTAGAATCTGTGATTTTCTGGCGGAAAAATGTTGCTTATTGGAATAACAGGCAGAGAGAGGAACCAAGCTGACAAAGGAAAGGGGAGAGAAGGTTAATAAAAGAAAAGTGCAACCAGAAGAAGGTGAACACTTAAAAATGCACGTTTGACAGAAAAGAGCACAATTAGCCCAAACCAAAATGCACACACATTCCAGCTAAACAGCATATTAAATTTTTACGCTCAGCAAAGGCTGTGGAAAGGCAGATGGCATTCTGGGACTGCTGTACGTGCTCCTCTTCACTCTTCCTGTTGGCCTTAACCCTCAGGGTCCCCTCGAGTTGACTGTCCCGGTGACCCACACGGCCCGAACAAAGTCTTTGAGGTGCATGGGTACATGTCGCCTACGCCACAGCCTCTCTGCAGCCAGGGTTTCAGCCCAGGCCAGCGCAAGTGCCACAGGATGCCTGCCGTGGGTGCCCCAGTCCTCTCATGAGCCTGTGCGCTACTGGCCTCTTAAATGAAGTAGCTGAACTCACAGTGGAAATGGGGTAAAGGTCAATAAAAGAAAGGCACAACCTGAAGAGGGTGAAAACCTCAAAACACACAAACTGTAAAGAGCATAATTAACCCATCCAAACATTTTTAGCAGAAGAACAACAACATACAATTTACACTAAAAAAGAGCTCCATGGCGCATGGCATTCTGGGAGGCCTCTACATGCTCCTCTCTGCTCTCCCAGTGAAGCGGTGTCGCCACAATATCACAAGCTGTAGTCTTGCACTTAGGGGTCCTAGTAGGTCCTGATCTTTAAGGTTAATGTCTCTATCCATGTCTCTAAGGCTATCTGACTCTGATTCCATTCTGTGACAATAAATGTTATTAAATGACATGTTATATTATGGCCATGTGCAATGCTGTTTATCAGAGAACAGAAGAATACGTCTGGACTGGATGGAATTGGATAGCAATCTGTCCGCCACATTTCATTTACTCTAGCTCGCTTCTCAAGAGCAGTGCTAACTGAATACCTCAAAAAGCATTATGCAGAGCAGTGAGGAGTCTGCCAGGGCTCAAATATACATTCCAACAAGATGTGTATATGTGTGTGCGTGCATGTTTGCATGCATGTATGATCATGTATGTGTGTGTGTGTGTGTGTGTGTGTTAGAGAGAGAAAAGAAAGCTATTTATTATTATAAAAGGCCAAACAATGTGCTCTAATAGGGATCTCAAGTTACTGTATATCATGCATCGTTTGTCAGTAACTGCATTCATACATTTGTAAATGTTAGCAGGGCTGTTTCTTGCTGCAAGCAGTGTATACAGTTGCTTAGGGCCCCTCTGGGGTAAGATGTTGCCTAGGGTCTCCAAGTGTGATGTCACCTATGGCTCCCAAGTAGGTTGTCACCTAGGACTGCTAAGTAGGATGTTGCTTAGGGTCCCAGAAAAGGTTAATGCTTAGGATCCCCAAATAGGATGTTGCCATTGGTTGCCATGTAAGATGTCACTTAGGGTCCCTATGTAGGATGCTAACAAGGGCCCCGAAGTGGTTTGTCTCCAGGATGTCACTTAGTGTCCCAAAGTAAGACGTTGCTTAGGGTATCCCAAGTAGGATGTCATTTAGGGCCTCCAGTAATTAAAAATGACCCTTGATGTTAATTATTATCTTGATATCATCTGGATAGATAGATGGATTGAGGCACATAAGTAGTTAAAAAAGCTAAAACAGACAGCAATGAAAGTGAGAAAGCACAATTATTATATGTAGTCAGAGAAGCTGCCTCTTTTGAGACTAAAAGGAAGATCAATAAAGTAAGTGACCATGTTTCTGTGTCCTTTACATCAATAACCAATTAGTTAAAAGCTTTGGGAAAGATTGGTTTCACACTGCAGTGGCAAAAGTCATCTGTCTGCTCTGTCTCTTCAAGGCATAGGTAATCGTTATGTGAGATGTGTGTAGGTGTGAGAATGTTAATATGTGGTGTGTGTGTGTGTGGTACATGATTCTGCTTTCACTGCAGGCAGTTGAATTTTTATGAAGCATTGAAATATGGATTTTTTTATACAAAGTTAAAAAAGTTGAATGTGAAAAAAGAATGTTTTAATGCACAACTCATTTCCAATAACCCCTATTCTGCCTACCATTGCCCCCTTCTCCCTGCAATCTGAAACACCTGGCATTCAGATGATTCTGAGGCCGTGATTACCTGGATCAGGTGCACTGGTTATACATTGGAGCTCTGCAGGGTGTTAGAGCTCCAGAAGCCCCCCTGCTGTAAAGGAATTGTAGAGTAGCTGCCTGAACTTAAGACACACTTGCATTTAGTATGCAGCCTGATTTACACTGGGAGGCCAGAGTTTGATGCATGCTAGCAAATCTTTTCCTTTTCCTTTTTTAACACCATTTGAAAATGACAGTTTTTTTCTTTATTTTAAGTGAAGATTTCATGATGAATGCACCAATGTAAATGATTCAGAATTACTTGGAATAAGTTTCTTCATGTTAAAGTACAATAATGTTAAGAATTTAGCTTTTTTGTTTTTCTCTTATAGAGATTTCTTATCTTTAATTACAACAGCAACAGAATGCTAGTATGTTTAGCCCTCCAGTTACTGGTGAGCGACCTTTGTACATGCCACTGTTTAAAATCAAAGCTCCAATTGTGGTCAAAATATTTAGCTAGGGTAGTGGACACTGTCATTTTCTACCCCCCAAAAAACCTTTTAAATTTAAAAACATCATCAGCGGCCTACTACCTCATGCAATGCTTTTACAATGCTTTTTTCTGCAAAAGCTAAAATGGGCTGTGTCAAAATGTCAACCTCAGTGCATCAAGTCATCAAAGGTAAGACATAAATGGTCCATAAACATTTTCCTGTTCCCAGTGGCAGTGTATTTTAGCCTAGGATGATTAGGTTTTTTAATACATCTTGGTTGTCTGATTTTAACCCAACTATGCAGTTGTCATTATAGTGCAAAGTGGTGTTGATTAGTGAAATGAATCCAGCATTCTGGTTGATTGCTTTGGTTTTCTACCACCAGAAGCATTTGAATAGGTAGGATGATGACTGCACTGCTGTCAGGAATAGCTAATATCTTGATGTTATGACATTGAGGGACCACTAGAACACTTGGACTTCTAGTGTACTACTAATCCTATTGTTAATTTGAGTCATGACACTATTTGTTGAAATGTGAGGAAACCTGTTTATAACACCTCTTCATGTTCTAATTTAAGGTGTTCTGCTCTCATATTGGCTAATCATCAGTTTGTCAGTGCCTTTTAACGGCTAGTCACTAACAAAGTGGCCAGTTGGCAGGCTGTAGTGGGAGCGTTGTGTGTGAGTGAAACGGCATGATTTGGAAAGGGCACTGAGTGGTGTGGAGTGGTAGGTGCAGGATCCAAATGCGTCATCCGTTCTCCTCTCTGAAAGGGATCATTTCCGTCCCCTCCACTTTACCCCACTCCAGCTGTGCCTTTCTGCTCTTTCTCTCTGTCTCAGTTTCTCTCTCTGTATTTCTCCTCTCTTCATTAATCTCTGTTTTTCAGCCCCCCCTTCCCCATAACGTGGACTTTCATGTCCTCTCTCTCTCTCTCTCTCTTTCTCTCTCACAGGCAATTACCGGCTGGTGTGGGATGTGGGAAAGCACCCGTCCGGAGGCCAATTACAGCCCAGGCCAGTCAGACAAGCATGTCATCCCGTCTCTAGCGCTCGGCTTACAGCTGCAGGGTACATGCAACATACACACACACACACGCACACTCATGCACTCTGCAAAAAGATCAAGACTCATACATACACAACCATACTGAGACCTGAATGTTGAGCAACATCCCCAGAGGCATTAAAACTTAATGTTTAATACAAATACTTGGAAAAAGAACAGGCATAATATACAGTATAAAAATGAGACAGCAGAAATGTTCAGCATTCAGAAATGTGAATAAATATTAATAGCTCTACAGAAACACATTTTCTAAACAAAAAATACATATATATGTACCTAAAAGTATCAAGTGTGGGTAGCAAAATTGTACATTCTTGCTTGTTAACAAGACACAGGACAGTTTTGGCTGTGACAGATTTAGTCAGATTTTTTACCCTACTTTAGGCTATATTCACATAGATGATTTTGTATCTGTAAAAATGTACATTGTGCCATTGATTTCAGTGAAATAATTTAATAGTGAATAGTGTGCTGACAGATAGCAGATGCCAATGCAGTGGCATGACAGTGCATGAACATTACACTCTGTTGTCCATTATAAAAGTTCCCCAAAGTTTAACTTTTGGTGCAGCATACTATGGTGTACCCATACATCAGCCTATAGGATATGGTGCAGGGCAAAAAAATGATTTAATAACTAATTGCTGTAGTCAGCTCACAAAAAAAAAACAGCCGTAAAATTCAGCTGTCATGATATAGCAGGACAGTGAGTGATTTGATTAAAATATTTTTTGCTTGCTTTTTATGTAAAAGAGCATCTACCGTCAGTAGTTTTTGCTTTTATGAATGAGATTCTAACTCAAATCTAAACTAAACCAGCTATGCTTGTCATTGTATTTTTTGAGGGTTATCAAATTGTTTTGTGAATGCAGGCTTACTAACTTGGCTACGTTTGTGGTGCAAAAGGCTAGAATCAACTTTCTATCCCTAGATAGACCTTTTCTTAGTTCTCTTAGCCATTAAATAATAGTTACGATTTCATTTCAGCTCCATTGTGCTGGAGTTACAGGATAATAAGACATCAAAAACTGCTTTGATATGCGTCCCCATATATGGTCAACATGCTATATGAAACACTGTGGAGTTCTGGTTATTTTCACACCACAGTTGGTCCTGCCATTATAGCTATACTCTGTAACATGGGTAACATGATGCTACAATGGTTTCCTTTCCAAAAAGCAAAAGCTTCTGGGCAAAAGTCTTTATCCCATGGGCTTGTCCAAACTCAAGCTATTAGTTTTTGTGGTCAGCTGCCGTCTTCTTCCATTGGATAGCCTGTAATGGCTTGTTCATGTGTTCGCATGCAGCCAGTTGTGCCTCAGCTTTCTCGTCCTCATCAATAAGATGCTGCATATAGCATGAGGTACCCAGTAAGATATGGCCTGTGGCCTGCATGCTGAAGAGAGTCCATCTTAGGGCCTCCCTGGCAACAGAGAGACAAAAACATACATAATTAATAATTATAGCTGTCTATTTGTGTATTCATAAGGGAAATATCAGGAATGGCATAAGCATCAGCTAATGCTCTTTAGTCTTACAGCTGATAAAAAGCAGAAGATCATTTCTGCCTGAATTAAAAATATTAAATGGCATTTTCACATGAATCACATATCCGCATTGTTGGGTAACATTGCTTGAAATATTCATGTACAAGAGACCAGGGATTATTTATTTGCTTCAGAATTCATCACAAAAACGTAAGTTTTAAGTCAGGCTCAGTATTTCAGCATACTTATGAAGATTTTGAAGTTTTGAACCTTAAAAGTTTGTGAGAGAGAAATAAATACCTCAGCATCCTCTTGGCATGGTAACACTGCAGATCATATGACATGGAGTACATCCCATACAGGGTCATCTGGACATTCAGGCAGCCAATGAATTCTTTAGGATGGTTTTTGTAAAAGTCAAGGGTCAGTTTGGCCAGGTCCTTCCTGTGCTTTGTCTTGCGCTCTCCAACATGACTCTCAGACCGACTGATCTGGGAAGACATGAGCAAAGATTACTGTGCATTTCACATTATTATTTTGGATGAGTACTTGGTAATCCAAAGTCAAAATGAATTCTGTGTTTGAAGGACGGGGATGGAAAATCATCATATTTTTCAACATACTGACTTATGTGTGCCACATCTGAAAAGTGCCTCAGGCACATTTTGGAGTGAAACTCCATCACTGGAGATGCAAGTTGGCATGTGTGTGAGTGTGTATGTGTGTCTAACTGTGCTTTACTAACTGTCAAAATGTGATGGATGAACACGAATGGGGTTAAATTCACCCCCCCCCCTCCCCCATTCTCTTCCTCCTCTCCACTCTAACAGCCTCTTACTCCCAAAAATTAATTTAACATGCATTTGGATACAGATTAATGCATTCAAAGTGATGGGTGATGGCGGATGGCGAATGACGGACAAGATAGAGTGGAGGAAATAGCATATGCTAATATGACAATCCCAGTGTAAGGGGGAACCAAATAAACACAAAGGTTAATGGCATTCAGGTACCTGCAAATCATTATAGACATAATTAAGCTTGTATGTAAATTACCTACTTTGGACAAACACCATTCAAAAGCAAGGAGCTTCAGTGCGCTGCCTAAATGATGCTCTTATTAAAGCGCGCTGGCTAGACTAGTACAGAGGAAATGAACTCAGCAGAGGGAGCCTTTGTTGCCGTCGGGCCTGTGGCTCTGCTATTTTTCAGTGGCGCGACATACCACAGTGAATTCTCAAAATAATTACTCTGTCTTTGTGCTCCTGGAATCCATCATTGCTGGCTATGAAAACTTAGAGGAACACCTCAGTTACTGACTTTGGTAAAACTTTGTATTGCTACTTTTTCCTGTCTGATATGGCATAATGGACTTACAATGGCATTGTGAGGCTTGTGTTGACACACTGTCCAAAAGATGTTTGTGACATGTTGTCTGTCAGTTATTAATGTGTTATAATCACTCTGCAGTAGATCATATGTTCTATTTCTGTAGGCATTTTCCTGAAATATAGTGTTGTTGAGGCTGTTGAATTTCCAGCATCTCAGGCCACATACCTGCTGCAGTGTCCACTTCTCTCCTTTCTCCAGGACCATGAGTACAGTGCTGTCCTTAAGGGTCTGGAAGAAGTCCTCTGTATCCACTCCTGTCCCATCCTCATCAAGCACCAGACCAGCTATGCAGGACACATGAAAGGCATCCATTGTCTGTGGGATAGAGGTTAAATCAGTGAGGTTAATTTTTGAGGTCGATATTGAGGTCATATATTCAATGTGAACAGATGTTCTTTGTGCTGTGGTGGTATTCAGAAGTAATTTCAGAAAACTCTATACACATAGTTGGGGGGGGGGGGTTGATCTGGCAAGTGGGGAGGCTGTAGCTTAAATACAGCAAGTTGAGTATACGTACAGTTACGCTTACCATACTGATATCTCACTCTTTATACATCACTATTAAAACACAAAAACAAATAAAAGAAATATCATACATATTTAGGATGGAAATTTTGTTGCTTATCACAGTTTTTCTTCCCATTGTGTCATTACAATTGTATGGCAGAAGTGATGATAATTAAGAAGAAAAAAGCAAGATACATTAATAACTTTAATGACATAAGTAAATAGTCATATTACAGTAAAGTCATTTTAAACTGGTTTGAGGCCAATGGCTTGTTATTACTGACTAGAACTAAACAAAACAACAAAATCTATTTTGGCTTTAATTAATGTTTCAAAATGTAATTGACAGCTATGTAATAATTGATATCTAACAGCTCTTTTGCCACTCACCTATCTACTTTATTCAACAACCATTGCGCAACACCCAAAGTATATTGTATAATTTGATAAAGTGTGGGGGTGGGGATGCCCCATTGTGGTCTAAATTTGCAAAAGAAAAGAAAAATGTCTGTATAAGGATGCTTAATTTTATGCACAATTGCTTTAGCATTTCAGCCTTTTCTAGACCTTCACCAGACATATAAATTCTAGAGCCTGAAGAATTTTTTTGTAGTTATGTAGTTGGCTATTGATCTAATTTTTTAATTTATGTGTGTCTCTGTTATATATTAGGTAACAGTAGATGATTTAGTACTTAACATAATTACAGTCTAGGTTTCACAGATAATGTTCTAGGTTTATTCACAGACACATTAATCTTTACAAGTGATTTAACTTTAATCAAATGGATGTTGTTTCATAAAATGTGACACTAGACCTAAAATGTCAGTGTTTGTCCCTTTAGCAGTTATTTTCTTTGACAAGTGTGATTAGGAGTGACAGAGTATGTAACTTGTAAATCACAGATGACTCAGAGCGAGGCCAGTATTGAACTCTGAACATTACCCACTCCCATTCTTCCTCTCTTCATGTTTGCTCTCTATGCCTCGTTACTCCTGAGTCATTCATCCCTTCGCTCCTTTATTCTTTCTTCTGTCTGACTCACTTCGCATTTGGATGTGAATTTGAGAGGCTGTCAGAAAAGGACTAATCACGTGATTTCTTACTCAAATGTCCCTCCAACCCCCTCTCTGTCCCCCTCCACTCCTCTGCTTTCTTCCTCACCTTGTTCAGTAGATCTCTCAGTCCATCTGCCATGATGCCTTTCTTTATGGAGCGGTCTGAGTTGATGACCCGGAAGGGTCTGGGGCGGGGGCTGAAACTTGGGAGGACAGAAGCACTGGCTGATACACATCTGTGAGATATACTGCACATACACAGAACATGCAGAAAATTTGGCTTTAATAAAGCAGCATGCTAGTCCCCAAATAATTACATTAATGAACAGTGGATTTACTGTGAAGATGTTGGCAAGACACTCACTTGGATAGAGAAGAAGGTGAGAACAGATTGAGAGACTTCTTGGCATAGTCCATCCTATTCAACCAGTACGATCTGAGTTTTGGAAAAACAACAAAACCAAAATAGATAAGGCAATAAAAACAGAATGAAAAACAAACAAAAAGGTTGAAGTATCTGAACAGGTAATACAGCGTATTCAATAGCCAGCAAAGGGAACAGTCTGTGCAAGAGCAATTCACATATCACTGCCAATCTAAGCCATGAGATGAGTAGTTTAAAGGTGAACAAGATAAGATTTAATATCCCATTAATCATGAACTAAGAACATGTTTTAAGCTGTACAGAACACTAAGAGCATCCTGGTCTTAATAAAGGCTTTTCCTGATTCACAAGAAAAATTTAGTTTACTAAAGCTCCTTTTAGGATTTCTGTTTAAATCAACCCAAATAAAGTCTTTAAGTATATATTAATGTACAGGACTCTGAAATAGAATCTTAAAAACATTACAGGACTGAGATCATCATAACATAGTAAAGTATCATGTGAATATTTCAATAATCTGATAGATGTAACCTGAACATTACAGTTGAAACCAAATCATTTTCTTTTTTTCAATAGAAGCATTTCAGGCAAGCCACATCACCCACCCAGATAGGAATATGTAACAGCCTGGATTATGACTGGATTATTCTAAATCCAATAAAGCACTGACATATTCAAGAAGCCATTGAATTCTCTGTACAGAACATACCCTACCTTGATTTCACTCTTCTGGTCTTTGCTCTTCAGTATCACACTTCTGAGAGTTTTCACTCCTGTGTTAGGTCAGTCAGATCCCTGTGTTGCTGAAATGTCACTGTATTCTGTGTGGCTGGCCTCTTTCTAGTCCTGTAGTGTCCTTGCGTCACTCATTCTTTCACCTTTGCCCCAGTCTGACAGCAGGGAGGACATGGGTCTACAGCTGTGTTAAGCAAGACAGCTTGGCAGCCTCCCAGGCTCCAAACACTGCACTGCCTCACGTATGAGTCTTCTCAAAAGCACCACAGACACCAATCACTCATTTCTTAATTTTAATCATTGTGTGTTTCAGAGAATATTAGTGAACATATGCAGATCATTTTACATGTTTTAACATTTTGATTAGCATATTTACAGTATAGTCACTTTTAGTCATATAGCCGTAAATATAAAATCTCCTAAATGGTTCATGGATTGGATGTATGGTTCTAGGAAAAAAACATTAATTGGTAGAGAACCTTTACTGTATGTAGAGGTTATTTCAGCTTAAAAAGGTTCTTTACACCTCCATTAATAGGTTCTTTAGGGAACTTTTGTTCTACTGTGGCATCACTGCCATGAACCTTTTTTGGTACCTTTAAAATCACTACTTGTGAGAAATCTTTAAAAAGAAAAAGTTAAATTAATAAACCTCTACTGCACACAGATAGTCCTAAGCACAACTTAAAATGCTGCCCACAAGAACAATTTTAAATACTGCTAAAGGAAAAAAAAGGATAAGCGTAATTTATATTTGTGTGTTAATATATTTTATTGCTTTATTCCATAAGAAAAATGGGTAAGAAGGCAAAACTATGATTTCACAATACTTAAAGAAGTTTTAAGGATACACGATACAGTTTTATACTAGTAGTGCCATATTTAAAAACTGTAATCAAAAACTGGTAGTGATTTTTGCTGTGGCTTATAATGCTGAGTGGGAAGTAATGAAGCAATGAAATTTAAAACCTGACACTTTAGAGTACACACTCTACACACTCATGTCATATGATCTGTACTAAGGAGTGTGAAAAACACAATGCTTAAGTGTGTACAAAGGTTTAGGAAATGTAGAACACCTTCTGAGAGTTGATCAACAAATCAGCTGGTGGAAGGGTGGAAGTCCAGCCATGACATCATAAAGAACAGGTCATCGTCGTCATTCTGATGTCCTTATACAGCGTCTCTTATCTGGCATTTCCTGTAAAGATACTGAGAAAGAAAGATACTAGAAAGTCTGAGCTCACTGTCTTGTCACCAAGCGAACAAATGATGACTGTGGTTCCAAGGGCGTGGCCTTCTATTTCAGCCCCATTTCAACAGGCAACTAATGCGCAATTAGCAGAACTTACACATTTATCTTTGCATAATGTCTGAAACAGAAGAAGAAAAATGCAATTGCAAATCAATGCTCATGCTCTTATGAAACACGACCTTCAGTGGTAGTGGCTAAACTATAAATAAAGGGCTTGTATTGAACCTGCAGTGTAGTTTGCTGTCAGACAGGCTGAAGAGGAGTGAAAGCTAAAGAGTCTGATGACTGACAGATCAGATTAATCTGTTGAGTGAGGGATGGGGAGAGAGCGTTTGGTTTTTAGGTACAAGGGAGCATGCCATTACCCCAGTGAAGGGGATAAAACGACACCATCCTCTCCTCATCTTCTCTCAGATGACCTCTTGAGTCAGGGCCAATCTTAGAGGAGATCTGGGAGCCTCAGGCAATACTTTGGCCTAGTAGAGTGTCTCTTTCTCAAGATGTTTTCTAATGCCAAGCCATTTCACACAGTCTGTGACCCTGGAGAATTTTCAAAAAGTCGCACGCTTGCACACAAACACATTTTGCAGACACACACACACACACACACACACTTGTAATACTGTCTTGAGAGAGGTTTTCAGCTGAGCTATGTAATACTGCAGTTACATGCTCATATATACACCTACACCTAACCTGAAATTTAACCCTATATTCTTTCTCTGTCCACATTCTAAGGCTTATTATCCAAAAACAAAATGATTGGGAGGAGAAATGGAAGTCTGGACCCACAGAAGTGTCAATGAAAATGTGTCAATGAGTTTTAAACCAGAAGTGGCTTGTCCACGTAAGTAACTTAGGCATGACTAAATGTAAAAGGAAAATAAAAATAACATATTTCAGAAATCACAATACACAATACAGTTGTATGGTATTCAACATTTTCTGTATATCTCTGTATTTGACCAACCTAACTGATATGGTTGTCTGAAAACAGTGCGCCCTATTATTAAAAAAGTAAATGCTGTAAGCACACCAGCATCATGCATCAAGTCAGCTCTGCAATTGTCTTCTATAGAGTAAATTTGAAGACTTTGACTGGACAGCTGAAACCCTAGATTAGGGGTGGGGAACTGATTTTCCTGTGCAGGCGCACCTGAATTGACTCCTCAGCTGATTACCAGGTTTATTTTGTGTGCTAAAGCAGGAAAATCATCAAACTGTGCTGGACTCTGGCCCTCCACTCCTGAATTAAACCTTCTACTTTTTAAAAGCTGTTTAAGCTTGCCCCAAAAAAATGACTGACAAGATTCTAACCAATCACTGCTCATCAACTCTCTCTTTCTCCACCAAGCCAGCAAGAATAGCACCATTGTAATTTACAATAGAAAATATAAAAATGTGTTACGGAGCAAGCACCTGCTAAGGTGATACTTTGGAGGGTGGTTTTCTTTCATTCCTGAAGAAAAAGTTTTAGATTACGCTACATGCTCACAGCTTTATGTCGCTAAAACAAGCTGCTCTAAGGTAAGTTAAACATTGTCTACGTTACTGTAGTTTCTAACACTCATTTTAACATGATGTCTAATGTTACTGAACAATGTTAAGATCATTAGTGAGCTAGGTTACACTTTGATAATTTAGTTGTTGACAGATAGCTTGATAAATAAACTTAAACAGGACTTTGCAGTTAAAAAGAAATGTGTAATGATACAAGGGATAGCACATGCAAGTGTGACAAAAGATGTCCACTCAGAGTAACATTGCACCAAATAGCTTTAGTGTTAGCTTTAGTATTAGTTCATCTGAAACAGCATGCTTCATCACTTAAAGCCCCCAAATAGATTCATAGTTTCATTAATATTAATATTAACATGGATTCAATAATACTTTTTGGTTTAAACTAGCTTACATTCATACAGGCATTCATTTTATCAAAGATCAGACACATGTGTGTGCAAATGTTTGAACCCCCTTGGTGAAATGAATGTTGATGAAATGAAATGTTCCTCTACAGGGAACAAGTGTGAATAGGGCATTTTCTGCTAATTTTTGCACACAATTTCTATTTTTTGCTGAAGTTAAAATATTGGAAGAAATAATACATGTAATATGTATTATTAAAATGTAAGAATAAATGTGCCATATTTTTTCCCTGATTAGCTAAATTCAGCTAAATAAAGGATGTTCTCTGTAGGATGTGTTGATTCAGACTTGACCACCAGCTGCCACTGCTTTTAGCCCTTTAACCAAATGTTATATGACATGCAAATTAAGGCTTTTAATGTTTCAAATGAAGGATGAAATGACTAAAACAAGATAGTTTTCAAGTTTTTGTAGCATTGTGGGGAAATGTGGTCTATAAAGACGTGCACACAGCAGTCTACATAGAGGTGTTTACACATGCTCTCTTTTTCACTTCACACACGCCTACACCTGTTGGGCCGTGTTTGTTGTGCATGGCGGAGTAATAATGAGAATATCTGCAGGGATTAGGGGAGAAGATGGTGCAGGAGGGTAGGATAAAAGCCTAAGTGCATTAAGATGACAGTATCCTGCTGTTATTGTTGTTTCTATCTCTCTCTATTGCTTTCTCTCTTTATCTTTCTTTCTGTCTCTCTCTCTCTCTCACACACACACATACAGACCGCATTAAGTGATGCACAAAGGCATTACTTAAACCACCCTAAAAACTCTGAAAGGCTGTACTTCAGAAACGGTCATCCGCTAAGCAAATAACCTCCTGATTACAACAATGTCCCAAGTGCCAGTTGAACCCATTCAGGAAGAAAGAGAGGTCAGACCCCATGATAACCAATCTGGGAAAAAAAAGGTCCAATCAAATCAAATGAAGCATGCTAAGTACTAGGTTGCTGTAATGCTGTCGCAGACGTCAGCATACAAATATCAGTGAGACTTGGCCTGCTGTACCAATCTCTGTGTTTTTTAGTTTTTCTCATCTCATTCTGCCCCTGGGGAGGGCAGGGGGTGTTACACTGCTGCTATCGACTGATAACATCAAAGTCAAGAAGTGATGGGCTGCAGGTCAGAAATGATTCCTCATTACATCAGTCATGTCATTCGCCTTCTGCAGCAAGATAGTGACCACCTGCTTCAGCTGCAGTGGAGCTAATGCCACCGTGTGGAGAGGGAATGCTTCAGCTCCTCCAAACTCAGGAGCGCAAGCAAAGCCTGTCTGAGTGAAGATCAGTAATGGGTAATGGCTCAAGTTCAGAGATTGGAAACAGGGACAGTTCATGGTCACGTTTATGTGTTAATCCTTATCACAACTAATTTTATTCAACACGCCTTTCACCTAATGAATGAACCAAGGGATGTAAACAAACAAAAGAAAATTAATAAACACCATTTGGATGATCAATACAGAAATAGGCACCACATTGGCCAATTTCTTTTGAGAATTATTCCTTCTAGTTGTCTTTTGTCAATAGTCACAAAATTTATCTTTGTCATATGAATTTGAGTGTGTATTTGGTGCAAATGGAGGAAAGAAGGTTGTTGCAAATAAACATTAGAAATAGGAACTACTCATCCTTCCACTTTCAGCTAAATAGTCTGATCTTTCATTTAACAGTAATGAGAAGCCTTTCAAATATACTTTATTGGTAAATCTACATTCACTGCAGAAATCACAAAGATTCCTCCTTTTTATGTACACAACATTTTAAAAGGTATCATTATCAGTATTGGATTTTTGATTTTAGTCTTACTGTTTGGCTTTGCATTGAAAAGAAAACTAGTGGTGTCTTCCTTCCCTAATTGCTAGCAGGGTCACTGGTTTAAGCCCTTAAATGGCCTGGGTCCAAAGTGCTATTATTCACTTTTATAACCTGTAAAAAGCTCCACCAGTTTGCATTGAAGTCCCTGTAGCTACTTAATAATAAGCTTTAGTCTGTAATACGCTTGCAATTTTACACAGTTAAACTGATTAGCAGTATCAATTGTATCAAAACCAGTGCCTTTTGATCTAAGTCTTATAATTGCCTGGTGCATTGTGACGTCATGTGGGCATGCAAGGGAAGCGCTGCAGGGTTGGAACAGAAAGTCCAGAGGACCGCTGTGTCCTCGCCACACCACAGAGAGAAATGAACAAACTGGAGCCCGAGGCACCATGACTCATCTCCATTTATGCATACCGTGTATGTCCAAAAGTATGTAAACACCTGCTCATCCAACATTTTTTCTGAAATCAGTGGTATTAATAACAGCCTCTACTTTTCTGAGGCGGCTTTATACTAGATGTTGGAACATTGCTGCGAGGATTTGATTGCATTCAGCCACAAGAACAAATAATGAGGTCAGCTGCTGATGTTGAACAATTAGTTCTGGATCACAAATGCCACTCTGGCTCATCCCAAAGGTACTGGATGGAGCTCCATCACTCCAGAGAACACAGTTCCACTGCTCCACAGCCCAGTGCTGGGGAACTTCATACAAGTGTTCACAATTGAACACCAGCAGCAGAAGCACCTGAAAGTAGCTGAATTAATTAATTACAAAGGATGTCTAGATACTTCAGGATATATAATGTATTCCTATCTGAAAATATGTATGTAATGCACATTAGACATTAGACAGGATTCCAAAAGTTTTTTACTGATCGCATGTTCACCCTGATGATCACAACTGAGACCTTTCGTTCCATAGGCTGAATTAGAATGGTTAAATGTTGTGTCTACTCTTAACTGACCAAAGGAAATCTCTTAAACTGAGAAAAAAAGCCTTTATCCTTGGAGAACCACAAGATTGTATCATCTTTCAGACATTTGGTCCACACAGACAGCTAAATATAAGGCCACACACACCCACATTTATTATCATTGCTGAATTATCCTTTTTTTCATTCTATTTGTGGGCCAACATATTTATGAGTTCCGTTAATTAATGATGATCTTTGTCAGTACCATACATATCATAGCACTGGGGACAATATCCGCCCCCCCATTGTCCTGTTCTCTGTCACACACCACCACGCAACCCATCTCAGCCATTCACTCTTAGCAATGCATCACCTCTGTTATTAAAAACTGTTACGTCATAAGGCCAAGCAGAGACAAACGGATTCCAATTGTTAGAATTTATTATACAAGCATACACAGAGGAACAAACTGACAGATCTGAGTAGCAGACCATTCATTTTTCTGCTGGTGTGTTTGACTATTTAATAGGCTATGCCTAGTGTTTCTTTAAAAAAATCTGACAAGTTTTCTATTAGGTTTCACAGTAATTTCTGGGTTCATGTTAAAAGTAATTTAGCAAAGAAAAACAAATAGGAGAACGTTTTAGTCACAGTATTCTAAGTTTATTATTTGTCAGTAGACTTCTGCATATCTCTCAGTCACAGATGGCTCCTGCAATTATATTGGTTTTATATTACTGAAATTCAGTCCAAACTTTTAAATGGTAGTGTAGATTGTGTAGTGCACTGTGTAAGGAATGGGGAGCCATTTGACACTGAGCTTGAGCCTCTTGGCTTCTCTTTGCTCCTGGATTTGCCCTCCCTCATGGTCTCAGTCCATCTCGAGCCCAGCACCTATTTTCTCTTGCCAATACGTGCCATCAGCTCGGCATTGGCCGCAGCTTTGGCCCTCATGTCGTGGTTCTTGGCTAGGTCTATTAGGACACTCAGGATGGAGGTGGGCACGTCGAGGGACAGGGCAAAGCGAGAGCCCTGAGCTGCTCTTTTGGGAGCCAGGGCTGCAGGTCGCACAAGCCGGACGTGCCGGACCTCGGGCAGGACGTTGATGGCCACAGAGTTCTGCTCGTCGTTCTCCTCACCACTTTCCGGCAGCTGCTGAGGCTTAGTGTAGCTCTGTCTCTGACAGAGAGCAGTACAAGCAAAGAGCAGTAGCAGCAGGTAGAAACAGAACCCCCTCCTACACATGGTCACCTCTCAGCTGGGCAATCTGTGCACAGTGGGCAGAGCAAGGGGAGAGGACAGAGGGGTCGAAAGATGATGAAGGATAGAATAGAAAGACAAGTGTAGGAAAATGACAGATCAGTCAGTATGAAAACACACACAACAAACTGTCATAGCACTATGTGAATTTACTCTTTTTTGATGTGAGTTACAAAGTATAATTTGATCTCTATGTCATTGTATAAAATATACTTTTAAAAAAGGAGAGGCAAAACATCATGACATAATAAAGGAGCCAATACTGGTTCTTTGGAACAATGCTAAAGAAAAACACATTTTGGTTTCCTAACGAACCTTTCAATTAAAGTATGTGTGAAGAGCCTATGCAAAGTTTATAGAACCTCTACATAATGTAAACGTTCTATCAAAAGGTTTCAACATTTTGAAACTTTTTTTTAATGTAGCAAGTGAGAAAATTGTGCATCAAAATTTCCAATAACCTCTGCAAAGTTAATGATTACGGGTGATAATTGTATCAGCACATCCATTATCTACTACTCACCCTCTGTCTTACCTGAATTGCTGCAATGCACCGTAAACTCACTTCCCCTCTTCTCGATTCTTGAAGCAGATTTATGAAGCAGTGCAGAGGTTTTAGCTCACACTTCTGTCACCTTTACGTTGTTCCTTTATCTCTGCTTCAACAGCTGGTCACCCTGTCCTGCTCTTCAGCACATCTAGATGAAGCTGGACCTCTTGTGCGAAAAGGCAAATGTTCATGTGAGGTTCTTCCCCTTTTCCTAGTCACCCCTCAACCCACTCCCACCCTTATCCTCTCTCTCTTTGCCTACGTCTTTCCGCCCACCACTGCATCACCCCCTTCTTCTTAACCCACCCCCCTACCACTCTGTTTATCTGCTCTATCTCTCCTCTTCATGCTCCTCTCCCTCCTTTCATTTCCCCCTCCCTCATCTCCATCTCATTGTTTGTCTAAAAATACATATTGGAGTGATTAAAGATATTCCACATTGTTTCTTGACTGAGCTTTAATGAAAGGGGCAAGCTGTCCTCTCCTTTTGCTTAAAGCAGAAGCACTGACTGCAGATATCCAAACCCGTAGCGTCCCATTAGCCGTAAACATCTACTGACGTCTACCTTCTCAGAGTAGGCCTATTCATAGGCTGTTTTTGAAAGAGTGTTTATGAGACTGATGAAGGTATTTTGGACCCTTAAGCACATGTATCAGTTGGGAAAATAAGAGAAAGGATGCTTTCTGGCTGTCATCACCTGCTCCTCACCAAATGGCACTGGAGATTCAGCATAATATTCAGCTTTCTTGGTAATGAGCATTTTTGGCACATGAGCTTTGAATCTTTTCTGTTTTCTTTTTGCAAAACATGCTTTACTGTTTGACACTGGGTAAATGCAGTGTAGCACTTTTACAGGGTTAGTGGTGCAGCACTAATGTGCTTCACTTCATGGCCAAGACTAAAGTTGATTGGTCAGAGATGAGGCAATGGCTTGGCCTCGCAGTGACATTATCTTTGGTTTACAGGTGATGTTTTCCTCTTAACTTCAGTTTGGTAACAGACTGAAACATCCTGTACTTTTCTCTCTCCTGTTGCAATAGTGAAGATACCTGTTGGAGGCCTCCCAATTGCACACTGCGGCCACACTTTGTTGCAGGGATGGTTTCACAAGGCAGAGATACTGTTACACCAGCAGCACTAATGATGCTTTGAATTTTGTGATCTGAGCCTAAAAGCTTTTTTCCAGCTCCTTAGTTCAAGCTCCCTAGTGGAGCTCAAGGCAGGCCCTGAGAATGCTGCTTTTGGTATAGGCCATGTTCATTCTAATCTAACCATACAGTGTTGTGTCAGCATTGTTGGTGCTATTACCACAAAACTGTTAATAGGTCTTTAAAAATGATTTCTTTCAAGTCTGTTTTTCAAGTCTGTCTTTCAGGTTTGATGCTGAAATTTCTGGCATGGGCTGTTTGACTTATTCTGGGTGATGTGCTGCATCTTGTTTTTAATGAGCAAGACAGCATAAATCACTAGTTTGTGAATCAAATACAATTTTCAAGTATTTTTCCAGTACATTGGTACTTCTAGTTTACTGTATTTAATACACCACTCATGTAGACTTGAACAATTAATAAATGTCATAATGCAAACCTGGCTGCAGCACTAATATAACTTCTTTTTGGCTACAAGTGAGATGGCAACAAAACTGAATATTGAAGTAATGAACTGGAGAGAGTTGGACATAAGCACAGATCCTAAATTAGGAAAAGAAATAAGGAGAGAGGAAGACTAGAAAACTATCTTTCTCCAGTGTCTCCTCCAGCCATAGTCATCAAGAGATAATCCTCATCTGAGTAATGAAATGTTCAGTCCTGCATTTTCCAGTATGCTTTTGTGCTTTTGCTCGCTAGAAATGCAAGACTTATGCCCTTGAGACAAAAGATAGCTCCACCTCCAGAAAATACACAAAAGGTTACAACACCATCAACATATCAGTCACCATACCCAATTGTAGGGCCATGGCTAACATTTAAAGCCCCATAATATAGGCATCCCTGGACTAGCTCTCAGTTAACGCAAGTGTGTGGACACCTGACCATCACATATATATGAGCTTGTTGGACCATGGACATTAATATGGAGTTGCCCCCCATTGCTGGCTATAACAGCCTCCATTCTTCTAGGAAACCTTTTCACAGGATTTTGGAGTGTGTCTGGGGAAAAACAGATGAGGAAACAAATGCCAGTTTCATCTTAATGTTAAGTCAAGAAACTGGTGAGTTAATGTTAGGGAAAATACTGAAAGTCTTAAGGCTTAAACTCATATCACTCAGCATTTATGAAATGTTTTAGACTAATCAGAGACGAAGTTGCCTTATATTTGCTGTTGGTTGTGCTGTTAGTCATGTAGATACACTATTAAATTCATTGCCTCTTTCCTGAGTTATGAGCTCAGTGATGTTCTAATGTTAATGATTGCCAAAACAAAAAAAGTGTCAGAACAAATCAGTGCATTAATAAAGTCAGTCATTTGCAACAGTATAAACACCTCCAATCAAGTTACATGTTTGTTGATTTTCTAAGTGAAAAAAAGATAACACATCTTATATCCTAGGGTTCAGTCATGTGATTTTTCTCTTGTGGCTGCAATATTTGGGAGCACATTTCTGGCTTGGCTATTCTGCACGAACATAACTAGAGGTGAAAGATGGCTAAAATTACTCACCTTACTTTGGAAGAGATAAAATGTTACCTTGACAAAGTTGATAAAATAAACTGAGATCCTTATACAGTTTCCCCTGAACTCCTGGTCCCACTTAAACTGGCAGAAAGCTACCAGTTTTGTGGTTTTCTGACATTTATTTTTATCTCATACACAACCCCGCTCCCTATTCTGGAGAGTCTCTCAAAGCATATGAAAGCACAAAAGCCTACTGGCTCTTCATGTCAGGGTGGGTAAAAGGATCCCATGGTGTTGCATAAAGAGGAGAAAAAACTCTTTGTCATCGTATAAAGGGTAAGAAGACATCAGCTAATTAACACAGATGTGAGCAATGGTAGCCTTTAGATAACTTTTGCCAATGTTATAAGCCAAGAGATAAACAGTTGTCCCCCTAACTTTACTTCTCTGTTTCTGGAGATATAAAGGATGTTTGAATGGAGAAACATAAACGTTAAATATAAGACTGAATGTCATGGGTTGGAAAACTTTGATGTGTTTCAACAGCTGTAACATTGTAAGTTTGCTAGTGCAGTTAGTTCAGAGTTCAGCTCCAGTCCTGCAATTGAGACCTTTTAGTTGTTTTAATTGTAGTTTATATTATTAGCTAAATAATCCTAAGTAAATTCTTGAGCTGGATGAGGTGTGAATTGCACACATACAATGCAGGGGCTCCAAGTCTAGATTTTAAAAACATTGAATTAAATGTCTGTGTAGTCTCTCATCATTCAAGGCTTCTGTCGCATCTTACAGGTTAATCGTTCACAAAGCACAGCAAATTGAAGGCATCGCTCTAGCACAGTCACTCCTTGATTTGGCCCTCAAAATAGTGGTGACTATACAGCGTGACATCATGCAAAATGCAAGAATAGGCAACACACTTAAAAGCAACATTTTTGTTCAAATTTTAGTCCAATTTTAGAGTTTAACATGTTGGAAAAAACAGAAAACAGAAAACCAAAACAGAGCGCCATAACTTTTGCACAGTCTATTTTTTCCATTGTATGTTAAATTCAGTAATTATGTATTAAATGTAGAAGTGTGCTCTGCAGAGGATACAACTGTATGTACTATCATACTTATAAAGTCTAGCTCTAGTTCACCAGACACAGAATGGCGAATGTGCATGGTGTAATTTGTCTTGCACTATTTACTGTTTTGACCTAGAATGTGATATTTGCGGTGTAATGGCATGCTGTCAGTCACCACACACTATTATTTTGATAATGGTGGCTTTATTTAGAAATGTTCTACAATAGCAAGTCTGCCCAGAAGGCTGTTATGCTTTTATGATTTCTCTGCACTGCCGTGGTGGTATTAAACCTCTTTCTGAGTCATAGATCACATCTTCATTTTTATATGTGTTCAGTTTGTATCATTGAAAGATTATATGCTGTACATTTATTCCGTACAGAAACTGATGACATACAGCAGATTTGTGTCACTAAAATGAACCCTAGACAATCTTCTGAACTGATGATCATGACCATCATCAATGACAGTGATGATGGGCTGTGGCTGCACGGGCAGTCAGGCTCTGCTGGACAGTAATAAGCTGCAGTGACGTCAGTCACTTTCAGTATTCAGTGCAGTATTCAGTTCAAAAGCACAGTGATTCATCGGTCCACCAGCTTTCACCATGTCATACACATCTGTGACATCACACAGAGATGAGTGCTGTCGCATCAGTTAAATGCGCTTAAATGAATTCTGTTGAAGGCAGGCGGGGCTAATTAATGACCCACCCATGCCGCAGTACAGTTTAATATGCCAGATTTGGAACAAGAAGTTCTTCTATCTTAAGACTTTTTCTTGGCCTTGTAACACTTCTTATTGTCCATCTTCTAGTCACAGAGACTACTCTGAGCTGTCTCATTACCGAGTGCACAAAAAGGCCAATAATATTAATCAGTTTTGATCCACTGTTAATATGCAGTTAAACCTAATGTCAGTGACTAGTGCTTTCTCCTGATTTGCAGGCTGCTATGATTTACTGTTTTGATCTAGCATGTAATGTTTTTTGTTGAAATGACAAGCTCTTAGTCACCAGAGATGCTTATTTCAATAACAAAGATTTGAACTTTTTTTTATGACAAGAATCAATTTTGTAAGGTTATGGACCTTTTATGATAACAGAATTCAAATGCTTTTAGAAATAGTGGTTCTTGTCTGAACCTTTATATTATAGAGCAACGTCTTCGCAAAATGTACTTTCACTCCTAAGAACTTGTTTTGGTTTGATTTGACACCTTTATTTTTAAAGGGTGCATAACACAGAAAACTGAGTTGTATTTTTTTTAAATAAATGACTTTGATGTACAACCCCAATTCCAATGAAGTTGGGACGTTGTGTAAAACATAAATAAAAACAGAATACGATGATTTGCAAATCCTTTTCAACCTATATTCAATTGAATACACTACAAAGACAAAATATTTCATGTTCAAACTTTTATGTTTTTTGCAAATATTCACTCATTTTGGATTTGATGCCTGCAACACATTCCAAAGAAGTTGGGACAGGGGCATGTTTACCACTGTGTTTCATCACCTTTTCTTTTAACAACACTCAATAAGCGTTTGGGAACTGAGGACACTAATTGTTGAAGCTTTGTAGGTGGAATTCTTTCCCATTCTTGCTTGATGTACAACTTCAGTTGCTCAACAGTCCGGGGTCTCCGTTGTCGAATTTTGCGTTTCATAATGCGCCACACATTTTCAGTGGGAGACAGGTCTGGACTGCAGGCAGACCAGTCTAGTACCTGTACTCTTTCACTATGAAGCTATGCTGTTGTAACACGTGCAGAATGTGACTTGGCATTGTCTTGCTGAAATAAGCAGGGACGTCCCTGAAAAAGACGTTGCTTGGATGGCAGCATATGTTGCTCCAAAACCTGGATGTACCTTTCAGCATTAATGGTGCCTTCACAGATGTGCAAGTTACCCATGCCATGGATACTAACACACCCCCATACCACCAGAGATGCTGGCTTTTGAACTTTGCGCTGATAACAATCTGGATAGTCCTTTTCCTCTTTGGCCCAGAGGACACGACGTCCATGCTTTCCAAAAACAATTTGAAATGTGGACTCGTCAGACCACAGGACACTTTTCCACTTTGCGTCAGTCCATCTCAGAGGCTCGGGCCCAGAGAAGCCGGCGGCATTTCTGGGTGTTGTTGATATATGGCTTACACTTTGCATGGGAGAGTTTTAACTGGCCCTTGCAGATGGAGCGGGGCAGCGCGGTGGCACGGTGGGTAGTGCTGTTGCCTCACAGCAAGGAGGCCTGGGTTCGATTCTGTGTGTGGAGTTTGCATATTCTCCCCGTGTCTGCATCGGTTTCCTCCGGCTTCCTCCCGCAGTCCAAAGACATACAGTCAGGCCAATTGGACATGTTACATTGCCCCTAGGTGTGAGTGCCTCCTGCCTTCCACCCGATGACTGCTGGGATAGGCTCCAGCACCCCTCCTGCAACCCTGAGGGAGAAGTGGCTTAGAAAATGTGTGTGTGTGTAGATGGAGTGACGAACTGTGTTCACTGACAATGGTTTTTTTTTAAGTGTTCCTGAGCCCATGTGGTAAAATCCATTACAGAATGATGTCGGTTTTTAATGCAGTGCTGCCTGAGGGATCGAAGGTCACGGGCATTCAATGTTGGTTTTCTGCCTTGCCGCTTACTTGCAGAGATTTCTCCAGATTCTCTGAATCTTTTGATGATTTATGGACTGTAGGTGATGAAATCCCTAAATTCCTTGCAATTGCACATTGATAAATGTTGTTCTTAAACTGTTGGACTATTTGCTCATGCAGTTGTTCACAAAGTGGTGAACCTCGCCCCATCTTTGCTTGTGAACGACTGAGCCTTTCAGGGATGCTCCCTTTATACCCAATCATGACACTCACCTCTTTCCAATTAACCTGTTCACCTGTGGAATGTTCCAAACAGGTGTTTTTGAGTATTCCTCAACTTTCTCAGTCTTTTATTGCCCCGTCCCAACTTCTTTGGAATGTGTTGCAGGCATCAAATTCAAAATGAGTGAATATTTGCAAAAACAATTTGAACATTAAATATCTTGTCTTTGTAGTGTATTCAATTGAATATAGGTTGAAAAGGATTTGCCAAGCATCGTATTCTGTTTATATTTATGTTTTACACAACGTCCCAACTTCATTGGAATTGGGGTTGTACATTGTGAAAATTGTTTATTTCAAAATGTATCATTCACTCAACAGTTTGTACAGGCCAACTTTATACTACTCCTCTATTAATCTCTATTTTTCTGTTTTCCTATTTTCTTGATTCTGGCATGTATTTAATTAATTATCTATTTCCCTGTACATTTATTTGAGAATAAGTGGTATATTAACCTTTTAATACACTTTATAAACTACCTTTGCATATATAGCCTCTCCAATTTACACAGTTATGATGATGCTAGTTTCCTTAAAGGTGACAAAGAATTAAGTTTTTCACTATTTTAAAATAATTAATTAATAATTAAGGGTATGTGGCTTTGGTCAGAGCGACAAATGCCTAGATGCAGTTTTAGACACATTTACATTTTGCTGGTTTACAGAGAGGCGCCACGATGGCTCCCACAGAAGCCACAAGTTGAAATAAAAAAGGCAGGAAAACCAGTGAATCTGCATAAATAAGCTAGGCCATCACACTATTTAGTTAGCTATGCTAGTTCCTTGGAGCTTGCTAGTAGCTAATGTTGTCTATACTAGCTACTTGCTTTGGACCTCAACCACAACACATGGTAAATTTAAATTCGTCTCTTACTATGGAATTTTCAATTTAAGCTGATCTGACTTCAGCCATTAAAAAGCTGAGAAAATCCCACAATGTGGCTAGTTTCCTGTTGTTTGGGTTATTATGCTAATGAAGTTAGAACTGCTCCTCTGTCTCTTCAGAATGAAACGCTGAGCGAAACCTGCCCAATATTGTGCATGGTTTGTTGAGTCTAGAGTGAAATATGCAAAGCAACTAAAAACTTTGAATTAAAGTTGTCTGGAATCCTGGTAAAGATGTGGGAGCTGAGGTTGGCTTCCTATTTGCCAGCTTGTTTTGCAGATTTTTCCTTCCATTGTATTTGGTGATGCAGTTACATTCTGGTGCCTGTACACGCTGTAGCATTTAAGGTGGAACAGAACATTTGATTAAGTAGCTGGTAAATAGGAAGTCAACTTCAGCCTCGTTTAAAGATGAACATCAAGCATGTGTACTGAAAGTGCAGACATCACCTCTACAGCCTAAAACTGTACATTTCTGAATGTCATTTTCATTGCTTCTGCTCCATTGTCCTTGTTTCATTCTTCACAATACCTGCTGGGCTAGAATGTAGGCTGATGTATGTACATTTTGGGAGTGTAAATATTAATGAATCAAGAACATTGCACAACAGTTTACGATTTTAGGACTGGCCTGTTTTACCACCCTCTTCTGCAAATGGGGAATTTGTATTTCAAGGAGGAGACACCGTGTTCGATGTCAAACTCTTTGCTGTTAACAAAATGTCAAACTCTCCTAATTCGACAATAACAATGAAAACACAGTTTTCCATTCTGTGGCACCATTAAGCTCCCCTACAGGATTTGTAATGTTAATTTTAGAGGCATTAGAGGCATGCTAGCAGTAGTGTATAAGGTATTTAAAACAAAAAATAACAGCTAAAAGCTAGCATTATATGTATGTATGCAGGAAGTGACAGATGTTAGGTAAACCCTACAACTCCACTAAAATCTAGAAGTACAAATCTCCATCTATGTAAACGTGTCACTTTATTTATTCACAATTAATTTAAAGGACACTGGGTTAATACAGTCTTGACCTATCAGATTACAGGATGGAACATTTCAACTAGAGAATCAGAGTGCAATTGAGGAAATTCAACTAGCCTCCCAGATTGCAGGAATGATGATCAAGTAGCCAGTCAGGGAGTTAATCAACTAGTTGATCAGAGATATAAATCAAAGTTATTTGATAGCATCCAGAATGACTCATATTTCAAAAGCATGTTGCACGGCATTTTTTTCATGTAACATTCTGTGAGTCACCCACTGCCCCATTCATCATTGGTCATGTTTGCATCTACTCAACCATATTTCTGCACCCTTTAATTAGAGAAAACATAAGGACCCTGTCTCAGAAGGACAGTCTTTAAAAGGCATTGATTCAAACTGTCTGAGTCACACGTTGCAGGCAACGTTAAAAAGTGAGCTTGATTTCTTATCCAACATACATTTGATGTCATAAAATGTTTTATGGTCCAGTTTAGCTCAACAGTATTCACTCATTGGCAGATTATGATCAACATGAAAATGAACTGGACACAGTGATGAAATCTTTAACATGACAAACTTTGCTACTTCACACACACCTTTTGGGAGGGCTCTTTGCCCCCCCCCCCCCCCCCCCCCCCCCCCCCGCCGCCCCCCCACCAAACACCCTCCACCTGTGTTGTTAATGCAGAGTGAGGTACATGTTTCTATCAGTTTCCTCTAATAAACTCTAATTTCTGGGAACTGACTCACTTTGCCAGACGAATGAATAAAATTCCACTCATATATCGGTTTTAACACCTGCATTGTCATTCCTAGTTGTTCATGTTCTCCAACAGCCTAAAACAAAAAAATTATCCCAAAACGTACTTCTCTTTCTGCTCCAGCACTCCTGAAGCCAGTTATAAACAGAGTGCTGCACCTCAATCTGCAAAACTGAGCATTTTTCAGTCCACATTTCTGTTTCATCGGCTCAGTGGATAATGAGCAAAAGTGTTTATTCACCATTAGTTCAGTATAAGTATGCATTGCCACATAAATGATCAAATAAAGGTTATGCAGACAACACTTGAACTATTCCCTGAATGAAAGTGGTTGACAAGCCGCTTGTTCTATCACTATAGACCAGCCAAGCTATTGACTGCACTGAAACACCTACATCTAGCAGAGTTTTGACTGGTCAAATATCGGAATATAGGATAATGGAAACCATCCCTGCTGAAAAAGACCACTAGAACCATTAGGATTAAACTCTGATGGTATTGTTTTCTAATGAGAATTGGCTTAACAGTTAAAGATGACTAGTTTCCTGTAGAACACTTTTCTGTAGTTTCCTGTGATATCAACCCACCAGGAAAACACAAAACCCCATTACTGATTATTCCTGGTACACCACCAGGAACCAACAGAAACTTCTATGATTTTTTTTCCAGTCTGGCTGATTTTGAAAACACAATGACCTCTAACATTATAGGCCCTATTTGGAACCCATGTTCATAAAAATGTACTGATCTTTCTCCTCATGTTTTGTAAATTATTGTAGTTATAGAATTGACACATGCCTGATATATTAAACACAGAATTAATAATATTAGTAAGCAAAAATCTGTCCATCATCCATATTTCTGTAGGGCTGCACACTGTTAATTGTTGCCAGAATACTGACCTCTGTAGTGCTCAATATTTGTGTTCCTTGTGGCCTGGAAACATTTACTAGCAAAAATAATCATTCATATTAAGTAAAAGTGGTAGAAGACCTGTCCAAAGGTAATTCTGCCTGGCTATTGGAGTAACATAATGAAGGAAATTATGTTTAGATGGATACATTTTAGCTCACCAAATTGTTTTCTTACATTATAATTTTGAGAGGCAGTTTCATTTAAGGAACAGAAAAGCTGATATTCTTGTGTACACAGTGTATGAAGGCAGTGCTAAGTGTGTGAACTCCTGATGGACACAAACCAAGAGACTGCTGTGAACAAAGCAACCCGTTTATTATCATTCATGCTGAAGAGGAAGAGTTTAACATCCCCCTGCTGGAGCACCCTTGCCAGTGCACTTGAAACCCCTCGATTTCACCTGTATTAACAATCTGGGGCGTCACTAGAGGCTCATGGATAGAGGGGCCTGGTGGCATGGGGGCATGGTTCCCCTGAAGAATTTTATAATAGCACCAAAATGTTTAAAATGCACATTTAGAGTAGCAAAAGCCAGAGAATGTCAAGTACATCAGCCATATAAAGGGTGTCAACCCTGGGAGCCTATCCCAGTGATAAATCCAGCCCAAAGAAAACATTTATTTTTTAGAAAACATCTGCACAAATATCTTGTTAAAACTGAAATGAAATACCCATATTTGCAGTTTTTTCTGAGGCTGTTTGGTTTGATGTGCAGTTTCATCAGATCTGCAACCTGATGGTGGTTTTATCTCAAGATGTTTAGACTGAGGAATGATGATGTTCTGATGCAGAAGTCAGAGGATGTCCTAAAATGTACCCTGTAGCCCCACCTAGTGCTAATTAACATATATTTAATGTTGGTCAGTTTGAAAACGAAAAAACAAAGAGGCAAATGAAAAGTAAATCTCCAGCAGGTGGCCTCAATTTTCATTTGCACTGGCCTTTTCATTCTGACTTAAAGCGCATCAATGCCAAAAACTGGATCACAAACTGTCACTTTGCTGTTGATTTACCAATTTTGCATTTTCATTTTGTCAGATATGCAGCCTATCGCTATGAAAAAGAAATAACAACGTACAAATTGCATTTTAGTTTTGACACACATTCTGCATTTCACAAAGAACAGCCAAAGCCAAAATGAAGCTTGAATTTTCTTATGCCTGTTAGCTTTTTCATTTTAGATATGGCCATGAAATTCCAGAATAAAAACTAAAATTAAATGATAATTAGCTGTTTTAAATTTATTTTTATTTCTGTCACAAATGACTTGTGCTTATGTGAAAAATGAAATTGCAAATGTATTTGCGCAGATGTTCGGAAAAAGAAATGGCTAAAAAATTAGTTTGCATTTACATTTTATTGTTTCAACTGTTTTATTGTTTTAACTTCTTTTTGACTGGATTTGCCTCCCATACTTGCAGTGGGAAAACTCGAACAAGAATCTGTTGAACAGGAAGCAACTTCAGCCTCAACCTTTTCACTGACATTCACTTAATGTAAACAATATATGGCAAATATTGATGTCATTCTTCCCAAATACTGAAGAGAAATCTAAAAACAAAGGTCATAAGGAGTTGTCAATAATGTTCTTCATATCCCTCTTGTTTGTTCACAATCTGACAGCCACTATGGAATGGAGGTTAAACCACAGACTCTGTGGGTTACGCTAGCTGGTTTAGCTAGCCCATGTCAGTCTGGCCCGTTTTGTTTAGCTCACTTGAACCCAAATTTAACTAAAGTTAGCTAGCTAGACTTAACAAGTAACCAAGTAAAAAACATTCAGCTATACTGACCATAATTAGCCAAAAATCTGTATTGTAGGTGAATATACTGACTCTGTATATTATAGAATTTTAATTGGTGCTAATGTTTATTTTAGTGAGCTTTTAGCCAAACTCCTATCTTCAGTTCAGTTACCTTTTACTTTGCAGTGCATAAACGCAACCCCCTCAGGTCTGATATGATTGGCTTACAACGTATGAGCTCTGATATGATTGGCTGAACGTTACGTTAGCCAATCTCTGGCAGTTCAGCAAAGGCAGGGCTGCAGTAAAGCAGCAGCAGCATCTTACCCAGGTGACACTCTACTATTAAAGTATATTGTGGATGAGAATAAACTGTAGACGATCTGGACTAGCAAATTTATAATCGCCCTAAAATTGGCCTAGCAACACCCGTGACAATCAGTATGAGCATATATGTCCAAAAGAACTCCCCCTTTCTTATCAGTGAATCCCCATTCAAAACCTTTGTACTTGACCTTGCTAATGTTTATGTGGCTCAATGAAATCAATGTATCACAACATTTGGATATAAAGGCTATGCATGAAGCTGAATGCAGCGGTTTTGATGCCTTGCCACTTTCACCATCTCATAGGTCAGTGCCTTAGAAGGCGGTGATGTCTACTGCGCCAGTGCTGGTGATTTCTATTTATTTTTTCCTAACCACATTGGACACAGGGATAGATTTAAACACAAGGACACAGAATGCAGTGAGGGACAAAAATGTTGTCTTCAAATACTGGCAAAACAGAGGAACCTCTGCAGGGAGCATTTTAAGACAGAGCCAATGTGTATCTCATTGTGAATGAAAACATTAGTTGTGATATTGATTTCCTTTTGATACAGTAAGCTCTCTGGTGAAATGGCAAAGCAATGAGATCTTTATTTTTTTAGAGTATTTTATTGGAAGTTGGAATGAGGGCTTCTGTTATGTACAATAGGACAGAAACAAAACATCACATTTTCATAAATAGTTTTGCTCTGTGACGTACTTTAGACTCTGCCATGATTTCCATGGGTCTCTCCATCTGAATGTATTTCATCTCCTTCACTCTCCTGCTTTCATGGTATAATGCTTTCTGCATGAAAACTATCACATACGAGGTCGCTGTTACTGTATTTTAACAATCTTTAGCAAGAGGGTACTCGTTATCTTTGTGATTAAGTGCTGCCATAAACCTCTTAAAACGTCTTAGAACTGTTCCAAGATGGAGTTAGACTATCAAAAGAACAGAATGGATGTAGGCTCCATGTGGAAAGTGAGGAATATGCTTAGGAATCAGGACCACTGCAGAGAGCAGAGCAGAATTCAAACAGAAGGAGAGCGACAGGGAAGATAACTGTTGACGACATACTGAGCATTTAGAACCGAAGCCAGTACATGGCACTGCGCATTCTGTTGTAGTCAGGAAGCTGCTCAACTGGACCTAAAGAAAAGAAACGGATAGAAAGTACAAAATCAAACACAGTCATTTAAGACTGAATAAACAGACTTGATAAAAACATATGCCAGACACCAGCTCAGCACTGTTTCTCTAAAAAGCTTTATAATTACAAGGCCAGGTATTAAACCTTTTACATATGAATATATGGTATTTCCTGGGTGGAAAAAGTAACCAACTCACCAACAGCAGCCACAGCAGGGCATTTGTCATAGATGTATTTAGAGCAAACATCACGCAGTATCTTGGGGGTCACAGCCTGAAAAAATGGATCAGATAAACAAAAATGTATTTTCCCCAGGTCAGTTACACAGAACTCCATACTAATAGAACTACACACAACCAGTTAATTGCTGACCTGCTTGTCACCAAATCTAAACAACCATTAATGAAGTTCCAGATAGCATGTATTCGTAGCAATGAGGTAGTTCACTACTTGATTATTCTATAGCTCTTTGTCTAAAGATAGAGCTCACCTCAATCCTGGCATCCCACTCAGCCAATGGGATGCGACGGCCATAGTTGAGAATGTGCCTGCCAATATCATCACAGATCAACGTGGTACCTGAAAAAGGAATGGAGAGAAAGAATGAGATGTATATAGACAGAATAAGCATGAAAAGGTGTACAAAACAGAAAGCAAGTACTTCACAGGTAATGTTTGACCATGTCTGAAATACTGCAGCAAGAGTATATTTGTAAGCATGCATGTTTGTGACTCACCATTTAGCTGTCCTACTAAACTGGCTCTGAGGGCATTCTTTGCTCTGGCCACATCACTCTCAGTCACCGTGGTGCACAAATTCATCCTGCAGTTCAAAATGAGAAAAATATAAAAATCACAATGAATTTAACTGAAATATCAAAACGGTTATAAAAACGGATTTAAACACAAAAATGTGTTCACAAAATAAAATGGAGTTCCTCCTCAGACCTGAAAAAAGAAAAAACATTCCACTAGTGAACTCTGGGAATGTGTTTACTGACCAGGCATTCTGAGCCCAGTGCATCATGTCTTCAATCTTATGTTTGTCTGTGACGAAATAGATGCCCATCAGTCCAGTGTCGCTGTAGGTGGAGTGGAAAGCCTGGTAACTGTGGCACAGGTTAATCTCTGCAGCCAGACGTGCTAAGCGACTGCTGAGGTGCTAAACACAAATACGAAGTATTTCGGTGAATTTCAGCATGTCTATAAGCATTTCAATATTACAAAATACCACATTACATAAAACCACTTTTTAAGCCCTATTTGGATGGGATTAATTTTGTTTGGGGAGTTCTGTTAATGCCAGTTTACCTCAGGACATGTAAGGTTTGAGGGGTTCTCACTAGGTAAGAAATCTCAGTCTAAATGATAGAGGTGGGAGTGGCTACACAATTTACACGTAACGTTCATACCAGAAAAGATGTTAAAAAAACATTTCATTTAGCCATTATTTTGTTAACGCTTTAATCATGCGTTAGGACGGGACTACAATCACTGAAAAATGCTAGTAATAATTACATTACTCCACTTCTATATATAAAACAAATCCTGTCCAAAAAGGGCTTCAAATACATCACAACCATTTATCACTACTTGTAATAAAATGACTACTTGAGAACACAAAATGCAATCATACAACCATAAACAGAAGCATCTTCACCAGACACACAACAGGCACAACTAACCTTGCCACCTCCAAACGTGATATCATAGCTGCCAATAATGGAATTAGCAACCATGAGTGGCACAATATCTGGATCGGCAGCTCCTGCTCCCTCAACTGCAATAGCAATATGTGCCAGCGGCATGGCATCATCACGCATTCGGATCTGTAAGAGACAAGACAAAGGTGCATAAGCAAACAATAAAATAATCACGTCTGTAAAAAAAAATATATGTTTGCTCAGTTTGTTTATATAATGTTTATATATATATATATATATATATATATATATTTTTTTTTTTTTTTTACATAACACAAAAGGGAGCAATGTGTCTCAAATGTGCACTCTTCTCACCTCACTGCCAGTGAAGCGGCAGGGGGACAGCACAGGCACAGCATCATCCTGATACTCAAATGAAAGACCACTGAAGTGCTGCTTGGCTAGCCCCACCAACTCGTCATGGTTCACACCTAATACCATGACAGACCCAATAATCAAACACAGCTATCATTACTGTTTTACTGTAGCTCTTCAGGTAAATAAAAGCTATAATGTCCAAAAGTATTCAGACACTCCTAAGTAGTAAAATCAGCTACTTTAAGTTGCACAGGTTGCAAACAAAGACTTTCAGTTGCACACATATAGCTTGTATAATCTCAATAGAAAAGCACTGACAACAAAACTGAATGCTGTGGAGGAGCCACACATGAGCCTAAAGTTATTATGCTGAATGTCAAATGCAAAGTTCCTCAGCTCTCTTCTGTGAAGCCCTGGAACTGCATTCTCTGATTGAGTACAAGGTTGTGGCCTAGAATTGATCATCCAACATCAGTACCTGACTTCAATAATGCTCTGGTGGTGGAATTCAATCAAGCCTTAAATGTTCCAACAGCAGTCATGGGCTGGAGGTTAGGGAACCAGCCTCGTGATCAGAAGGTTGCCGGTTCGATCCCCAGAGCCGACAGCACATGACTGTCCTTGAGCAAGACACCTAACCCCCCAACTGCTCCCCAGGCACTGCGGATTGGCCTCCCACCGCTCTGGGCAAGTGTGCTCACTGCCCCTAGTGTGTGTGTGCTCACTAGAGTGTATGTGGTGTTTCACTTCACGGATGGGTTAAATGCGGAGGTGAAATTTCCCCACTGTGGGGCTAATAAAGGTCACTTAATAAACTACTATAAAACCTTTAAAAAAAAAGATGTTGTTGCTACAGAAATAGCGTGACAAACTTTCTATTAATACTGTAGTTTTCAGAACAAACATTGAGTAAACAGACGTCTGCAAACTTTTGGACATATGACAGAAAGAGTAACAGACAGAACCTCCAGCAGCAGTCAGCACCATGCGTGGAGCCTTGTAGTGGCTGTTGATGTAATCCACCAGATCCTGTCGAGTCAGAGTCCTTCAAGGTAGGGACAAAGGCACAACTAGAATGTTAAGACAGTTTACTAAACCAACATCATCTGGTGCATTTGAAATGTGAGCATGTGCATACCTAGCATTCTGGGAAGGACCCAGGACACTCTGTGCCAGTGGCGTGCCCTGATAGGCAGTGGCATGGAGCAGGTCCAGGCAAACATCCTGCAGACTGCCTTCCACCTCATCCAGCTCTTTAAGTATTACCCCCCTCTGCTGCTCGATCTCGGCCTCGCTCAGAGCTGAGCTCTGCACCACCTCCGACAACAGCTCCACCGCTGCACAGCAAATAACAGTAGTTTGAGTGATACTAAGACATCTTGACAGTACCAAAAAACTGATATGTGATGCAGTAACGTTAATCATTCCATTTAGCACATTTGCTGCCTTAAAATGTAAAATTTCTAGTGAATTTCTAGTGATAAAAATACTACTAGCAGTCTAAACACAAATATATGTTACAAACTACATGCATACTACCTTAACAATCTAAAAGCTGTTCACAGTCTGGGATTTAAACAAAAATTTCTTCTAAACACATCAACCTGACATGAATTCAACCATTTATTCAGCATATTTGCAAGTCATATTGTATACACACTCATGCAACCACTATATGATTTGATGTCAATGTACTATCATGTACAAAAAGATAGGAGTATAAGTAGCAGCTACGCATCAGTTTCTAGTCACAGTCAAATCACTGCACATGCTAGCACATGTCCATATTAACTAATGGAGAATAAAAGTCAAGATTCTGATCACACCTTTTGGTAAGTCCTTAGCGAGAGTCTTCATGTAGTAGGCAGTGTGCTCACGAGAAGTGTAAGCACTTAGATGAGCTCCCATCGACTCCACTGCTTGTTCAAGAGCAGACTGAGGGTGTTTCTTTGTACCCTGAAATAAGAAAGACTGAAAGGATGAGAGGAGGATGGTACACAAATAGGTAGAGACAGAGCTCTGTGGGAAATCACTTTTTCTACCTTGAAAGCCAAGTGCTCCAAGAAGAACCCAGCACCATTGTTCTTCTCAGACTCATATCGGCTACCCACACCAATCCACAGGCCAACCTGGAATATTTAATTTAAAAACAGGAATTGTGGAAATACCAGTGTACATCACGCTTTACCACTGAAACGTTAAACTCTATGCTCATGTAAGAATCTCATAAATTCTGTATATTTGAGAAGTTTTTTCCTAATATATACATGAAATGTGCATTATACTTTTTGTTCCAGCTGTGACCTTCCAATTTTCTTTGGGATTGATAAAGTAACCAGATATTTACTTATCTACGTATCTACTCAGTCGAAATTAAATGTGATGTGAGAAATTATTTGCTGTAGTGTGGTAAGATAAATAACAGAGTGTGCTTACAGTGCATGTAGCATGCCCAGTGTCCTCAGAGGCAATTCTCAGTCCATTGTCCAGGGCGGTGAGCTGCGTCTCTGGAGCACCCAGCAGACTTTGGGCATATGTTACACTTGCCCGGCCCCGTCTCAGAGATAGCAGAGCAGGCTAAAGAACCAGAGAGACCGAGAAATATAGAAACACTACAGTGCTAAACTTGAGAAAGATGAGAAAGAACATCCACATTACTGTACGAACGCACCACAACTCAAACTTGAGAACAGTAAAGTATTTAAGTTTTAAAGAGTCCCTTTAAATCTGAAGACCAAACGAAAGTCAATCCAGACCAGGGAGGCCACTGAGCTAGTTAGTGAACAAGACTGCCATATAACCTGCGATGATGACATTAGGGTACCCTGTTGACAGTTTATTAGGAATTCATTGAGAATAAAGGCTCCACCCTATTGTAAAGCACACCTTTCTAAAATACGCAAACGAGTAGCAAAAATATTTCAAAACTACTTTGGCTCAGCTCAATGGCCATCCTGTGCTAGTTAGCTTAGCTAACAACATCAACCGGCGACACTAGAGAGCAAGGCAGCGCTGAATGACCTTGTGAGTAGCACCTACTAAAACAAAAATAACTCGTCTTCTCTAATAAAATGCAAAGAATACACCCATCAACAAGGTAACCAGGCTGGTGCATGTATACAACGTAACCACTGAACTGCTTCTGAAACTTCCGCGGGGATTGTTGACCTTCCAGCTTCACCGAAAACCGGAGCTAACGCTAGCCATGTTAGCTAAACTGCTAGCCAACATGCTAGCTAACACTCCAAGGCCTGCGGAAGTCAGATGAATGACAAACGACCGCTGAACAGCAGAACCTTTAACTGAGGTTCTACCGAAACTCTCTAAAAAGCTTAGCAGCTAAGTGTTACATTTACTCACGCCGCGAGTTCTGGCAAAGGCCCGACCCACGGCTCCACCGACTCGGCACACGGACGCTGCCATCTTTCCCTAGCAAACTGAGAGAGTGGAGCAGTGCGCGCGCGCACCCGGGACCTCTGACAGAACAGCCAAAAACCAGACTCCGGTAAAAGCACTGGGAACGTGAGAGGTGTGAGAAACAGCAAAACAGTCTATAGAATATAACTACACAAAACACAAAACAAAAAAAAAAAGGTTATTTTGCTCACAGATATACTTCAGTAAGGTAGTTATTATTATTATTATATAATATAATATTATATAATAGAAAAGTTCCAAGTTTTACTAAAAATCCAAGTTTTACTTAGGGTTGAGATGTAACGAAATGATGTACCTGTTTTCAGTCCAAGTCACATTTTGTAAAAGCAGTATTCTGAATACAGACTGAATACAGTAATCTGTAATACTTTTACTTTTTAAGACAATACTTTAGAATATGTACCCACTTAGTAAACAATGAATACATTTTTAGTAAAAAAAACAACATCTACAAATGATGCTGCTGTGTTCTTAAGGAATTCAATAAATAAATAATTAAATACTGCTATGAAATTTCAGTTAAATCTAGAAATATATGCAAATCTTTTAAAAGCAATTATCTATTGGAATTGTAGTAATATGCTTCCAGTATCATTGTACATACCTTTTAGTTCTGTATGTGAATACACGGCTTGTTTAACAATCTGTTTTATAACATTCTGAAATAAAATTATCATATTATTTATACACAATAGATAATAATGATCACAGCACAAAAATGTATACACAAAAAACACAAAGGCTGAATAAATGAATACTGCTTTATTATGAGGTACAGTTGTAGAACAATGTAAAACAATGTGCAAAACAAGAACAAGTGGGCTGCGTGTCCTCCAAGTGTAACACTCAAGTCTTATGAGCCAACTTTCCAGTGCAGCTGGCCTGGATAGGCCTGCGGTTGTGGTGGCGTGAAAAGCTCTGAAAGCGGACACCGGAATATGGAAACATGGGGCTGGGTTCTACCAGAGTGGGTTCCCTTTCTGGCTCTTGAAAGCTAATGAAGCCCAGGGAAAGCACAGGGCCACGGTGGCCCTCCACTGACAGACGAGCTCGCCCAGATCTGGGCCTCACAGTTGCAAGGCCACAGTGCAATGGCTTTTTTGAAGATGCTTCAAGAGAGCAGACCGGCACTTGAAGTGACAGCTGGGGCACATCTGCTCCGAGGCTGGCACGCTGGAGCCTGCAGGACTCTCCTAGCTTACTGGTGTGCTCAGATGCAGGTTTTATGCCACTTAAGGTCAACTGCCGAACTACTGTCTTCATCCAGCGTTTAGGTGGAGGTTTGGGTTTTTCTACTGAAGTTTCATTTTCTTTGCCTGGGCAGTGGGACCTGGGAGCAACAGGTCTGAAGTGGGTGAAACGCGACTCCACTGGATAGGAGGGTTTCTGAGGCGGAGGTCGGGGCCTTTTGATGCGAGAGCCTTCAATAAGGAGGTTGATCCCCATGTACGGTGGCACTTCAACTGCTGCCTACAGAGAGAATGGGCATAAGCATTCAGGGGAAGCACACAACCTCTCCAGTTCATCAGTACAGTGCTATAGGCATTTAAAAATTCATTAATCTGCAAGTGGTAATTCACATTGTTTGATATTGAAATTGACTATAATAATACTCAGGTATTTACAAATTTTTTGGTCAAAACAAAATTCTGGGATATTTTGAAAGGAAAAATGAGTAAATGTGACAAGTAGCAAGTAGTATCCCCCTATTTGTGAAACTACTTAATTTCTCCATTCACATGTGTCTGCTGAGTTTATTTTTTAAAAATATTTCTGAATTGTACCAAAATAATCAAATATAATCAACTGTGGTAAAAGCTGAGATTTCATGATACACTAAATCAAACAGAACTGTTGTGTGGTCACACATTCACACTGGTAGCAGCCACACACCTGCTTGTATATAAGCTGAAAGCCTCCAGTGTGAGCCCCACGGTCCAGCCTGCGGTCCAGCACCACGCGCAGGGTATCCTCCTGCACAGCTGCACATAGCCTGGTTGTTACTGCTGTGGACGATGCCATGGTGGGACTGGCGTTGATCTCAATCAGCCAGGGACGCAGGTCCTGCCCCAGCATAAAGTCAGCTCCATACAGCTCAAAACTCCCCCGCCTAGACTCCACCAGATCCTGCGCAGTTTGCAGAGCATGAATTATAGCCTTCTTCATTTCTGGAACTACCAGACATGCCCACTGGTCCCCTTTTCCCTGGCTGGACAGGAAAGACCGAAACCGCTCACAGGACCACATGTTGTCCTCAGGAACCTCTGGGTGGCGCTGCTGAGAAGGACGGAAGTGCTTCTGAATGGAGTTGTTGCACAAATGCACTGAACTGGATGGCAGAGAGAGAGTAAATTGGTGTGTTGCTACTGTTGTGATTGGCTGTCCTGTACTACTCTTCATTTGAAAAGCAGTTGAGGCTGAAACACTCCTTATAAATTAAACAAAAATGGGTGGGTTATACTATTGTAGACTCAATAGATGTTTTGCAGTTTCATTTCCATACATGGACCATATGGACTAGGGGAGAGACTGGTGCATTTAAAATCTTTGTTTTAAAATTATGTTTACATAGCACATCTAGCTCTTTTTCAGTTTTCCGTCAATGGCCAAAAAGAGGTAGATATTTATAGTAAAATTCCCAAGCTAACACTAGAACATGTGATCAGAAACACACATGATCTCATGCTCTTACCTGTCCAGTCTGTCCACTGAATAAGGTTGAGAGGAGAATCGCAGGTAGCATTTCTTATAGAACCACACAGTGAGAGGGTTCCAGTCTGTTACAAGAAACCACTGCCGCAGGTCAAATTTAGTTCCATAAATTAGATAGGGCCGTTCTATATACTTCTGCACCACCCATTTACTGTCTTTGATCAGCATGGGATCACTGTCCACTAGCTTCAGGATCTCATCCAGCCGCTTAATGCACATGATACCTGAAAGTGGACATTTACAGCACATAAGCATTTTTACAAAGCCACCAAAAGATTCTTTTCCTTGTTTTTTTCATGGACCTTTCAGTTTTACAGCATGCAAACAATTTCAGCATAAATTAAAAAAGGTCTGTTTATGTGACAATGTATTAATAGCTAATTTTACTAATAATACTTTTGCTACTAATATTTTTGTTAATATTTTTTCTGAGCCTTACCTCTACCACGAGACTTGGCACCAGGTTTGATTATCCAGATGTTGTGGATGCCATCAATGTCCAGCTGTGGACTAAACTCTCGTATTTTATGCAGTATAGTCTGGCAGCTCTCCACATAATGAACACTGTTTTCTATCTCAGCTCCATCACTGAGACACATTGGCAAAGACAGGGACAAATATAGCATATCAGACATGTTAAACGACAGAACTAGAATACTGTAATTAGGTAAGAGTTATCTGAAGAATACAGGTTACAGTTCCCTAGCATATTGACTGCAATGTTCCTTGTCTCTTCAAACTCATGGATAAAAGGCATTGATGCAGTCAGAGAAAATGTGGAGCTTACTGGACAACCAGATAATAGTTGTGTATGAACTCTGACCACTGTTGATCAGTTAGCGTGGGTGTTGAGTCCAAGGCGATGTCTATGTCACTGTGCTCAAAACTGTCCAGATAGTCCCGGCACACCTGTAATGCACTGTCAATCATTCTAGAAGGTACCACTGACAAAGCTTGGCGTTTACATCCTTTCTTCTGATCTGCAAGGAGGCATAAGTCATGTGTCTGTTTCTGATTGGTGGTTTCAAATAACAACACAGACAAGCTACATGTAATTGTAATTAGTGAATGAGTTAGTGTTCCAGAATTGAAAAAGAAATGTGATATTAATAGTATATGTTTGGAGGTTTGCACAACTGAGGCACAATGGGCACTTTTCTAGAGGCCCGAAAACTAGTGAAGTTGTGATAACGTCATGATCCTTACTTGAAAGCAATTTGTCAGACAATGCTGTTGCCCCACTCGCTTCTGTTTCTCTGCTATTTCTCTCAACTATACACTGAAGAAGGCTTGTACAAGCCGTTCTTCTGAAGTCCTCTGCAAAAAAACAGAAAAAGGTACTTGGAGACAGCACATTATTTTACACAAAACATTATCACTTGTAAGTTCTGTTTTGTAACTGATAAACAAAGCTCTAAAGAGAGGATGGTGTTGCAGAAAGTAAAGCCTGAAGTGGGCAGGAAACTAGAAACTCACCAATGAAGGCATGCTTCTCATCCTCAGCCCCAAGCCTGTAGCATCGTGGGAAGAACGTTTCTGGATCAGCTGCATCAAACCAACGCAGATTCCTCAAGTTCACACACAATCCCACCTAAGGGAATTGGAGGTGGACATCAGTTTCCATTTGCACTCAGTTGAAAATCAACTGTATGTTGTTGCAATAGAATGATCAGGTTTTCTGGACCCATATTTCTATAAAGCTGCTTTGTGACAATAAATGTTGTATAAAAGTGCTATACAAATCAATTGAATTCAAGTAAAGAAGAAGGGATTTGACTGACAGAGAATGGAAAGAAACAAAATCAATGAATATTGCAAGACAGCAAACCTTAACTAGTCAGACCTTGGTAGTGAAGGTTCCAGACTTTGCAAAGTGATTGGTCATTTGCTCCTTTCGAAGGCTACGGTTGTCTATGGAATCTCTCCGTGTTGTCCAGTACAAATATGTCATCTCATTTCTGACCATTCGAGACTGATGAAAGAAATGAAAAGAATTAAAAAAAAAAAAAAAAACAAGCATTCAGACACTTTTGTTTTTTGAACATACCTCCAGTGCATATGTCCACTTAAAATTTTGTCTTTTGGCTTTGTACTTATAGATACTGTATGAACAAAAAGGTATGTATTCATAAGCACAGTCGTTCAGTTTTGGCCCATTCCTCTGAGCAAGCAGTCTTCACTCCCCTAAGGTTACAAGGCTCCCTCTGACAGACTTACGATTTCAAAATCCACAACAACACCTATTTTGGCTGTATGTCTAAGGTTGTTGTTGGTGAAACATTCATCTTCTCTCCAGTTTCTATTTAATATATTTTTATGTAGTGCCTATGTAAACATACACCATATTGCCAAAAGTATTCAGTCACCTATCCAAATCATTGAATTCAGATGTTCCTATCACTTCCATGGCCACAAGTATATAAAACCAAGCACCTAGGCATGCAGACTGCTTCTACAAACATTTGTGAAAGAATAGGTCGCTCTCAGGAGCTCAGTGAATTCCAGCATGGTACCATGATAGGATGGTGCCTGTGCAACAAGTCCAGCTGTGAAATTTCTTTGCTACTAAATATTCAACAGTCAAGTGTCAGTGGTATTATAACAATGTGGAAGCGATTGAAAAGGACAGTAACTCAGCCACAAAGTAGTAGACCACATATAATGACAGAGGGAGGTCAGCGGATGCTGAGGCACATAGAGGTCACCAACTTTCTGAGTCAATCACTACAGATCTCCAAACTTCATGTGGCCATCAGATTAGCTCAAGAACAGTGCATAGAGAGCTTCATGGAATGGGTTTCCATGGCCTAGCAGCTTCATCCTAACCTTACATCACTAAGCGCAATTCAAAGCGTCGAATGCAGTGGTCTAAAGCACCGCCACTGGACTCTAGAGCAGTGAAGACGTGCTCTCTGGAGTGACGAATCACACTCCTCTGTCTGGCAATCCGATGGATGAGTCTGGGTTTGGCGGTTGCCAGGAGAATGGTACTGTCTGACTGCAATGTTCCAACGTCAGCCAAGTTTGGTGGAGGGGGATTATGGTGTGGGGTTGTTTTTCAGGAGTTGGGCTCAGCCCCTTATTTCCAGTGAAAGGAGCTCTTAATGCTTCAGCAGTCCAACAGATTTTGGACAATTTCATACTCCTGACTTTGTGGGAAACAGGGGGATGGCCCCTTCCTGTTTCAACATTACTGTGCATAAAGCAAGGCCCATAAAGACACGGATGAGCAAGTTTGGTCTTGAAGAACTTGACTGGCCTGCAAAGAGTCCTGACCTCAACCTGATAGAACACTGTGGGATGAATTAGATCAGAGACTGCGAGCCAGGTCTTCTCATCCAAATTCAGTGTCTGACCTCATAAATGCGCTTCTGGAAGAATGGTCAAAAATTCCCATAAAAACACTCCTAAAGCTCGTGGAAAGCCTTCCCAGAAAAGTTGAAGCTGCTATAGCTGCAAAGAGTGGGCTGACATTGAATTAAACCCTATGGATGAAGAATGAGATGTCAATCAAGTTCATATGCGTGTGAAGGCAGACGAGTGAATACTTTTGGAAATATAGTGATCTTATGATCATGAATTTTCGTCCATATTTGTACAAATGCAAGTGTACAAGTGAAAAGACGTATTTAAATTGGAATAGGATATATGCATTGTAAGCATATTAAATAAGTAAATAAAATAATGAATTAATTAAATAAATAACATTAAATATATAAATACTAAATTATATATTTTAATACTAAATACTATATTAAATGTATAAATACTTTTTCCTCCCACTGTAATGACACTTAAGTCAAATAAGTCGAAGAATATCAAAGAGATATTTTATGACTAGATTCGGCACAAAAAGAAATTGACCTGCATCTTCCATACAGTGTGCATACACACCCATTCACATGAATATCTACTTCCTCACCATTAGGTCATAGATATCATCAGGGTCTTCTTTCTCTAGTTCCTCTGTCAGGAAACATAATAATGCATGATTAAAAAGTTAAAATTAAGAAGACTATTACTCACACGTAACAAAAAAAAAGTTTTTAGACAGTATAGCTTGTCTAATTATTCTGCTATAAGCAGTGATGTGCATCGTTACTATACGTGACCTTATTTCATAAACACATTTACCATCAGCATCGTCATCATCGCCACTTTCATCCCCATCATTACATTCATCATCTTCCTCACTACGACGACGAAGCAGATGTTGGTTAGGCCTTGGTAGACGCCGTTCGATCCATCCTCTGGCTCTCAAAGCTGCCCGTACTACAGGGTAAGGACCCTTGATGGAGAATATCTTATGCATCTGATAGACGGAAATGGAAAGGGAGTAAGGGAGTTTGTGTGCAAAGTAAACACTGCAAAATATCCTTGAGCTCTTCACCTTAACAGCCTTTTCCACCTGGACTTTGGCCATGCGTAGCCGGTCTGGATTGATGGCAGGGAGGTTTAGGACACTGCGCCGCACCCTTCCCTCTGGTGCTGCCAACAACAGTATGGAGTTCTTATTTAGGTCCATATTGTTGATAACAGTTGATAACTCTTGTGACCACAAATTATTAGCTTCTGGCTGTTGATGACTCCCACCTTTTCCATATTTCAGTTCATCAAACATCAACATCAAGTTCATATATTGTGTGTATGATTTGCTTGAAGATATATATATATATATATATATATATATATATATATACAAACTGAAACTGTATTTTTTCATCTGCCTTTATTGTGTGTGCTGCAGGCTACGATGTATGGAAGAAGGTTTTGGCTGCACTTTATACCACTATGTGCCTCTAGGAAGAGGAGCATTGCAACACATCAATGACTGCTGCAATATACTTATAATGTATTCAACATCATAAACTCATTTCACAATCCCACAAAAAGTCCAATATTTGCTTTATGGGCATTCATGGCAAACCTATGTTGTGTATTCTCAAGTGAAAATAACATGCTGTATACTATAACAAGCTGAGCAAAGCTGCATTACAATGGGAATTAGATGGAAAACATGAACTTTCCAGTCTCTAGTTAAGCTAGTAACTCAAGTCCAAACCTTGACAGCCTCGGCTCAGGATCAAGAGAACAGTCTCATGCAGCTTTAATGTCTTAATCCTGTAGACCTCACACCTTTAGGCCACTGTTATGCTCAAGTGTGACTCTCATCACTTATTCAACACTAGTCCCTTGTACACATGTCAATCATACTCCCTTGTAGTGTCTCTACTTATGTCAGCAACGAAAGGCCTTGAACATAGGTGGCAGAATGATGGTTTGGATATGGTCTCGCTCACTCACCAACGTCAAAGCAGGACACAGGACATTTCTCTGTTCCCATGTCCCCTTCATCCTTCATGCCAGGATGTCCAGCCCTGTTCAACTTTGGGATTTCCATGTGACTCTGACCCTGAATGGACCACAGAGTTCCAGACGCCAGTCACCTCTGTCATATCCTGCCTGACCCACTCTTTACAGTGTTCCCCCTGGCTTCATTAGCTTATTGCTAATAGAAGCTGACGGTACAGTTTCACCTCCCAGCACCTGTAAGACGGATAAGGAGAGATAATGATCATGTAAATCTGCAACAATGGCATACCTAGGTGCAAAGACAATCTGGCAAATGGAACTAAAAACAGCGAGTCTCTTCTTCAAAATATATGTTTCGTGGGTCTTCTGGTGTTGAAAGTGCAATAAATGCTGAAGAAGGTTTTGTCACCTCCCAGGTGCCCGAGAAAATCTAGTGCGTTCAGGGCAACAACAATCTTCATGGCCTAGACCTAGACATGCATATTATTCACACAATTACCAAGCTACCTGTATCAAAAAAGGTAGAAACAATCCCTATTTATTTTAAAGCATTTGGGAGAATCTGCCTGGGGAGGAAAACGTCTGAACATACGAGGAAAAGCAACGTGGAACCTCTGAAATGTAGGTTCGCTGTATTCGACCACCACTGTGATGCAATCACTACACTGTCTGTGGCGCCATAATGCCCCCCACAGCGGCGCGCGCCAAAAACATGTCAAAGCCAAAGCCGTTGAAGGTCGATGGCACTGCTCTTTCTGCTCTTTACCTGCTCGCCCACATGCTTCTCTTGCCGGTAAGAGACCCTCAACCTCTGCTGCAGCGACACTGATGGCGAAAAGTCACAACTCTAGTGTACAGACAATAAAAACGGACCCGGTGCTACATGAGGTCGTCTGCGCGACCAAGACGCTATCATGATCATATCTTTCACTGAGCTGCTCGCGCCGCACCTGCGCAGTCCTCGTGCACTCTCGAGGACGCTTTTTCATCGCCTGGTTACGGTCTCCATAACAACAGTGCGTAAGACTGTGATATGTGACAGACCACAGAGCGTACACTGTTGTTAGATGCTCCTGTTTAGCAACATAACCTCGTGTATATTTTATGTGTTTCTTACATTCACGTCCTTTACTAGTCTGAAATGATAGTTTTGAGTGAACCAGAAGACGTCCAACGAGTATTTGACGCTTTCCCCCTCTCCAAAAATTCTGCTTAATACAGGTTATAATCGATATTTATATTTTTGCTGTATATCAGATTTGCCCGTTAGCTATGTATGGAAGTTCGTTTATGCCAATGGAGAAAAATAGCCATTTACTAAGTCATAATAATGTAAAAGTTTCGATATTTATGACCTAATATTGCATAATTACCACTTACTATTTCATGACTTACATTATGACTTATTTTTTCGTAATTATGGCTTAGGATCTCACAATTATGATTTACTTTCTCATTATTTATGACCTAGTATCTCATAATTATTACATAAATTCTCAGGATTATGACTTACCTTCTCATTATTGTGACTTCTTTTCTCATAATTATGATTACTTTCTTATAATTATGACTTAGTATCTCATAATAATGACTTAGTATGTCATAATTATGATTTACATACCCGTAATTACGACTTAACATTTTATAATTATGACTTACTTTCTCATTATTATGATAAAATTGTCTGATTATGATAATATTGTGAGATATTAAGTCATAATTATGAGATGAATTTATGGGCTCATTATTAAAACTTTCTCATTATTATGACTTATTAACTGGCTATATATTTTCTCCAGTGGCAGAAACAGGCTTCAGTAGTTCTATGACAACTTTCAGAAATCAGAAAACTTTTTAACCTGATAAGAAACTTTAATTTCGCTCATTCACAGATGCGGTATATTTACCGCCACCAGATGGCGTGCGGCACCAATTCTTACCAAGTCACTAAACTGCTGGAGAAACTGCTGTTTCTTTCCGTCATCGAATGCAATCATTTTAAAATATATTTAGATACTATAGTCTCTAATTACAGAGGCAACGTCATAACAGTATAAATGTATTGTAAACACATTGATTTTGAGAAAAGGAAGGAGGCCTATTGACTGGCTTATCTGTTACTTTCCAAGAGAATTCCCCTCTTACGGATGAGTGAGCCATATATATAAATCTAAGCCAAGTCTCATCATTCCATATTAGGACTTATGCTAACTCAGACATCTAGGGCCATTCCTAAGAGACATTGTATTAGCCAATGAATTGCATATATGGAGAATCCAGACAAAATAGATGGGATTGTGTACTCTGGTCTTGTTTGTAGATGCAGTGAAGGTTCATATGCAGTTCACGGCAAGTGGAACAGTAAGAGGGAAGTGACAGGGCTGTAAACGTTGAAATGTGAGAGAACTAAAGGACTGAGATGTCAGGATGCTGAATGATAAGATGAGAAACTATCAGGAAAAAAGTGAGTGAGGAGGATGTGGTGAAGCATGCAACTGACAGTCTTCAATCCCGACTATCTCTCTCTCTCTCTCTCTCTCTCTCTCTCTCTCTCTCTCTCCTTCTCTCTCTCTCTCTCTCTTGCGCTCTCTGCTGTGTTTTCATCTCTCCAAGGGGTATATGTCTGAAAACTGCATTTTCTGAGTCTTTCCTTACATTTCCTGACACAACTCTACATCCTCTAATCATGTTTTGTTATGTTTCTCTATCTGTTGAGGAACTAAGGCCTATATTCACATCAAAGCCACAAGTGATTATAACTACATACTGTGATATGTTCAAAACCAACAGAATGAAAGAATAGGTGGTTAAGAGCCCCAGACCCAGTCATTAGTGCGGGGTGTGTATATTGTTTGTTTTCTTTAAATGAATACAGAAGGGCAGCTGAGTTTTTTATTGTTGAATCTGTCACTTCTGTCCTGCCAGCGCTCTTTGGCTCACTTTGTTACACAGGTGTTTCAACAGAGACGCTCATCCTCTGTTGCTAGCTTAAATTTTTTCTTTTGGATATGTGTAGAGGGGCCTTCTCTGTGGTCATAGTCTCTAAAGCTTTATGGGAGGTTTATGGGAAAAAAAACTTGAAGAGCTGAAGAGGGCTGCACTTCATGCTAAGTAGAAGCCCTCTATGGTTCAATGGCCCTGCTGGCGGGCAGTTAAGGAGTGATTGGCGGCAAAGTTACTAATGAGCATGCGAAATGTATGGCTATGTGGGTGGTAGTGTTAAGACAGTGTGGTGGGTGTATTTACAGTGTCCTATGTGTATGTATAAGTATGTAATGTTTCTGTACTATTTGTATGTATTATGTAGCTGGCCTGTATACACACACACACACACACACACACACACACATACATCTATATACGTGTGTGTGTGTGTGTGTGTACACATATGTGTATATATGTATGTATGTACATGTATTTAGTGAATAGGCGACAGATGCGTATGGATGTGACGATAAGGCTGTGTTGGACCTTTGTCTGGGAGCTTGAAAGAAACATCTCTGTTTCTCCAGCTTTCCTCCTACTCCACCTCCGTCACTGCATTCCAGGGAGGGAGAAAGAGAGAAAGAGAGAGAGAGAAAGAGAGAGAGAGGGAGAGAGAGAGGGAGAGAGAGAGAAAGAGAGGGACAGGAGAGAGAGAGAGAGATTAGATAGAGAAAGGGGGATAGAAAGAGAGGGAGAGAAAGAGAGAGAGCCCTCTGTGCAAGAAAGGCCACACCCTCCTGTGTCTTAATCACTGAGCTCTATTGTCTGCAAGAGAATGTTTCGACAATTGTGATGTCATAGTTTGTCATTACCAGAGCTGGATTGTACTGGGCAATAAACTGACACGTTGTGTGCACATGTAAACAGACAGACAAACACACACACACAACAGTGTCCGTTTATACCCAAAATGATGGCGTCCATGGCAGTGAGACAAATGTGAAATATTTAGTTTTTGTTGACAGCAGACATGGCACATCTGTATTGATGGGTATTGGTAATGTGCTAAAAGCAAAATAAAATGTTGTATCAGTTATTAGACAGTTAAAAAGAATCCAATCCTGTTCCAAATCTGACCTAAAATAGCACACATTCACCTTGTGTGATTTGTTGTTATTAGCTGTGTATTTCTTCCTCTGGGGTAATAGGATGTTTGAGTAATTTGAGCATGATTCCCTCTTTTAGATGCTCATTTTAAGTGAAGGGTTTCAATCTGCAATAGCTCACATTAAACCTTAATAATTTTTGAAAAGAGCTAAGGCTGTCAAACAGTAAAATAATCAAAATGAATCACATCATTTTGTGTTGCTCATTGGAATTATAATATGTGTTTGTGATTGTATGTGTCTGTGTGTCTGCTCTATGATAGACTGGTGACCTGTTCAGGGTGTTTTCTGCCTTCCACCCAATGACCACAGGGATAGGCTCCAGCTCCCCTGTGACCCACAAGAATAAGTGGCTTAGATAATGTGTGTGTGTTTGTATAATAAGAATTGCTCACATTGATCATATTTACTCAGATTTTTCAGTTTAAAGGGTAGTTAGTTTTGACACAATATGCTTAATCAGAATGTATTTATTAGTAATAATGTAATAATGTAATGTAATTCAGTGTCATCATATGAACTCTTTTATCACCAGCGCTGGGCTTTAGGCTGGAACTACAGATGTAGAGACTACAGAAAATGTTTATGGCAGTAACAAATTATTAATGTATTAACTCTGATATCACTAAAGAAAATATATCATATTGGCATCAGTATCTGGTGAGTTTTAAAATCTGTAACAGAAAAGAAAAAATGGAATCGTGCAATGTCTAATTGACAGGTAATAAACATATCTTGTTCCCTCTTTACAGTTTCTAGCACCTTGTTTTCTTGCCCCCTGTCCACTTTTGCCATTGTTCTCTCAGGCTGAGTGGAATCCAGGTGACGCTTTCATCTCTTCTCTCTCAATCAGATCCCTCTCTTTTTTTGCTTTTCACTTTGTTTTGACTCACATGAATAATGAGTAATCCTCCCAGAAGTAGGCCACTGCAGGCCACACCCCTTAACCTGCTCATCAAGGCCTGACATTTGAATGCAATTTGCATATCATTTGACTGGCAGTTGAAGGTTTTTTTTGCTTTTTTGTGCTACCAGTTAATTTGACAGAGCATGCAAATGCCACTTTCTCTCTTTCAGCAGGACAGGACGTTTTTTAGCCTCCTATTCTTACTCCAGGTGGTATGCAACAATGTAGTTTGTGTATGCATATGAGTATGAATGTGTGCTTGTGTGGCTTATTTTCATACTGTGACAAGTAGTGTGTGCAATATTTTGTAGAATTAGTGGCACCTTGAGTAATGATGCGAAAAAAAGACTGTGAACAAGATGTTGCTTGTTTTCTTGGTTTTATGCTGAAGACATCAGGAATCTGATCTTTAGTGAAACAAAATGATTGGAAACAAAAACATTTTTTCATAGCCTTTTTGACTCAACTTTAGCAATGTTGTCAAAACATCTGTAGAGCGCTGTATGTGTCCGTGGTGATGGGACAAAGGTGAAATACCTGTGAGTGTATATGACAGTTCACAGTTAGTAAACTCCTGATATGTCATTGTTGCCGTTCTCTCTTAGACATATATCAAATAAACTGCTTTGAGTGTTGACTCCTGACATATGTTTGTGCTAAATACATTAGTATGACTGGCTAATACAAAAAATGTGGTCTAAAATTCAATGCCAATTTTGAAAAAGTTGTGTGAAACAGTACATGGAGTGCTAATGAGAACAGAAAGCTGTTTGACCTGTTTTAAACATAAAATGATACAAACATATTATATTTGCTGCTTAACCTCATAAATATAATTGTTTTTGTGAATGTATGCTCTTTACAAACTTGATGTCTATAACACATTCCAAAAAAGTTGGGACAGGAGCATGTTCACAGTTACCACTGTGTTACATCACCTTTCCTTCTGATAACCATTTATAAATGTTTGGGGTACCAAACACAAAAACTGATACAGTTTTGAAAGCATATTTTCTTCTTCTGTTATACAAGTCTTCAGCTGGGCCACGGCAGGCCAGTCTAACACTCGCACTTTGTGATTACACAGCCATTCTGTTGTAACACGTGCAGAATGTGGTTTGCAGTTGTCATTTTGAAATGACCATAGATGTCCCCGACAAAGACAGCCTCTAAAAGCCAGTATATATTGCATCAAATTATGTTTAACTTTAATGGTGACCACCCCACACCCATTTTACCAACTAACTAAACTTTTTTGAAATTGGACTGGCGACTGGCGACCTGTCCAGGTTTTATCCTGCCTTCTGCCCGATGACTGCTGGGATAGGCTCCAGCACCCCCACCTGACCCTGACAGAGAAGCGGCTTAGAAAATGCATGGATGGTTATCATAGAAGATTGTTGCTTTATTGTTTAAATACCCAACCCTTGTCAGGTTTCCATAGCAACTGAAACAAACTCTCTAAATCCTGCTTAGACAGTTGAGATAGCGGAAGCTCTCAATTTACAAGCTCTCACTTACAAGCTTCGTCTGAAAGTACATTTTTTTCTTTAGCATTGTCTAGGCGCATTGGCACAATCCCTTCTTTTTGCTCTTCCCTTTTTGTAGATGTATTGCTACATCACTCACTTACAAATAAACTTATCATCTTCAAAGACAAACCTAGTTCTGAAGAAGTTGGGACATTAGTGCTGAACACATTTAAAAGCAATATACCTGGCTTTTATAGGCTGTCTTTTCAGGCATGTCTATGCTTATTTCAACATGATAAACACCAAGCCACATTTTGTACGTTACAACAGCATGGCTGCGTAATCAGAGAATGCAAGTGCTAGACTGGCCTGCCTATGGTCCAGAACTGTCTCCCTTGAAAATGTGGCTTATTAAGCTTGAAATACAAGAACAAAGGCCATGTGCAGTGGAACAGCTGAAGACTTGTTTAACAGAAGAAAAAAGAATATGCTTTCAAAACTATATCCCTTTTTGTATGAAGTAACCTAAGCATTTATAAAGTGTTATCAGGAGGGAAAGTCCTGTAATATAGTGGTAAACATGCTCCTGTCACAACTTTTTTGGAATGTTTCGCAGGCATCAAATTTGGAACGAGTATACATTTACAAAAAAACAATTAAGTTTATAAGGTTAAACATCAAATATTGTGTTTTTGTACCATTTTCACTTTATTACAGGTGAAACAGAATTGATCAAACCCTGCTTTCTGTTTTCTTTGCATTTCACATACTGTCCCAACTTTTTTGGAATTGGGGTTGTACCTCCCCCACATCACATTCCAGTCCATCATATCAGGACACATTTGGCAGTGGTTGACCAGCTACCGTTTCCAACACACAACTGCAGTTTGTTAGTGTCACCAGGGTAATGAGGCAGAGATAAAGAAAACTGTTAAAACTCAGATTGTGTCACCTTGTGTTAAACCATTTACTTTGCAGTATATTTGGTTTATATGGTTTGTGTCAAGGCAGTGGAGAAACAGATAGATAAGAAGAGAGATACTGTGAGCTGGGAAGCCACTAATGTATGTTCAGAGAGACTCAAACTGTTGCGTTTCAATTTTTATTTGCACAAACAGACCTTCAGAGTGTCTCATCAGGTAATGTATTGATATGTAACCATTTCCAGAGCATGTAAAAACATGACTGATTTGACAAGCTGTGGTCATCAGTGTAAACAGTCCAGGAGACCATATCTCTTCTAAAGTCCTTACACAAGCCTCAGTTTCCTCCACGTCTGCTTGTGCAGAGATAACACTGATGAGGCTAGTGATGCTCTCATGCTGTGAGGGTCTGTAGACCAGAGGAACCCAAAGACAGTATCTACTAGCCTGCTTATTATCATCTGTATCATTATCATCAGTTATGCATTCTTGCCCCTGCCACCCACAGAGAGAGAGAGAGAAAAGAGGAGACAGAAAAAGGAAAGGCAGAACGGATGAGAAACGAAAGACAGGAAGAGAGAGAGGAAGAAACAAAGAGAGAGTGTGAAAGAGAAATATTGAAAAAAAAGCTGAGATAAAGAGAAAGGAGATGAATAAAGAAACTGGGAGAGAGACAGAGAGAGGAGGAGGAGAAAATGAATGACAAAAAGAGGAGAGATAAGAAAAAGAGAAAGAAGATAAATATCAAGACATCAAGAAAACAGAAAACAGCAAGAAAAAGAAAGAAAAGAGGCAGAAAGGAGGAGAAAATATAGAAACTATAAAGAGAGAGAGAAGAGGAGGGGAAAGAAGAAAGAATGCCAGAGAGAGAAAGAGGAAAAAGAAAAATGGGAACAGATCAAGAGGGAGAGAAAAAAATAATAGTGAAAAAGAAAATATAAGATGGAAAAGAGGAGAAAGAGAGAAAGGGGAGAAAAAGAAAGGAGGAGAGGAGAAGTAGAGAAAGACAGAAAGGAAAAAGAGAAAGAGAGATAGAGAGAGAAAGAAAGAAAGAGAGAGAAAGAGAGAAAGAGAGAGAGAAAGAAAGAGAGAGAAAGAGACAGAGAGAGAGAGAGAGAGAGAGAGATAGAGAGAGAAAGAAAGAAAGAGAGAGAAAGAGAGAGAGAGAGAGAGAGAGAGAGAGAAAAGAGAGAGAGAGAGAGAGAGAGAGAGAGAGAGAGAGAGAGAGAGAGAGAGAGACTTGACAGAAGTGTTCTAAATTTAGTGCCGGTCAGGCTTTTTTCTCTCTGTCCTTATAAAGCACTGCAGTGGAATTGGTGTGTGTGTGTGGAGTATCCCCAGCTTCGCTGCTCCCTGTCAGAGGGGGAACACACACAGCCATCGTCCGTTTGAACATGCTTTCCTTTTTTTCCTCTGCTTTTTTTGTTTCAAAAAAGAAAGGAAATGGTGGAGGTTCTCTGAATTCACTGAAGCATATAACATCAAGAGGAACAGCCTAAAATAGGGAAGGAGAGGAGTTAGTGGGAAAGAAAAGAGTGTGGGAGAGAGAGAGAGAGAGAGAGAGAGAGAGAGAGAGAGAGAGAAAGACAGGAAGGAATGAAGGAGGGAGGGAGATAAAGAATGCAACGAAGTTCTGGTGGTGTAAAAAAGAGATGAGTTTGGCTGCTGTGAGTGGATTTACAGTAACACAGCAACATGGCTTCCTTCAGGGGGTTCTTTTGTGCTCTTTGTTTAGAAAACTTTGTCATGTTTAGGCTTTAAATTATAGCGCAGCTCAGTTGTGTTGTCCTTGCTCTTTGAGAGATAAAACCAGCCATAACTGTGTATGTTTTTAGGAAACAACTGAAATGGCCCATTTCGCATGTCTGGTTGAGTGTATAATGTGGAAGAACAGACTGAGGACAGTCAGATATCTGGACTAAACACTCTAAGCCAGTAAAGAAGTAAAGAGAAAACGTAACAGATGAAGGGAAATATGCAGGCTGCTCTCTCACACACATCCCATGACTCCGTGACCTGAGCAGGTTTAAAGCGTCCTAATTTCATGAACACAGCTCTAAATAGAAGTTTTATAGCAGTGTAGTTCGGTCTACTTTTGTCTAAACAGAATCACTGACAAGAGCTCAAAAGTTTGTAATCAGTGTTTGTTAGAATATAAAACCAGTATGGTGGCATATAGATGTAGAAAATGATTCTAATATGCTAATCCTGTTAATCTTCACACATTTATACTCATGCACATACACACACACACAAAGCTTCTAAATCACTTATCCTTCTGGGTCATGTGGGGCGTGCTGGAGCCTGTCCCAGCTTTCAATGGGCTGAGGACATTGGGCACATTCGCACCTAGAGGCAATTTAGTGTGTCCAATCAGCCTGACTGCATGTCTTTGGACAGTGAGAAGAAACCGGAGGAGCGAGAGGAAACCCATGCAGGCATGGGGAAAACATGGAAACTCCACACAGAAATGACCCTGGATGTCCAGGTGGGGAACCAAACCCAGCCCCTTCTTTCTGTCAGATGATAGGTGCCACCATATACCATAAACATCAGATGTTTAATGACTTCTTGCTGATGCTAAAATGTTTACTAACACATCTGAACCTACCTTTTATTATAGTTTTTTTTGCCTACACACTTTTTGTTTTTCCAAGGGTTCTTCAGTAAAGTCGATGGTTTTGTTTAGACACATTAGTTCTACATAGGACCATTTGCATGCTTAAATGGTTCTTTGCATGGTAAAATGAAGAACCATTTCACAGCGCAAAGAACCATTTAATCATGCAAATGGCTCTTTGTGTGTTCATCGTTCTATATGCAACCATTTTGTTTACTAAAGAACCTTCGAAGAACCACCTTTTTTAAGCTCACATTATTTCCATTATTAAATGAACACAGATCAGCTAAATTAACAATAAATGGGCCAATTCACAATCCTGTGTTAGGAGAGAAAATTGGACAATTCCACGCCTTAAATTTATCCACAGTAAGCTAAAAGACATCTTTTTGCCATTTTACTTGCATTTTTAAAAGTTACAGAAAAAAAAACTCTCATTTCTCTTGGGGAGCAGCCAAATATCTTGACAACATCAACATTTTCAGGTCTTCCGATGTCCTCTGGGCTTTTGGTCCCCACAAAAAGCCCCCTGCCACATACACACACACACACTCCTATTCCATCATTCTCCTCCTCAATGACCCTATAAATGTCAAAGCCTGTCCTGTACAACTGCTCTTTAGGACATTTCCAGATGATATGGAGCAACAGGAGGTCATTGACGCAGCTGTTTCTGAACGGCAGCAGTGACAACAGTGAAGCACTCTGGAGTGGTCCTCATCCTCTTGACACCTGTTGCTTTGCCTTGTGCTCGCACTTCATACTGTCACACGTGGGGGTCTCCTGCACTCACACATAAAACTACTTAAAAAACATTTAGCCACATGAATTTACACATAGACATCCACCTCAACTCAAGTAATGCAGTTTCATATACACGCCATATGAAGCATTCTCTTCCACTTTTTCTCCCTTTGTGATTGTGTATGCATGTGTGTGAATGTATGGGGGTATTAAATCGTGCTGGTGGACAACTGCTCCTTTGTGAGCAAAATGAGGTTTGACTGGTTGCGCCAGGTGTGTGCAGTAGTGAGTGGTATATACAGTCGGTGTCGTCCTTACAACAGCACATGTCGGGCAGATGTGAAACAGACACCATAACCCAACCACACACACACACACTTATACATAAGTGTTGGCAATATGACAAAAGTATATAGCGTTATCATAATACATAAAACACACTATGATATTTAATTTTAATATTTCAGGTTTTGCAAACAAGGAATGGGAAATCAGAATCAGAATCAGAATACTTTATTGATCCCAGAGGGAAAATGTCATAACAACTCAGCTGGGGCCTGACCAGTCAAGCCATGGATTTAAAGAAGAATAAAGAAAATATAAAGAAAAACTTCAATCTGACTCATGCAATCATAAACGTTTTCAAAGCCCTAATTAGTTTTCTTTGTTAGAATTTTTGCTTGCACAATTTGTCTCTAAATGGCATCTTAAATAGGCTTATTAAGTAAAAACTGCTTACAGAGTGACCCAAAGTATTAACCAAGTATAAATCTAACACTAAGAATAATATTTCACTTTAAATCAGCCTTTATACAAGTTAATTTATTATTTAATATTTAATTTAATATTTCATTTTTGAAATTTCCTTTTTGAGTCATTTTTCAAAACTATTTTGGTAAACTTTAGGTTTAATGCAGTAGTTTTTTAGGCCTTTTTGGCCCTACATTTTTTCAAAGGAACTAATCCTATTTCCTTCAAATGTTTTCTTGAAAAGTATATATCTGGCTAACATAGCAAAAAGTTACAGATGTGGCATGGCATCTTCATGGTTTAATAATTTGTATTTATTTTTTGGATAATAGTATAATATTTTGAAATACAAGGTACTACTTGTTACTATGCAGTCTATTCAGTTACTATGCACTGTTTGTTTTATTGACAGTATTTGTGATATACTCTGAACATTGTATTGTAAGGAAATTGATCAATATTATGATGACATATTATATTACAATATATACATACCCTCTACTGATGAATAATATAGCTATAGACATAGCTATTGCCAACTAGTGCCAGCTGCTGAACACGTGGTTTGATAAGCCGAGTAGGAGTCCCTTATTTCCAGGAACTGAACACAGGGTGACTTTCAGTTTTCTTTCTGTACAAACCTACCATGATAGTAATACCACAAAAGTTTTATTTTTCATATTGCATGTTGTACAGTGCAGAAGTCAGAGACCACCCTTCATTTACTTAACTGCCAGTCAAAATGGGCACTGAGGAGATTGTCCTGAGGAGATTAAATATTACAGAATCCAATTGCATAAGGAAGAGGCATGTCAAAGGTGAGAAATATCAATAATTGAGAAAAGCTTCCACAACTGCAGTTCAAAAATGTTTAAAAGATTTAGAGAAAGTGGGAGTCCTAACACCAACGCCTGGTAGACCATCAAAACTGTCAACATCAGATAAACCTACTGAAAGCATTCATCTTTGAGAGACAGGAGAAAATCAAGCTCCTTACTTGCTTCAGATCTGAAAAACTCCACAGAAGAGTAAACCGACAAACAGGAAGAAAATTCGCAAATCCAGCAAAGAAACTGCTGGCGTTCTCAGAACAGTGGACTAACCACCCCAGAGTCCAGACCCCAACATCACAGAAATTGCTAGGGATTTCTTAGATCACAAAAAGCAGAAAATGCAACCAACTTTTACGACTGAACTTTGGGGGTGTGTAAAAATATGCTAATTTCTGCTAATTCTGCTAATTTCTTTGAAAAACTGAAAGCAAGTCTGAACAATTTTCTGACACTGGAAAATCATTTCTGCTTAAATAAAGACCATTTTGAGTGGAAATGAAATAAACAGAAGTGTGGTCTCTGACTTTTGCACAGTGCTGTAACCTAGAGATATTTTAAATTTGCCAAAGAGTTACACTGAATGAATCATAAACGCATCAATGAATCATAAATGCTACTGTTAGCACCCCGCTGGGTGTTTATTTGAAAGTATTTCTGTATGCCACCTCTTCATGAAAAAGTGTAAGGCACTGTGAAAGCACCTCTGAGCTCATCTCTTGGGTAGGCTCAGGGTGGGCTGCCCTGGTGACTGTGGAAGGGGCCCTGCCTGCACTCAAGTGCATGCTGACCACAGATAAGCAATATTCGTCAGAGAATCAAGAAAACCCCTTAACCTACATAAACATGTTGGCAATGACAAATGTTTGCGTGTGAGTGACAGAGAGAGCTCCAGTTTCTGATGACCCAATTCTGCAGTAGGAGAGAAAAAACATGAAATGCCAGCACATCATATAGTCTCAATAGCACAGACTACCATATTATAGAGTATAATACAGAGTACACTCTAAAAATAGGTGTTAAAATAGTTCCAGGTTTGCACGTAAAGTTCTCGGAAAAGTCTTTAATTGGTGTAGAGCTTTTTCATGAAGTGGAGATTCTTTAAATGTTTAAAAAAGTCATTTACAAAGATGGTTCTTTCCACTGAAGGGTTCTTCATGGGGTTATTTAATGGCCTTGCTCCAAAGAACCATCTTTGGCAACTTTAAGAGTGTAGCAAAGGTGACCACTAACTTTTCAGCTGAATTCCCACATGTATCTGACAACAGACACACGCAAAGGCACGTACACAAACAAGGAACCTTAATTATTAAGGAAAGTTTAATATTATTGGGTTTAAATAAGAACCACTCATTATTTATATTTTCTTATCCTGGTCTAATAATCACACCATGTACACCCGAGAGATAGAGGAACTTTAGATTTGTTAAGGTGAAAAGAAAGAGTGTAGAGTATGACACATCAGAGAATGACTGTGTATGTGTGTAATAGTTTCATTTTAACCATGGATAATGTGTCTGTACCACCCCCTCACCACCTAATTCACTCTGAACTCCAGACCTGTGCTCTTTATCTCAGTCAGACAGCCAAGTCTGATAGCAGCAAGAGACAATGCAACACAGTGGGACAGTGGCCTGGTGCCACCATCTTTGAGTGGTTCACTAAATATAGCAGCAACGCTATCTGATGTGACACCATGCTGAGAGTGTCCCCCGACATTAGCCAGATCTGACCAACTCCAATGCAAAGACTCCAAAACAGTATGTGATCTACAGTTGCAGCGGTTTAAGGTAAATTACAGTAAAATAGTTATGTAAATGAAGGTAGATTAGAGTACACCAGAATTAAGCCATAAAGTGATGGACCTTGTGCAAAGACTGGTGTTTTAGCACACAAACGGAGATCATTCTCCAGGAACATACAAATAAAATCAGCGGTCAGGAACACCAAAATGCGTGCATCAAGGGTCTATATTAAGCCATGTGAAACTTCCAAAAATCCAAGTGAGGCTTAAATCTACACTGTGAAGCATCTCTTTGTTTAATGACCTTGTGATATCAGGGTGTGTGGCTTACCAAGAAGCCGCAAATGTTTGATAGGCTGAGAAATATCCCAACTTGACCTCTGATAGGAATGGTTAAGACAGTACCATTGCGTATGCCAGTGACTCAGCATAAACCTCTCCTCGAAGGTAGTATGACCTCGTTTATCAAGCAGACACTCACCTCTCCCCTTACTCTTGTCCTATTGTAAATCTCTGACAAGGACAACATGGAAAGAGAATGAGAATATGAGAAGTATAGAAAATGACAGTGCAGAAAAGAAAAAGGAAGAGAGCAATAAAATAAACATCAATAGCAAGAAACAGAGTACACTCAGAAAAAAAACTGTTTTGGAGCATTTTGTAAGTCTTGACTTGCTCTTTTTTTATTTTTATTTTTAAAAAATGTTAGGGTTATGAAGAGGTACAAATACGCTCCTTTCCCCTGGGGGAAGTACATATACTGTAAATATATTCATTAAAGATCACATAAGGTACATAGTTGGACCATGCTGTACCTTTACATTGGGTACGTTTACATTGTTTATACTTTGATGAACAGAGGTGTACCTGTACAATACTATCTTTACTGAAACTGAGAGTAAGACATAGAGAACTGGATCTGAGATCTAGACATCCATCCATCCATCCATCCATCCATCCATCCATCCATTTTCTAAGCCGCTTCTCTGTCAGGGTCGCGGGGGGGGTGCTGGAGCCTATCCCAGCAGTCTTCGGGCAGAAGGCAGGATACACCCTGGACAGGTCGCCAGTCCATCGCAGGGCAGACAGACAGACACAGACAGTCGCTCACACCTAGGGGCAATTTAGCACATCCAATTGGCCTGACTGCATGTCTTTGGACTGTGGGAGGAAACCGGAAAACCCGGAGGAAACCCACGCAGACACGGGGAGAACATGCAAACTCCACACAGAGAGGACCCCGGTCGCCCGGGAGATCTAGACATTCAACACAAAATTACATTTCTTTTGCTTTGATCCCAAATGTACTAAATCAATGAAAACATACTTGTTCAAACTTTGCTTCTTTTGTTCTGCACAGGAGCTATATGACTAATTCTGCTAACAAGTAATAGGAGTAATGATGACAGCAATTTGCACTGTGCACTGCTCATCTGAAACATCACACCTGCCTCAAGCCATGCTGAGCTGTAAGAAACTCTCAAATCGACTTTCTTAAGTGATTTCTGGCACTGCATAAATTACTGGTATCTATAAAAATGAATGCCTAACTAAAACCATGTAGCAGCTATTCTGAAGCCTGTTTTTATCTGCATTTCATCTATTTTTATAGAAAGCAGAATGTCATACTGTGCTGGAAACCATATGCACTAGTAATACATGTGATGTTGGCAGTGCTCAAAGAGTAGTGCTCAAAGGGTAGATTCACACAGGAGACCCATCTTAGGCATTTGCTCTAAACTCTGTTAACATTCAGTGACAAGAGATCAGCATGTTCGTTCCATAGATGCATAAACAGCCATAACTTGCAGAGAGCACATCCAGCATGCACGCTGAGCGGGCCACTGTTTATTTAAGCTAGCACAGTGACTCCATTACAGCAGAGTGGCTCCACAAACATTGCTACTCTCTCATTTATCTCCTGTGAGCAAGCCAACCACACAACCACCTCAAGATCACCGTGAGAGATGCATTTACAATGAGATCAAAGCGGCCAGTAGCAGTTCAACACATTTAGGCCTAAAGTCACTTAAGCCTAATGATCAGCTGGTTTGGATTTTAGCATGGTCAAAAATATGAAGTGCCCTGGTGAGTCAGAAGCTGCCTCGAAACTTGCCTGATCTGGAGCGATTAAATGTTTCTTGGCATTCTAGCAGTGACTGGCAAATAACAATGACTATGAAAATATTCATCTGCTGTTTACACAAGCCACCCTGCCCCCTCCCTCTCAGGGCCTGGCAATGGCAGTGCTCCCTAGCAACAGTGCTTGTGTCCTGGCAGGGAACAGCACGTGCTTGTGTTAAAGGCTGATAACCAGCGGGCCCCCTTCATCGTGACCCTAACCAAACGTCACATACACTCGGAACAAGCTGATATGAGGAAGTCATATGCATGGCAACACAGTCTCTACTGCATATGGGCACACTCAAGCCTAGCCATTTCTTATCTGTGCGTCATTAAATACTGTTAAATTACCAGTATGTATACAGTGCTCAATCGTTGCTTATGCGCTGGTCATTTGTGAAATGGAAATATGAAGACTGTTTACAACACAAGCAACCCGATTTGGTGATTAAAGCAGTTTATCTTCATTCTTCATCACATTAGTCACCATCCAAAATAAAAAAATAAACCCAAAACAACATTGTTGCTAATCTTTCTAAGTCATCTAAGGAAGAGGGTAGTTGCTTCCTTTCTAAACTTCATAGTTCTGACAACACATACACTTCACAGTTCTGACAGAGGGCAAAAACCAACAAAGACAAAGACGAAAAGTGCAATCAAGCATTTACAGTGAGAGGAAACACTTATGTTCTATGCAAATGTCCACTCCAAATTTACACATATGACTTTAGATTTTGTACTAATAAATATGAATAAAATTATGTATTTATATAAAAAATGATTGAGGATTCAGTGTCTTACTTCAGTATTTCAGACACTTTGCAATGACTTCATATAAGAAGCCCTAATCGTGAAGGTGCTTCCTGAAGTTCTCAGGGACATCACCAATGACTTGCATGGAAAAGTTAAAGCCTTAGGAAAGATCTTTAAAAAAAAATCCCTGTCAATACAATTAGCTCAATAATATGCAAGAAGAAATTTTATGGGATCTTAACTGATTATCCCAGGACAGGTTTGCCTCAGACTAATGATAAAGAAGTTAAGAGAGAAGCCAGTGGTCACTTGAAATGAGTTGCAGGATGACCCGAAGGGAGAAAGGTTGCACATATGATCCCAAGAACACCTACGCACAGTGCAGAGTACGGAGGTGGGAGCATCATATGGGGCTGCTTCAATGTCTCACTGAGAAGGCACCCTGAACAAAGTCATGTACTGGGACATGAATTTTGTCTTATTGGCAAAGAAAGAAGACTGATGTTTAAACAAGACAATAACTAGACAGGTTTCCAAAAAACAAGTCAAGGAGAAAAGGTGAGAGTGCTTACATAGCCTTGCTAATCTCCTGATTAGAATCCCTTTCAGGATGTATTAAGGATTGTGAAGTTAGAGTCCAAAAGACAGACCTTTGTTAGAAGCTTGGGGAGCTTTTTACCATGGACTTCTCAAAAGATGTAACTGCCAACAAAATCTTGGCAACAATATTGATGTTTTTGTGGTGTCTGAAAAGACAAAAGTCAAAACATTGAGCAAGCTTGAAGTGGATATGCGCACTGGTAGTATAATAAATATCAAATATAAGTGTCTGAATACTTGATTTCCCCCCAGCATGTACTTGCTGTAAGCGTATTTGCAAATCCCCGCTTGCAAAGGATGGCTCTGAAGAGCACACCTCTGGAAGAGTTGGAAAGACACAGAAATTCAGAAATAATTGACTGCACTAATTTGAGTATAAAGTCTTTATTTTACCCCAAGATTTTTCTTGGTATGGCTTTCATTGCAGATATTGAAATGACGTGACATAAAAATGCTTCATGGAGCAATTATGTGCCAGCAGGTGCAAGCTGCGACTCAATAGTGTAACTGTAAAATAAAAAAGAGAAAAAAAAAATAAAAAAATTTCAGGTGCACATGTAGATTAATAGCCTGTGAGGAAATAATTCAAATAAAAGGGGGGAGGGGGTAAATGATAAATCAATTATTTACACATTCTCTTTGAGTGACCAGGAGCCTAAAACATTGTGTGTTGCCTACACTGGGCTTGCTGAGACAAGTCTGTAAAACAAAGCAATAGTACCACAGATCACTTAAATACCAACATAAATACTGCAAAATGCACTCAATTGTGGCAACATTTTGAAAATGCTATACATAATGAATGTCTAAAAAGCAGAAGACATTCAATAATTTCAGTTTTAACAGTTACACAAAACTGATGTACCATAGGTATCAGTGTCAGCTACCATACCTGTTAATCCCAATGCTTGCTCCCTCTTGTGCTTACTGCATCATATAATGATTATCTCCACCAGGGGCTACATGCACAGCATCTCCTGAACACGATGCCCGTTTTAGATCAGTTTTGCTTTATGGCATTTAGTCACATCCATCAACTTAAACATGATCAAAGAGCTGATCTTCAATTAGCACCCTTATTCTAAAATACCACATACCTAGTCCTTGGACTTCAACATGCCTGAGGACTGCAGACTGGGTTTTTGTTTGGAAGCAATTTGTAGCTTGTTCACAGTTAACCCTGTATACAAATGTTAAAATGTTCCAAATTTAAACGGACATTCTAGCTTTAAGGCCTCGATATTATAAAAAAGTAGTCCTAGGAGCTTTTGAGAATCTTCAGTCGAAGTTCTCCATTTTGTCCTTTTTAAACTCATGAAGAACCCTCGGTCTTAAGATGCATATTGGGTGCTTCTCTTGTCCTTCCTTTACCTTTCCCCTGATTTTATGGTCATCTACTCATAAGCTCAGACTTCCCTTCTAAAAATCCTCTCTCAATGTATCTTAAGCAGCAATACCCCATTACACCTTCTAGAGAGTCACCACTGAGTGTTCACGTTATACGTATATTTCGCTCCCTTTCCTACTCTACATCCACTAAACCACAACCAGGCACCTTACTTTGATTGATCTGAACAATGTGAGCACATTAAATACAGACACTAACAAAGAGAAACACTAATATAATAAAGCTTATGGTAACATGAATAATAGTAACAATATTAATAATTTTGAAGGAAATTGAGAGGAAGGGGGAAAAAAAAAAAATGGCATCAGTGCTTCTGGAAGCCCTTTGAAGCCACTGCACAGTTTCACTGTTTTCCAGGCTCCAAGGATGGAGCAAAAAAAAAAAAAAAATCCTGACATGACAGTGCAACAGTCTATCCTCAGGTTTCTCAGGGCCCACGTGGAGCATTACGTCCAAACGTGGCTTGATCGCTCACTGCATCCGCTCAGGCTGCAGATGCTGCTGTGGAGGATACTGGATGAAGGCAGGGGTGGCAGTGGCTGCGTTAGCCAAGGTCTGGGCTGGGGTAGGGGCTGTGGGACCCCCAGTGGGTGTGGCAGCAGTGTAGCCATATCCCACAAAGCCAGGAGAAGAGGCATAAGGGTAGTGCTCAAAGGCTGCCGAGGCATACTGGGCGTAGGCTGCACTGTAGTCCAGGTAAGGAGAGCTAACAGAGGAGGCCACCTGAGAAGGGAGCATAAGGCTGGGCTGGATGAAGGCCTGGGGGTAGACATACTGCGGGACCAGTCTGTGGACAGAAAGACAAAATAAGCAGACATACAGACTTGTAATGCGCTCACACACTCAAGACTACACAGGACTCCAGTGTTCTTCAGACTTGGATTAAATTATCAATTAGTAGCCGTTTCCCAATCCCATTAGCAATCTCTGTCTTGTTTAGGCATTACTTGGTCATAAATTATCAAAATTATCACAGCTCAATTTTATCATGGTTCAGACTAGAGAAGTTGTTTAAAATGCATGTAATATATATTATACATAAATATAAAATAAAATACAGAGGGGGAGAGAGAGATTTGACAGAAAAGAGAGAATAACAATAAGGATTAAGATGTTATGTGAAAATACACTTCCAGATAAAAGTTACAAAATCTGTTGAGTTGAATCATCACTTTCCGATCAATGCATTATGGTGCATCAATTCGTTTATACACCAAAATCCATTTGTATTTTATTGTTATCCTATGCAAAATGACCACAGATTCATATATTATTAAATGAAGACAATGCCTGTAACGCTTACATCATTGACATTTCTAGTCCTTCTGGTGCTTACTGAACCAGTGAGACAGAGAAAGCATAAACACTGGGAGTAGGCCACAGAAAAAAATAAAATAAAATAAACAAACATTTAACCCAAGCCTCAAACAGTAGGTCAGAAAAACACAGGAAGAGAAGCTCGTTGTGCAGGTTTAGGGGCAGAAACCCCCCTCCTTAATAACGGTGATGTGTGCTGTGTAAACTCAACAGCCTGAAGAGCTGCAGGCTGGACTGAGCGCTCGGCAAGAGAGAGACGCTTCTGGCAGCTTCTCACCCTCAACACCCACAAGTGTTTTAGCAGCTGCTACTTTTCACTCGCTCAGAGAAGGCTAGAAGTCACACACACACACACACACACACACACACACACACACACACACACACACACACACACACACACACACACACACACTCAAATACAGTCACAAACAGTGAGCTCGAAACACTGCAAGCTAATGCTACTCACCAGTACAAACATGTTTATATTAAATGTCTTTCAACCAGGGAAAGTAATATTCACTGGTGAGCTTTTAATTTATCCCTACAAGACAGGTAATTAAGAGTGGAGGCAGAGGACAGCTTCATTTATCCTCCATCATACATATTCACTCGCACACCGCAGTGTGCTATAATTAACCAGGTCTGAATATACCCCCACGAGTCCCTTCCTCTAGACAGAAACGATGTATGCACATGTGTCTGTGTGCGTTTGGTGGTGGTGGAGGGGGTGTACGCAATACAAGACAGAGCCCCATACACACTTCCTCCACAGACTGGGCACAGCTGAGGGAGGGGTCCAAGATTTCAGTATGTAGCAGCTGGAAACAAACAGAAGAACTCCCCAAGAGAGGACAAGAAATGTCACTGGGGACGCCTGTTCAGGCAGCAAGAACTGGAAAAACATGTCTTGGTTCACTCTAATGACTCCTACCAGTCTTTGTGAATATGGCCAAACATTTTTTTTTTCTTTAAATAAAAGTTCAGAAAACATGATACCCATCACAATATTTGGACACTGGCACAATACATTATTAGTGCCACATTTAAACAATGCTATCAAAAATGATTATTTAACATTTTACATACAAGTTCTTTATGGTCACATCTCACAAAAAAGAACCATCAATTCAAGAGTTTACAGTTTACAAGACTGAACGGAATGGGAATATTCTATATAATATGGCAGCATGCGAATGATGAAATGGCATACAGAAGACTCTATATGGGTTTAAGTGAAAGAGACACTCCGTACTCATACACACCTTTGTTGAGCACAGGAAAGGGCATGTGGGTGGAGAACATGTGCAAAACATCCAATAACACTTTAACCCCCCCGAAACACACACCAAGTCACTCCAGTCAGCACTGCAAACCAAACCCCATGCGAAAGTAACAAAAGATGAAGCTCTGAATCAGTACAATCTTTACTCAGAAACACACAAATAGCACTTCAAACGGTCACAGCACACAGCACTGCACTCTCAAGCCATGACTGGCACCTTAAGATTCCCTGGACCTCCACATTGGGCCCCAGTGAAGCAGTGTGCTTGAGTATCTTCTTCCCAATGATGCACTCCATCAACTGGGTGACCAACAGAGCACAGAAGGAAGAGTGGTGGTTAGCCAAACACTGAATGAGATTAGAAGACAATAGAAGGGAAAAAACACCTCACTCCCTATGCAGGACTGTGCAAAAATCTACTCTTCATTTATTTAATCCCAGTCAAAACTGCTTAGTTTCTCATTTTTCAAGATATATTTCTGTGGAAATTAGATAAGATGACGCACCCGAATAAAGAACAGAAAAGTTAAAGGAAAATTAGGTTTTAAAAAGTCAAAAACTGGATATGATACTGACGATTAAAAAAAAAAAAAAAAAAAAAAAAAAAAAAAGGAGGGAGGTCTGAAATATTACACTGTACATTAGGGCTGCAACAAATGACTAATTTGATAGTTGAACAATCGTTCGATTACTGAAACAAATAATGAATTACTCTGATTATGAATCACTACATTACCTAATAACTTTTGTAGCTATTAGCTTTTAAGTTTAGCTTGAGGTTATTTTATGCATTTGCTAAATAACAGTGAAGACAAAGATGAATAACATTCAAGAATTCACAAAAGATAAAAAAAAAAATATATATTTTCAATTTATTTTTCCTGTCAAAATTTATAACCAAGGATGTGCAAAGTAGCAGCAATAAAATGAATCAGTTTTCCTTTAATCAAGTAAATAATAATAATAATGTAAGTTTAAATGTTAAATGTAAACAGTACAGTCTATGCTCTCTGCATTAGTCACTGCTGCAACCAAGTTTTACAATCCTAGATGTTTAACGAAACGGAGGAAAGTCAGCATCTCTGTGCTCCTGTGAGTCTCGCAGATACTCCTCACTGCAGGTAACATGCTCTGATGGAACCGAGGTGACCTGTATGTTCACGAAGAACTACTTATGCTAAACTCGCCGGTGTCTGCTGAATTTGATTGCACCCGTGGCCTCGATGCTAAGACGATAATGTGAAGAAAAGATGCAAACGTTATTTAAAAAGGTGAACAGCGTCGCTGTTTATAATAGTTACTTGCTTCTCTGTTCAAACTAACGATTTAAGAGAACACGCATTTCGAAATAGAAAAGTGTTACAGCTCAGCTCACAATATGAAGGAGGACAGAACTTAACATCAACATTAGCCAACTAACTCGCGTCCCAAACCATACACACTTCTGTACTTCACATACTACATTAATGAGTGTACTTCTAATGGTATATGTGCCATTTTTACACACTTTAGTCTGACAGTACACAGTTTCAGAGGACATGAATCTTCTTCATCCAGTGAACCGACAAGTTTCCTCTTCAGATACTCCAGCATGGAGGATGTGCTCCCGTGCCAGATAAGGTCAGCTTTACAACCAGCACAACTGACGTTTTTCCAAGTTTAGCTCCCACACTTTGTTTTGATTTTGTTCTTGAGGCAGTCATCGCACTGTTAGTCAAGTCTCCAGTGAGCGGTAGTGTCAAAACGTTCCTAGTGAGCATGAAAAAGACGCGAAATGACATCACCAACTAATCTTCTACCAAGTTGCCAACTAATTTGGTCGTCGATTTTAGTCGACCAAGTCGAACAATCATTGCACCCCTCCTGTACATTAACTCACACTAACACTTGTGCATGTGCATGTACACAATTAAAAAACGAAAGTCTGGTATTGCGGTCTTGGATCTAGATTTGCCACCCAAGAATTACTCAGAGTAAAAACTTTAGCAGCTTTGTTTAACAATAGAGCTGAGCAGGCACGGCTGATACAGTGTCAAGGACGTCTGTGTGCATGCATGCATGCGCACATACACACACACACACACACACACACACACACACACACACACACACACACACACACAGTCAACTACGCAATTACCATGTCACATTTACACAGTGGTTTCTTGCACACAGCAATAACTGTCTGGTTGTAGTTCTTTAACTCCATTCTAAAGCTCTGCTTCAAAATAAAGCAGTGGAACACTGCAAATGCAGTTATCTGTGCACAATTTGGATTCCACAAACTAATCATTACCCCCAAAAACATACTTGAAGAAACAGTAGTTTATGGTTAATTCGTAATCATTTAACATTCAGATCAAAAGCTGAACACCAAGTTTAACGTATATGCAGACCAATTTCTACTTAAATTTAGCAGGAACGCAAACTAATGATATACAAACAGCATCACTTAACCTATAAAACCAACTTAACCCTTCATGAGACAAAGGCATTTACACAGAAGCCCACGCTAACATTAGTGGATAATCTCACATTATACTATAATACTGCACAGTGTTAGTGCACAGTGATCACTTGGAACACACACACACACACACACACACACACACACACACACACACACACACACACACACACACACACCACTTGTTTACATGTATGCTGTTCAAAAATAATTAAAAAAACATAACAAAACATTCATCTCTTTATTCTCGTGTCCCTCACAAGGGGGTTGGGGAAACCCACCCACAAAAAAAAAAAAAAAAAAAAAAAAAAAAAAAAAAAAATGCAAGAGGCAGAAGAACATCAAAAAGTAAGCACAAATGAACACCACAGCCATACTGTTTACATAGGCAAAGTGCAGAACTTTGAGAGGGAGTGGCATTTCACAGAACGATTAGACAACAGCTCAACATCTGTAGCACAAAAATGGAGCACAGGAAACCATAAACTATATCACTGTAAGGGCAACCAATCTCTCAAAACCTCACCATTTTTCTCTCTACTCAAAACTCAATGACTCATCCCCTCATCCCCCACCACCCAACCTACATGCCTCATTCTCACTGTGGTGTCACTTTTCAGGGCCCCAAACTAATCACTAACCTGACAACATGAGTGATTTCACCCACCTAGAAAACTTCACACAACACTGCCGAGAGTGCAAATATGGAATCAGTGAAGAATGAAAAATAATGTAGTGGACAGTTTGACAATTCTGTGCAAAAAAAAATACAGGCATGCGTGTCCGTGGTAACAGACGTCAGTTTTGATGCTGGTTAGACATTTGATCTGCATGATGTGGAAAGCTCTCTCTGTGGACTTTACTGTTCTTCAAAGAGTCAGCAATGTCTTGACAGAGCAGTTTGAGTGAGAATGTGGGTTGCAGGGGTCATGAAGGTCTAAATAAATAAATAAATAAATAAATAAATAAATAAATAAATAAAAGAATGAGTGTGACCAAGAGTCCCAAATGAAAACCTAAAGTAAGCTGCCATGCAAATGCCTCCTATAACAAAACATCCGAGCTGAAAGAGACAATGAGTTCCATTGGGAAAAACGACAGGTGTTCTCTAAACTCCAGTATGTGTGTGTTGGGGGGGTTGGGTAAATGTGTATGAAGGGTATAATTGAGGAAATAAGAGCCAACACCTGTCATATAGACAGAAAAGCATGTTCTCCCCAACAGGGCTCCACCTCGTTACCACAGCAACCAACTCACCGACAGACAGAACATTCAAGGACCCTTTCGCATGAGCACATTCATAAGCTGGCTTAGATTTGATCAAAACCAGTCTGTCTACATGGCAAATGACTTACTGAGAAACATTAACGTACCATGACCATTAACGTGTAAATAAAAGCTTTTAATTGAGCTGACAAGTTGCTAAGACAGAGGCGTCTTGGGTGGCATAACTTCAAGGCTAATAAAATGCTGGCTGGCTTTGTCCACAAGCAAAGGCTTAAACTATGTAATAACTGTAAAATTCAAATTCCCGTTGATATTTGAACACCACTGGCTAACAGAAGCTCACACAGGCAAGATACAGCATGACTGAACTAATTTCATCCTGGACAAAAACTGTCCTGGGTATAGTAGGTTTAGCTTTAAAATGGCCTTAAAACAGTGATTCACTGATTCTTTAGTAGAGAGAATAATTGTTTAAAGAACCGCAACAAATCAAAGAAGCAGTGGTTCTTTGTGTGACTAAAATGTTCTCCATGAAATAAAGTGTATGGTTCTGAAAAGAACCCTAAAAAGTGGTTCTATATAGTACCAAAAAGGTTTTAGTATGTTAAAAGTCCTAATATGGAAGCATCAACATCAAAATTAAAATGAAAACATAATATGTAAAATGTTGTATGCCTGCACTGAAGTTTCCCCACTCGTATATGCAGTGTTGAGCTCAAAATGAAAATTCAAATTACAAACGCAAAAAGGAGAGGTGCCATTTCCTCTTTTACATTTTAATTTTGCCATCTTTCTAGTTTGGTGTTCTCTTTGATGATGCAATTAAAATACACATACCATACCCAGTTATCTGTGCAAAACACATCAATACTAGTATAGCAAATGGCAAAATAAAATCGCGGTATTTAATTTTTCATTTTGAGCTTCAACATTGTTTATATGTACAGGAAATTTAAATGCAAAAATACACTGCCATTTTACATATTGTATTTTTTAATACTAATATGCTTCCATATCACAGAACCTTTTGGTAAGAGTGTATCCAAATAATACACCTGCATTATGAAGCTCAAAAGAGCAATAAATGGTCAGCAGAAAGAGGGCATTCCAGGACATTCACTGGAGAACAATCCCTCGTTAATTGCCCTAAAGACATTACTGGAACCTCACTGATCATCCCCCTGCATATGTCCTTATACCCAAAATTAAAAGGAGAAAAAAAAAAAATTAGAAACATGCTTTTATACAAACAGCAACAGGTCTATTGCCAGACAAGTGACCTTGTCAAGTCAAAAGCTCCTTGTGTTCTGTTTCCACTGTATGTGCTTTCCTAATTTGCTTTTCAAGTGTATTGGTCACTGGGGCTTGTGGTACACTGAAAAATTTCAACGTACAACATGAATGTGAAAGAACACAAATGCAAGTGACAGACTTACCCATACTGTCTTTGAATAAGTGTTGGGTGGATGGGCTGCACACCTAGAGATATTCCTATAATGAAATTGCAAAAGGTGTTATTTCAATGCAGTGGTGCTCATGTGACATGCAATAACTGAACAAAGCTCATCTAGAGGCTGAGAGTAAGGGGTTAAGAAGAAGGTGTTGGTGTTCCCATGGGTTTTTATTGTGCCTGCTCACCTGTCTGAAGGCTGCGTGGCTTGGCCCCAAGGTAGGCCAAGTTGACATTGGCCTTCCGACCGTCAATGATAGGGTTTGGGTCTTTACAGGCTCGTTCTGCTGCCACCCTGTCAGTCATGGTCACCTAGAGGTAGAATTAACGGTCAATATTTACAAGTGCTTGCTCCATCAGCTGACACAAACATGTTACTAAAGCCAGCATGGCACTATTGGCAGCTGCCACTGAATAGGAATATTCTTGAAAGAAGCAAAATTCTTTCACAACAGGATCAGTAAACACTAGCATACAAAATAGACTTAAGGTCATCAATCTACAGTAAAATTTACACAGAACTGATAGCACACCTTTAGTTTAGAGGTCATTACACGAACATATGGACCATATACAATGCAAACGTATGTACTCTTTTCCTCATTGCTTTAAAAAAAAAAAAAAAAAAAAAAAAAAAAAAAAAAGAACAGGATCATCACGTTTTTCCAGTTCCAATCAGAAAAGAAATATGCTTACTAGGGAAACAAGTTCAGGATCATACAGACCACCTTACACTCTAGAGGTAGACACCCCCCCCCCCCATCTTCCTAAGCCTGTCAAACCAGCCAAGCCACACACAGCCAAGAGCAGCCGTTAGAGCACAGACCTCTCAGACCTGCTGTGCTGCCTTTTTTCCTGACATCTCATCACAATGTACCAATTTACAGTTGAGAAGCTTGAGGAGACACATTACCAGTGTTTTCCAGCCCATCTTTGGCTTGATCATAAGCTATTGGCTGGCTAGTCACTCCTGGTTTGTGATAAATATTTGCATATTTGCCAGTGAGTCCCTGAGTGCATGGTGTCTGAGTGTCCTTTTAAAACCCCTCTCTTCCTAATACCCTTACTTTACTGGATCACAAGCCCATGAGACCACGCACAGAGTGTGAAACCTAAAAAATGACAGCTTGGGTTATTATTTTAAAACAAGTTCCTCATCATTAAGTTCCCAGGGGAAGTTCTTCAGGCCTGTCTGGGTGGGTAGCAGGGGTTGATGCAGAACTACCCCTGTATAACTTCGCAATGACAGGATGTTCAAACATTTTAAAGCCAGAGGATCTGAATAAAGGTACACATGGGCATAAACATGAATACAAAAGCCCATGTTGGAGAAGAGCTGAGTGTCTTAAAAAAAAAGTTCCAGTTCTAGAAGACAAAATTCTAATTCTAAAGTTCGGCTCCAAATGCTTATCCAGAGCAATCGTGTTCTCTAAGTTGAAGAGACTGACTTGCTGGATCAGGTGGGGCACATTAGCTTCAAATAAACTCCACAGGGTCTCCAAGAAGAAGGTTGTTGACCACTGCAGTGGTAGATACAGTTTGAAGGGGCTGGTCAGAGATTCCGTGAGGCTGCCCAAATAGCGGTCGATGTTATGAATCTGCAAACCGACGAGCTCTCCATCTTAGGCAAAAATGAACCGCCACTCTGAGGGCCGTTAAGACTGTGTAAACATCACTTAAGCGGCTGAGTGCTCCAGGCCCTCACTACTGTACCGTGAACAGTTCAAAGAGAGGGGGGGGGGGGCAGAGCATAACATCATTCAGAAATCTCACCATATAAAGTCCTCACACCACACACGTGCTAGCTGGTAGCCAGCCAAGAGCTCGCTAAGGCGAAGGCTGTTTCCCAAACTGCGATGTCCTTCTCGCCCACAGCCGTTAGGCTTGACTAAGCACTAGAGGTGGTGTGGGCTAAGAAAGAATTCCGCGCGACTGAAGGGGTGTTTTAGAGTCAGTCTAGAACATAATGCTGCACTTTTGTGCTCCCTCGCCAGCACAAGACAGATATGCTTATCTACCCGCCACAAAAACGGAGCGCGTCACGTGCGCACTTACGCGCGTGCACAAATGCGCGAGGAAATAAATAAACGCAGCGGTGAAGTAGATTCAGGGACGGGACATAAGAAACAACGAGGCGCTAACACTGCGAGACAAAGTAGGAGCTGCGAGAGTGAGCGCTGTAGTTACTTACGAAGCCGTATCCTCTGGATTTCCCCGTCTGTCTGTCCGTTATCACCACCGCCTCGTCGATGTCGCCGTACGCTTCGAAGTACTTTCTCAGCGAGGCGTCGTTTGTGTGGTAGGGTAAACCACCCACGAAGATCTTGGTGAAAGTAGTGTCTTTTTGGATTCCTGTTGGGTGCATAGCTTCGAGCGTGCTGTTCATGAACTGGTGTAAAAGCATTGGCTGCTTCAACTCCGCTTCTGACAGAAGCTAGAAAAAAAAAGAAGAAAAAAAAAAAAAAAAAAAACCCACACACACCGTCCTTGAATATTTAAAACGATCCTGGTATGAAAAGAGTCAAAAAGACTGACTGTCCAGGGTTCAGATTCCTCAGTCTTAAAACTTTGTTTTAATTTTTAATCAACCCTCAACATCGCCGTGTTAGTCGCTGCGCTCCCCGGCACACCGTTGCACGCGCTGTGATAAACTACCTCCCCTCACGTTTTTCCGGGGTTCCTGTATATATACGGTCTAACGCAAGCCACGCCCACAACACACCGCAGCCAATGGCAGGACGCGTTTTTTCTAGAAACTCACTGAAAACTTTGCTGTGACGCCACATGACTCCTCCTCTCCGTCCGCCCAGTTAAACTCGCACCTGCTTTGTGTCCTTGCAGCAAACAAAGGAAAACAGCCACTGTACGCCTGAAAGACGTTTATTAAAAGGTTTTATTTCCAAAAATAAAAAGAAATACGTCCCATCAAAAATGGCCACGGCTCCTTTAATACTAAGACCGTTACAACAAAATAAAATCGTGTTAAGTGAAATTTGGTCATGTCAGCCGTGCTTTTTAGCTCACGTTGCCTACTGTACGAAGCGACTGTATCAGAGGCGGCTCAGGTCTATTCTATTTCTTCCTCCTTTAAATAAGAAGCCAGGCGTGCCGAACTTCAAACTACATTCTGAAGAAGGGATTAGGCCATACTCATTCTTTGAGGCTGTATAGTATTGCACCAGTAGTCTAATTCGTTTTTTGTTTGAAACTGAGCCAAACCGTAAATCTGATTTTGTGTGGTGGGGGCAGGTCTGCTTCTGAGAACTTGATGCTTGTAAAACTATTTTCAGTGACAACACAAACGATTCACGACCGGCAGCTCTCTGGCCGTGACTCGCACAACCCATTTGAACGCTTTTTAATGCAAATAGTCCGCCAAGACTGAATGAACTTAAACGTATTAAATGTGTGCTATGTGGTGTAGAATAAGGGACTTTCAATACAAATGCTGCATAGATAACTACACTGCACAAACAACATTCGGAGAAAATGATAGGTTAAAAGCATCATCCTAGAGCCCAAGCTGTTGTAGCAGTACTGCACCAAGCTTGTGATTTTCAGCTCCTCTGACCCAAAGCAGGGTCATGTCACAAAGGCCTTGGAGCCCTCTTCTGCATTATTCATAAATGCAGAACAGCATCAATCAACCAAGGCTCTGCACGGCAGCAGAACAGGCCAGGGCTTGTATCACCATGCACTGGGTGCCCCTCCACTGTTCACGCCTTCACTCATGTAACCGTGCCAGTTGTAGCCACCGTTAGACCATGGTGAACCGTTCATGGCACTAAGAGGTACAGCCTGCTCTCATCACACACTCGCAAAGCATCGTGGGAGGAACTGAAGGGCATCAAATATCTAAGACTGAAGGAATGACGCTCTGGCCGGTCTGGTCTCGGCAGTTCCTCTCCCACGTTCTGTTGGAGTGCCCCTGCTAAGTGCTGAAGTCCTAGCTGACAGTGAGGTGATGGTCTAATGACTGCAGCAAGGTGGCAGTTCTCACACCTTTACACTCCGGGCATGCGAGCCTTCTCACTCCAGGCCTTTGTAACTCGCCCCAACATGCTATTCATATCCTACTGATAAGTCTCCAGTGGCTCACGCTTGTCTTTTCCACAGGCTCACCTGATGCACTCACTCACTTTGATCTGTGTGCTTTGATAATCAGCCACACTTCAACCCAAAGACTGGAAGTGAGAGGCTGCCTCCTAGTGGACATGAATCCTAAAAGCGAGCAAAGTTGATTGCCGGTTTTCTCTTCAGAAACATTTCATGCCTATTTTAGAGAACACAGGTTTATCATTTATCAAATTAGCTATGATTAACTTTGTACTAGTATCAAATTTGATAATTCACGTTCAACAAATATAATACATCTACAAAAATGCAAACTTTGTAGTGATCAGCTAAATAATACCAACCTCACACTGGTGACATGAATTAAAACTGCCCCGTATTCTAAACGGGAGGTTCTTTGTGCTGACTGGCCTGCTCATTTTTTTTTGTCTAATGCAACTTATCAAATCCATGAAGGGCTTGAAAACTGAACTAGTAGTCTGACTGTAGGTGTAACAAATCAGAGCAAAGCTTCCAAACAATTGAGAACTTTATCAAGCGCAGCTGTTCCTAAGCCTTGCACATTTTGATATTTTCTCTGCTCCAAACACATCCAACTGATAAGTTAACTAATGAGCTTCTTAGTGAGCTGAAGTCACTGATGGATCAGAACACAAAAATGTGCAGTACAGGGGGGTACTCCAGGACTACCTTGAGTTAGGAACCAGATATCTAAAGTAAGATACCTTGGGTACGCTGAGATACACACCAAACACAATCCGTCTTTGATTCCTCCAGAATATGTGAATAGAAATATGTCAAAATGTGGAGAGTCCTGCAGAGATTTATTTATTGGTTTCACATAAAGACTTGATTCAACACCATGTTGTAACAGTAAAGCAGAGATGGAAAATGTAATTTTCTTTGGAAAGCAATATAAAAAAAAAAGAAAAAAAAGAAAAAGAATAGAGCTGCAGTCATGAATGTAAAAAAAAAAGAGAGAAAAAGAATCAACAACAATATAAGGTACACCAAGAACACTAAAGCATGGCTTCGCTTGTCTGACTCAAAAGCCATTAGCTGTCATCACCATTGCATAGGGGCGGATGGCCCCTTCTGATTGGTCCATACAAAGTATGCAATGCCAAGCCATTGGTCCAGATGTTAGCCATAAGGAGTCTCTTGCTCTCTCCCATATTTACACACTAACGCAGGTCTTCCGAGATGTGACAGCTTGACGGATCTAAAGACAGGAGGGGTAGTGGTCAGTCGTAAGTCATCACAGCACTTTTCTTTTTCAAATCACGTTTATTGTTTCTCTCTCCCTCCCCCCAAAACAAGTATACACTTCAACACTTCGAACGAAATACTCTCCAGTATACCACTTTTCTTTCAGTTTATTTCAATTCTTGTCTTTGGTAAGCTTCTCAAATGGGAATTCCATCGATTCTTCAGAATTCTTATACGATTAAATTGTTAAGATGTAATCAAAGTGATTCAGAGTGGTTTGATGAGAAATGCTCTGTCCTAACGGAGGAAAGGTATATGTAGGGCATTATAAGTGCAGGGTATTATAAAGTGTTAAGTCCCAAAAGTAACAACCACAATTGTACCATTATATTATCAACTATACAAATAACTAAAGACACCTGTGGGTTCACTCTTAGTTTTGAGTAGTACATAAAATAGTTGTGTGTTGTAGACATTGCAACCCCTGATTCCTGTCATCACCACTGTAAAATGTCAGTAAGCTTCTCTATGACAAAACATTTCATATCACACTACTGTGAATAACGTTACTCACATTTGAACAGTTATATAATTCAGAACTTTGAAAAATCAGTGTAATTCCCCTTTAAGGCTTCATGTTCCATTGACAGTTTTTACCAAGTAATTATGATCAGTAGTGAATCAAGGTTACTACTAATGCTATTTAGATTCTCAAAATTAAACTAACAAATTAAATGCAAACAGGAATGAATTATGGCTTCTATCACTGAACATTAAGATTACTTAAGCGTTCCCGCTTTCCCAGTGAAAACAGATCTACATGTAACCACAAAGCCTGGGTTCAACACAATCCAGCTCTGATCTGAGCTACGCATTTAACTACTGTCCTGACAGTCAGAAACTGTGACATTTTACAGAACAACACCTGTGAACTTTGAGCAACACTTCTGTTTTACATTCTGACCCTTGTAACTCTAAACAGCAGCAAACTCCTGCAAAAACGCCCTTGTTCCAGCATGCAAAGCATCCTGTGATGCTGAGGAGGGCAACAGAGCACAGAGAGGAGAGTCAGAACATAGAAGCAGGGCAACCCCAGCCCTGTCTGGCGACAGACACCATCTCCATGGTAACGGAAATCCCACTCTCACCATTTCTTGTTCCGAGGCTTGAGTTCCTCAGCCGCATTCCGCAGAAAGATGTAGTTTTTCTTCTGGGGGTTGTAGTACTCATGTCCCTATGAAGTACATCATCAGACATTAAAAGGAAGAAGAGCCTTTCCTGCAGGTTTATTTTACATGTTAATATCTAAACCAAACAGTCTCTGTAACACGCATAGACACACACAGCTCCAAAAACTGTATTGCAAAAAAAAGTCAGATGGCAACAGTTTCTTATATGTAATTAGGTCATTGGTTCTCAGTCCTAGTCATGGAGCCTATGCCTTACATATTTTGTTGTTTCTCACACTTTCACACATCGGCATTACCTTAAAAATGACATAAGTTAACAATATCGTTCCAGGACTGGAGCTGGGAAACAATCATTTACATCAGCAGAGGTTCAACAAAGGTTCCCTGTCTTTTATGCACAGGGTGTAGCTACAGGTTCCCATTCCAATCAAACCTGATTCCACATGTTTAATTAGTCTTCAAACAGTTAATATGAAGCGTGCCCTTTGGCTGCAGGCCTTCATTCCAGCCAAGCATAAGCACACTTCATATTAACAGTTTGAAGATTAATTAAACAAGTGGAATCAGCCCCCTACAAGTAGGACTACTAAGACAAATAAAAAAAAAAAAAGGAGTAAAAATAACTCCTTTCAGTCTAAATGCTGAGAGCAATTTTCTCACATAGCCAGTAAATGAATGTCTCCGTTTCCACAGTTTACAGAAAACTAGTGTCATTAAAGCAATTACATAATTTTCATATACTGAAAAGAGTGTGCATTTGACAGGTTTTATAAATACCATGACCTTCTCTGTCGACATATGCACAATTTCCCTGGAAACAGCATGTCTGATGGTAGGCTGTACCTTGGACCAATCATAGCTGGAGCTGTAGGCAAAGATATTTCCATTGTGGTTGAAGCAGCAAGCTGTGATTGGCTGGTCGAGCTGTTCAGAGGTTTTCAGCTTGGTGCGAGCATCCTTATCCCAGAAACTGAAGCGGCCATCAGATCCCACTGTGGCCAGTGTGCCATGCACTGGGTGGAAAGCAATAGCATTGACCTAAGAAAGAATACAGATACATAAGATATATACAGAAACAACCAAACCAATAACATGAAAAATCATTATTTATAAGCACAGGTTACAACACATAACATTTGCCTGTTTATAGCTAGCATTTTTCTACTCCATTCAATTTAACCAACTCTGTGAACTGAACTGTCACATTCTACTAGCTTATTGTGATGAGATCCATGAAAGATCTGTTAATGATAACAGGCCAGTGTACATACAGCATAAATATCCTGTGGTGTGGCTGTATTGGTTCCATTGGATCTATGGCACTTGAAGGTGAAGTTATCCTTGGTTCTAGAAAAACAATATAAAATTCATTGAGCATTTAATATTATTTATAAACTAGTCACTCAGTACAATGGAGACTGGATTGGTTTTGTGGACTTACGGATTTGGTGGGTTAATGTAATGAATGGCCACTCGCCCCTCAATGCTGCCCAGCGCAAAGCCAGTGGGTTTATTTTGTTTATCCTTAAAGATGGCCACACAACGGTGCTGTATAAAAACAGACATATTTTGTAATCAAAATACACACATTTAAGGGAGGAAGACGTCAGAAATATGAAAAATATCACTATATGATTTAGCACTGTTAGACAGAGGTCATTAAAAAAAAAAAAAAATCTGAATACAAATTTCTGTATCAAGGTTTGCCCACTTCCATGCTCGAAAAGCCTCTAAAATGTTCTATAAAAATGTTTCCAGCGAGTTGTACTTTTCCTGTTCAACTCCTCAAGTGTACAGCTAGCATGAAAGTAAGAAAAACTGGGACGAACCTGATGTTTCAGTGGTGAATCTATACGCCGGAACTCTGATGGCTGATTCTCCAACTGATATACAATTAGGCCTCGCTCTGCAGTGGCCACTACAGCCATAGGATAAACCTGTACACAAAGATAAAGAAAACACTAAGAAACAAAAATTGTATTTTGCTAATGTACAACAACAATCCTACACTAATGAGGTTGTACTGCACTTTCATTTATGGTTTCATCTCAACAATTCTATTATTAGATCACTTTCGTATGGCTTTTGCCGACAGCAAACAAAATTCTTTTAAAGTGCCTGCATCAAAACTCTCAAGTAGACAAGAGTGGAAAAACAAAGCAGAGCTGTTCATTTATGCAAGAGCAACATTATAAACAGCAGCAGCTTTTGTGTGAAATAATTTTGTAATTATAGACTTGTAAAGTATTTTGCCACAGTATTCAATTGTTTGGCAGTAAAGATGTACAAGGAAAAATATCCCCCAAGGCAAGTATACCAGACTGAACAGAGTAAAAAAGCAAAAGCTAATGAGTTCAAGTTCACTGTCTCGCAATCCTGGTCTTGAAGCACCACTGTACCGCATGTTGTAGTGTTTTCTGTCCAGCATACCCAGTTTTCCTCTGGAAGTGCTTTTTATTTAGTTAATTAGTTTCACTAGGTGTGTTGGGAGCAAGAGAAATTCTAAAAAGTGTAGTGTAGTTGTACTCCAGGACAGAGATCAAGAACCACTGCTTATATTTAGATAATGTGGCTTTATCTCCTTGCATAATCCACAACATACATTTCACCTGTAGAAGGACTTTTGCGTACCATTAAAACAACAATACAGCTTAACTCACTACTCACAGCAAGAAAAGACTGTTTTGACAATTAAAACAGTCATCCAACCAATCACAGATTTTTTCATAAGAAACACTGGATGCAGAGTTTAATGTCTGATCATTTGCTTACCACGTCAGCACAGTAGCATCTCTCTGGCATCTGCAAAGACATCATGGGGTTTGGAGAGCGTGTGTCCCAGAACTGTCAATCAGCCAGGAAGAAAAAGTAATTTCAGTGTCTGTTTACTCAGGGGCCATAATCAGAGAGAACATAATGCATGCAACCAAATCTAATGGGCTACAGCCAACAAAATGCTGTAAGGACACTGTGTCAGTGACCCTGCTACTGAGAAAAGGGCAATCAGAAAGGCCCAAAGGAAGTGAAGCAGTTAGGCTAACCACAACATACACCTACCTTCAGTGTTTTGTCCCAACTGCCTGTCATGACACAGTTGTAGTTTGGGGCTTTTATCCAGTGGATTGTTTTGATTGGACCTTCATGCTAGATTTAAAAAAAAAAAAAAAAAAAAAAAAAAAAAAAAAAACACAGCATTATGGAGTGGAGTTTACTTGCCTTTTAATCAAAATAGTCAACGTTTAACCACATTACAAAAGCTAGCCTAAAAGAAACACACAAAACAAAGAAAATTAGAGATAAGACTAAATAATGACAATAGTTATTCCTTTGTTGATTCCACAATATGCTCTCCTTACAAGTGCACCTGGGTTAATGTATAAAATGTCTTACTTGTGCTATCTGCATGGCCTGGTTGCTGTTTAGATCCCACATCTTGGCAGTTTTGTCACAGGAGGCTGTGAAGACCTTACTTCCATCCTGTTAAAACAGAAAACTGTATCTGTAACTCTTTGTACATTTGCTACAATTATAATGCTGCAAACAGATGGTAGGACAGCTGGTGCCTGGGAGTTCATCACAAAGTACTACAACATAGTACCTGACATAGAAGCTGCATACCATTATGTGCATGCCAATTTATGTTTATAGTCTACTTGTGAGGATTACAACAGTAGAATTTTTGTGAGTTTTGAGCTCATCAATGCATTTAGTGAAAAGTTGGAGCACAAAGGCTATATTTAAGCAGACTAATTCACTTAAGCATACTATAATCTGTCTTACATCACTCCAGCAAACATCCAACACTGGCCCTGTGTGCATTTGCTGAGCTTTAGGAACAGTCTGGCCGTTATCCTGCACCTCCCAGCATCGCACCTGAAATCACAGAGCACAGTGAAAAGTATTACATAATATTACATACCACAGCATGCGTGTTTTATAACGATTATAATGTTAACAACAACCCACATCATTTGCCCAAGAGCCTCCAATCAGAAAGTTTCCAGGCATAGTTGGAGGGCTGAAGGCCAAGCAGCTTATGCTATCATCCGGTGGGGACGTTACCTCAACATCCTGTATCAACAAGACCAATAAGAGAAGGTGGGAGATTTGCGAGTAACAAACACAAGAACGTCTGCAACACAACACTGGCTTTGTACTGACGGTGCGTTGGCTACCTTCATTGGGTTATGACTGTCTGTTGTGGTGCTGCCGAAAACTCCCGTGCCTCCGGTACCAAAGCCGGAGCTTGAGCCGAACAAACTCATCGCAGGTTACTGGCAGAGAGCAGAAAGCTGTGGAGAAAGGGAACGGTGAGGTCTGGAAGCGAAACGACTCCCAAAACTAGCAACAGAGGCAGAATGACATCCGAGCTCAGCCCGCGGAGAGCAAGTAACGTTAGCCTGCATGCTAGCCATTTATCAGCTTTCCGGAACACTCAAGATACTCACTCTGATATCAAGAGGCGCACAAAATTATTAGTAATGTTGCTTAAATGCATAAATAATATAAATTATAATGGATAATATACATTATCTAGCGCTAATGCTAACTACTAATACGGCAAAACACATTTGAGTGTTAATGCGAGCGGCGCTGAGCTGAACTGAGCTGAGCCTGTTAACCGGCCAACCGCGCTTTCCTCTCAACCTCACACGGCCAAACGGCAAAAAGCAATAAAATACATTCTGTAGAAATACGACTGCTTCACAGCAGCACATTACCGAGGACAAGAGTAACAGCTCCCGTAAAATCTTCACCGGTTCACGATTTTTGATGCGCCATTAAAGCGAGACGAGCTCACTTTCCCACACTTACGCCAAATATGAGTCGCAGCTTGATGATGTAGGGCTCTGGCAGGAGGACGTCGTTTTAGGCGCCGCTGTAATTTCACATGTGATCAGTATTCTCTCTCTAGGTTTCTTCAGCAGACTCTTTTTGCCTGGACATTTCTCCCCGCACAGAACCCTTTTATGGAACAACTCTGAAATAACTATTAGGAATAAGTCCTTGTTCTTTTCCAAATGGTTTCAAAGAAATATTCATAATATTCTTTCTTTATTTGACAGATCTGGAAATGTGCTCTCTTATGATCAATTCATGGCTACACAGGACTTCCCAGTCCCCTTTAAAGAATATCATGCCTTGATTAGAGCTCTTCCTCTTTCAGGTTAGGCTACCCGCATTACTTTTGGGTGGTATAAATATCATTGGAAAAAAAAGTGATAATAAACATATTCAATATATTCTTCAACAAAGAAGAAACTTCCCCTAGGGGTAAGTTTTATTGGATGCCCTTTATTGAGGATATCATTATCATTATTATTATATAATTGGAAAAGGGCGTGGCTTTTGCCTCATAAATACTGTATGTACAATGAGATCAAAGAAGTTCATGTCAAAATTTTACATAAAATATACACTGTAAATTCTGGTATTTACAAATGTGTTTATATATAAATGGCTTTTGCTCCTTCTGTGGATCTGCTGAGGAAACTTTGACTCACCAATTCTTTCAGTGTGGGAGAGCGAATGACTTCTGGTCCAACTTACTGGCTCACATTTTTAACCCTGTCAAAATGACTTATTCCTTTAAGAGAGAGAGAGAGAGAGAGAGAGAGACAGAGAGACAGAGAGAGTGAGAGAGAGTGAGTGTATGTATATATCTAGGTATTCATCCTCCTGTACTGTTCACATATTCTTTATGGTGTCTGATAATATGTTGGTCTGAACTTTGTTTTTTTTTAGTAATTTAAAAATAAATAAATAAATAAATAAACATGTAATCAATATGATCAATATTAATTAATTATCTTATTATTTATAGTATGTTCATTTGTTTGAGACACCAAACGTTGGTGCTTCATTTTTCTGAACGGTATTTAGAAAAGACTTTAAGGGGTCTCTGACTTTATTCTAAAGGTGTGATTTGATCCAAAAAACAAAATATTATCCTTCAGATCTAAATTTATAGTTGTATCAAAAATATGGCCCTCACCTTCTTCTGAAGGCCTTTCATTTCACTGGCAGTGACCAAAATCTGGTTGAATTCCCTCAGAGTAACTGAATAACTTCTTTGAAATGATTCATAATATATAATATCAAGTGTTATATCCTATGTGTTTGCAGGCTTTTTTGTTGTAGGTCTGATTACTGTCATGGAAAAGTTACCAACTGAGAACCAAGCTGTGTAGTACAAGACATAAAGTAACACACATAATACATACATTAGCGAAGATTTTGTTGAATCTTGATCTCAGAATCAAAAATGTGAAGTTTTACATAATTTTAGGTTCCTAATAATGTGCACAATAAAGTAATACAATTATTGTTAATAACCATTTAACCATTTAGTAACCATTTATTGCATTTTTGGACACATTATTAGGACCCTAACAGTAACTCTGTGTCAGACCTAATCTCGCTTCAACCATGTGGATATAAGTATTTTAAAGTCACAAGGGAGGGTAAAAGAGTTTTGCATGTGCTAAATGCACCGCTATATCACACTTATGCTCTCTGTATATAGTTTCTTTTGCACGCCACATGAGGGCGTTGTAGAACTATACTTTTCAAGCAAGGACCAATAATGCGGCCTTAGATGGTTCTGGTGCTGGGAGGGTTTATGTCACTTTGGCAGTTGAGGAAATTTACAGAAATACAAGCCAGATAGGAAACTAAACATTTTCATAGTATTACACTTCATTTGGACAGCGCTCTGTAGACACTGTATGACTGCTTAAATTGCATTTATAATAAATTAAACTAAATATCTATTGAATTCAACAGAATTTTCTCTAATCCTAACCCTGACCCTGTTCCTAACCACTACCTTAAGTTCAACCCAAAACCTAATCTTGACACTAACCCTGGTCCTACACTTAACCCTGATGCAAATCCTATCCCTACCACTGTTAACCAGATTCTTTATTAATGATTTGAACACTTATATATTTTAGGGGATTTATAGGGGGCTATCCAAACAAACCTGACGAGTTTAAATTGCTGTAAATTTGTGTCCTAAAAACACACAAAAAAAATGTTCACATAAGGGACTTTTGTTGGTGCGTTTGAAACATGTTCATGCCCCTCTCGTGTCCAGAATGAGTGCTGTGTCAGTGCTGTCCTGTCTGTTTACTGTGTCTAATGTCTGTTTAATTTATTCTATTTATTGTTTTTTTTTTTTTACACATGATGTCTGCACATTCGCACTTTGTACTGTTTGTTCCTTGTCTCATCGTGTTGTTCCTGGAAGAATGTAATTTCACTTCACTGTGTACTTGTACACAGATGGAATGACAATAAAAGCCTCTTGACTTGACTTGACTTATTTATAAAATTCAGTGAAACACATGTGCCTTCAAAAAAGTTTCAGCACAGTTCAGTGTAAGGCTTGATACCTTTTTCTGGATTTCCTCCTTTCTTTTTTTTTTAAGCAACAGTCAAATTCTACAGATACTCCTCTCTTTTCTTGAAAGCTGCCATACCTCAGTATATTATGTTTATGTAAGCTTAATAGTTTTCGTATTCACCAAACTGCAGCCATCATATCTTCTTAATGACATTACCTGCATCGCAGCTTTTTTCATTGAAGTCTCAGAAAAAAAGGCACGCTGAAAATGACTGTGGTGTTAAAGGATAGTTACATTACCTTTTCAAGCTTGATGCAGCTGTATAAGTTATGTCCTCTGTATTTCAGATGGTTTCATTCTTTTTTTAATAGAAGGAAGGACTCTGTAAATAATGAATCCAGCATCTCCTTTGTCTTGTCCTGTCACAGTCTGATCATAATACATTAGTACCATACTGTAATGAGCAAGCACAGAAGGTCAGACAAGGCAGCACACAGTGTTTCAGCTTGTTCTCTTATTTTATTTGCATCCACTGTCTGTTTGCGGACAAATGGTAACATGATGCAGTGGCCTGTGTTGCTCATGAGGGATAATAGTGTTGAGTTTTACATGAGTCTGACTAACGTTCCTTGCTCAGTAGGCCAGACAGGCTGTCAGTGCCAGACTGTTTTGGATGGTGCAGCTATCACCATGGAAACTGTGTTGTCAGAGCTTTGCTATACCTGTTTGGAGTATCTCTCTCACTCTCTCTCTCTCTCACTGTCTCTCTCTCTCTCACTTTCTCTCTCTCTCTCTCTCTCTCTCTCTCTCTCTCTCTCTCTCTGTGCACTTTGCACTTTCACAACACCTATAGCCCAGTTTTCGGTGTTTTTATTCCTTGCTGAACGTGTACCTTTCATTTAGACTCTTGTGGCCCTCGGACAAACAGATCTACCAAAACAAATGTCATGAAAGGAGGACACAAAGTGATGTAGACAGACATAGAGACAATGTAAACATAGACAAACAGGCGAAGTATCCACCTCTTTTAATGTAGAAACGTCAACAGCCAAAGAGGAAAACAGGACAGCATCATCTAAATAATTTCTTATTTTCTTTGTGAAAGTCTGTCCTATTTTTGTCTGACTCATGCACAAGTGGAATCTTGAAAATTTCATATGACTTCTACATATCAAATGCCTTCAGCCTGTTCACAGAGATTCAGCCTGGGCAAAACCACTCATAGCAAGTGATCAGCTTAGTGTCGAGCTATTGGTCATGCACTGATCTGCGATTGTAAGTTAACTCAGTAGCAATTAGCACCCGTGCTAATGGCTTCAGTATGTCTGGCAGTAAATCTTTCATGTGATGGGGAGCACAAGAGAGCTGGATCAATAGAATGAGATGGATGTGACCTGAATCTGTCACACACTGGGGCAGGTAGGACACTAAGACAGTTGCAGTCTCAAAGACTCTTTTCCTAGTGTGCACTGAAGTTAATTGAGTTGTAGTTGCAGCCCACGCTGTGTCAAGATGGTGTCAAGAATGTTTGTGTGCTTATAAATGTCCACACTTGCATGTGGAGTGTTGATTCACTTTGCATGTTGGTGCATTTCTATGTAATATGGCTTCTAAGACAGCAAACGCCCATTGCTATTATTAGTACGTCTAACTGGCAATCTAAGGCAGGGCAGTATTTGCTGCAGATCTGACATATAACGTGATTTTGTGCTGAATCTCTGAGCATTTAACTGTGTTTTAATGTGTCATGAAAGTGGCAAGTATGCTCATTTGAAAAGTTCCTTATTATGTGGCAGTCATCAATTATTCAACATGTAAGGTAAACAAAAATATCAAAATATATATATATATATTTTTAATCTCCCTAAAACAAAGTCTATGCAACACATAGTTCTAGCTGCTTTGGGGTGCTCCAGAGTTTTACTTTAAAGACTGCTGAGTCCTGCCCTGACTTTTGTTAAAGGGTGTTAAAAGGGAATTCCACCAATGTCTTAAAATTCCTGCATCGTTTTATGGTTCACTTGTAAACAGTCATTCAGAGTGGTTCGATGTGAAATACTCCATTCTAGAGCTTTCTGAGTCAGAATTGTTCACAGTGGTGGTGATAGGAATGAAGCATTCAGTAGGTTAATACTTCTGAAAGATGTATCACAGGAAGGGATAACATTTAATGTTTATGAAACCTTTGCCTGATGCCTGACATTGTTTTATGATAGTTTGGAGATAGTTTTGGTCTAAAATGTAAAAATACTTGCAAGGCAATCTAAGACATAATAGTACCCAAAGAAGCCGTATTATTATTATTATTATTATTATTATTATTATCAAAAAAATGGCTATATATATGCATTGTAGACATCATGACCCCTGGGTCCTATCACCACCACTGTAAAGAAGTTTGAGTCAGTAAATTTTCTCTACAATACGCCTTTTCAAACCTCTCTGAATGAGTTACACCTTAGTGATTGACTTTTGCAAAAAAAAAAGAAAAAAAAGGTACAATTCCCCTTAAAGGGGATCGTTAGTGTCAGCCATATTAGTGAACAACTCTTTGGCTCCATTTATCGTACAAAGGATAAATGAATAAAAAGACAGAAGTATTTCACAACATATAGACCAGGAGACAGTAGCAAACAATACAAAGAGATTACCTCACCAAATAATCTAGTAAATACAATCCCTTTAAAATAAATATTTTATACTATTTATATTGAAATGCAAAACTAAGAGAGTAGCATAATTTATTCATCTAAGTTCCATCGTTTAGAAAATATTTTAAAAATATACATTTTTGATTCCTTCATTGTTTTTTTTCTTTGTTCCACACCAAAGTATGTTGTAATCCACCAGAGCTTAAGTATCTAACTATAATTTAGAACAGTATATCACTTCCAACATTGCTCTTTATACAATCAACAGTTTTCATTCCTGAATGCTGTAAAGGAAAGAAAAAGTGTTTTCAGGCTGTCCTTTCAGTTCGGCTGTTTTTGTTGAGTGGTATCCGTCAATCAACGAAGGAGCATGGTTCTGTTGAATGATGGAGATGATTCCACTGCCTGTTTTATAGCAGTTGAGTTCCGTCACATAAATAAAAGAGAAAAACAAATAAAACAGAGATTGGAGCTGTACACATAATCAAACAAGTCAATTTGACGACCAACACATGGGCTGTGATATGATCTGACCAAAGACGGTGAATCACAGTGGCTGTAACCTCTGAAAGCACTGCACCTCCATATCTGCACAGAGGACTGTTTCTGAGACATTAGGCAAAGGAGAAGGGACATCAAGCAAACTTAAATATTTCATTTGTCTTTTTTAGAAAAAAGGTTGTATTGAAAACAGAGAGCATGTGTACACACGAGACGATGCGTCTGTTGGGAAACTGATGTCAGCTGTTCGCACATTCTCTTTCACTGTTTTGGTCTCTCTATATCTTGCTCATTCTCTCTCTCTCTCTCTCTCTCTCTCTGGTATTCATGCACTCCCTCTTGCTTAAACACACACACCCACACTCGCAAAGACAACACATACTGTCGACTCATAAAACTAAGGCCAGTTTTGAGGAAGATTCATCCTTGGGAAAAAAAACTGTGAAATTGCTCATTACACAGAATGGCTTCAATAAGTACCTAATTCTATAGTGTGGGACTGAAAACAGTTGGGGTTGGGTTTGGAAAATGTCAACCATCATCATGTCATTGTCAAACATCCTTTGATTCTGTCTCTAGCAAATGTTCTTTATAGTTCTTATTAAAACTGTCCTTGCTGGCTCAAGCAGCAAACTGATTAAAGAGTTTATCCTAAAGTGTCTACTGAGTACTCTATATTCATGGAAGTGCAGCTGTTATGGTGCATGTGTTTTGCTCAGATTTGGAATAGTGTTAGGTTAAGTTCCCATCAGCAGTGTTCTGTTACCCTTGCCACCATTCATTATTCCAGTTGTTGTGGGCTACATTCCCTGTTTTAATTATTCTCATTTATTGTTTTAGAGCGCCCTCTGTCTCCTGAAATCACATGGTTCTCTTGTCCACCCCCTGACCGCTCCTCCAAGGAGAACAGACTGTTTTGTCCCAGCATCCTCTGGGATAGCTCTAGGTGGTTTACTCCTCGTTGGTGAGAGCTGTTGCTGAGCTTGGGGCTGGTGTTGCCTAAGAGACGCTCAGATGGACTAGAACTTGGTCCATCGTGAAGGTGGTCATCGTCATCTGTATCTGCGTCAATGTATTTGCTGATCGACGCATCGTGAAATGTGAAAACAGTTGGTACCAGAGTCTCAGGAGTCTTGGGAGGGGTCTTGCTGCTGGCAGTGGTGTATACAGACACTTCCGGGCTCATTATGGAGCGTTCAGAAATGGCAGAACTGTCTGAGAGAGCAACAGAACCTCCGCCATGGGTTGAATCTACAGTAGGACACGTTGCTTCTCCTGAGAAAAAGTTGACCTTGAGGGATCTTGACTTTAAGGGATTGCTGATTCGTAGACCTCGGGGGCTGTCGGAGAACATTGCTCGCCCAGGCTTAGGTGGACCAACAGGATTCTTCATGGACTCATGTTCAAGGGTGGTCTCCAATCCTGGATTGGTGCTGACTCTGCTAGGTTGGGTTGAGATAGGGCTGTGTGAGAATCTTGAGCTCTCTAGAAAATCTGTAGCACAGCTGATGAAGCTGTCAATGCTTGACATGCTTCTCATATCCATCACACCCTCAGTTGTGGTGGGTGCTCTGTCTGCAGGAATACTTCTCATTTCCATTTCATCCTTCCTCCTGGTTGATTTAGACAATGGGCCTCGCTCTTTACTGTTCAAGTTTGGCTGGGATTGGGTCTTACCCATCTTGCTGTACATCTCTTCCAGCTTCTGGACGTTGAGGTGTTGTGGGCTGGATGGACTGGTAGCTCTAACTGGAGAGCCTTGCTCCTTCCCCGTGAAAGACTTATTGGAACTGGTCTCAGAGATGGTGCGTTTGGGTGTCCATTTCCAGCGGGTGGGTGAAGTGTGACAGTTGTCCTGCACTTTTTCTTTCTTCACCATATTTTCTTCTGTCTTCTCCATCACCACCACATCCATGAGCTCTGCATTTCGAACAAATGCATCCTTTATGTTCATAGACACTATACTGCCATTTCTCTTGGCCCTCTCCAGAGCCTCTCGTCTCTTGATGGCTTTCTCTTGTCTCTTCTGCTCCTTGTAGAATTCAGAGAAGTTGTTTACAATGATAGGAATGGGCAGGGCAATGACAAGCACTCCTGCAATGCAGCATAGACCACCTACAATCTTTCCTAATAAAGTCTTAGGGTAAATGTCTCCATAGCCTACAGTAGTCATGGTAATAGTGGCCCACCAGAATGAAGCGGGGATGCTCTTGAATTTTGTGTCTTCTTCATCTTTTTCTGCAAAGAATACCAAACTAGAGAAAATCATGATGCCCATGGCCAAAAAGAGGATTAGCAGGCCCAGTTCATTGTAGCTGCGCCGTAACGTGAATCCCAGTGACTGTAGTCCAGTGGAGTGACGAGCTAATTTAAGGATTCGCAAAATTCGCATTATCCGAAAGATCTGCACCACTCGCCGCACGTTCTGGAACTGCAGCACACTCTTGTTAGACTCAGTGAGGAAAATGGTGACATAATATGGGAGGATGGCTAGCAGGTCGATAATGTTGAGTGGGCCTTTGAAGAACTTCCATTTATTGGGTGAGGACAGAAAACGAAGAATGTATTCCATGGTAAACCAAGCGATACAGACTGCTTCTACATGGGCCAGCTGAGGATTGTCTGTTGCTTGTCCAAACTCGTCTATGTCCTGTAGCTCTGGAAGGGTGTTGAGAGATAGGGCAATGGTGGAAAGCACAATGAACAGGATTGAGATGATGGCCAAGACCTGTGGAAACACAGTCAAAACCAAAACGATTCAGTATTACAGAAGATAAACCATGAATATAACAATGCCACCTCCATTCCAGAAATTTCAAAGCAGTTTCAACTAGTTGCATCTCAAATATAGCACTGCATGTGAAAATAACCATGGTGTTGCATCATGGAATTTATTCCCCGATTTTGAGGTAATCATCATAAAATCTGGTGGCCCTGTTTACAGCCTGGCATGCTCACTGAGAAACATCACATCTGAGTGTGCTCTTCAGTATTTTAAGATCTGTTACCTCCTGCTCCGGTGGTGATATGAAATGTCCTTTCAAATCAGCATTGAGTTACCCAAAGGAGACTGGAGTTAATAATAAGAGTCTTTTTGTGAAGCTGATGCTTGGGACATATTACTTATTCATGATCCACTTATTGAGCTAATTCTCCTTCTTCTTCTTCTGTATAGAGCTACAGCAGTTCAGCCAAATTAGAGAATATAGAATACATGAAGGATTAAATGATAAAATAACCATTAACTGACAATCCGTGGTTTGACCAATGCTAAAATGTTTAACCAATTAATGTTAATTAATTTTAATTTGATTTCTAATAAACAAAGTTCTTATTTTAATAGGTGTGTATTTCCTTCAGGTTTAGGAACATTTTTGAATTGTGTGCATGAGGGTTCAATAGGCAGGAGGTTTCAGAAGGCCTACTAGCAAATTAAGTGTGCAGCAAAAAGAGTAGTCTTAGTCACTTTTTGAGAGAATGATTGCACGACAACATGCTATCATGTACCATTCTGAGAGCAAACATTCTATAAGAAAGACCAAATGTTTTGTCCATGTTCTCTGAGGTGATGCACAGAGGTGTGAGGAAATTGCACATGGCTGTGTAAAATTATTTATACAGCAAAGGATGGTAAGGGATTTTTGAAACCTATTTAAGTACACTGAGCCAAAGCTATCCTTGGTCATGGCATTTATGCTCCTTTTAACTTGGGATAGTAATGAATATGAAATAGAACTTTAGTATGTAGAACTTGGTGCACACCAATATTTTAGTCCAAAATGCTATATTTGCATTTGTCTTTTAAAAGAATTCCCCCATAAAAATGGTATTTCTTGTATGTGTAAAGCTCACTCAAATGTATATATAATACTTTTTGGTATGTTTTTTATTCTAGTCATTTTGTCACCTTTTTATTTTTCAGTTATATGAACATGTTATAGTCTTCAGCCCTACAAGGAACACACTTCAACCTTATGTACCTGTAAGCATGCATGTATCAAGTAGATTAAACTGGCCTCAGTCATGGCTCATCCTGTCAGCTTTTAGGACTGGAACTACCCATTTTACGATGAACATTCTGATGGGTTATGTCCTTGATTTTGGGCTTGCCATTTAACCATTTTTCACTGAATAGTGACAGTCGGCTATCAGTCAAAAGAAGTTTGCATCCCTAGTGACCTACAGTATCAATCTTGTATCACGTTACAGCAGTTTGAAGTTCACTGATAAACTGAAATAAACATAACATTTGGTGTACTATAAAAAGTGTTCTAAAACTTGTCTATTAGACTTTTTTTATAAGTGCATTGATACGAAGAAAAGGATTATCGTGCTACAGTGCTGTTGTACAGTTGAGAGAATATACAGTAAATGAAAACGGCAGATTAAAAAAGAAAAAGGATGAAAGCCATACAGCCAGGAGCAGGACAATGCTGACAGAAGTGAAGTCTTCTAAGAGAAACCCAAAGCTTGCATTTTCTGATGTGGTGTTTCCTTGGCAACAAGCTATGGCACAGAGCCTAGCATGTGCGTTTGACTGACAGTGAGACTAGAGTGGTGTGGATGTGGCAGTGGAATGATTGGATAGCGAAGATGCCACTTGTTGGTGTTTGTCGTGACAGCAGGAGGCTATGATTGTTGACAGGCGCTGACTCCTCCGAGATGAGCTGCGACACACAGTCTCGAACACACTGCCTATGTTCCTCTCCTTCTTCTCTCTGTACTTCTTTCTATTTCCCTCACTTGGTCTCGTACTCATTATCTTTTTCTCTCCTTTTCTTTTTCCACATCTCTCGCATCACTTTTTTTTCCTCTCTGTACTCCTGTTCTTTGTAGTCAAAGCCAGTTTGGTCTGGTAGGCCTTGAGGGAGACAGCCTTATAGAAATGTTAGCAATGCTAACGCTAACACACAGGGTAGATTTCTTGGTTTTCTTAAAGAAATGTCTCTGATTCCTGCTGAAAAAAAAAAAGATCTTTAGAACCATTAGCATTAAAACCTGATGCGTCTGCTTTCTAAAGGAAATTGGTTATTTAATGGTTGCTTAATGGTTACGAGTGGAAACAAGTGGAAATTTGATTACCCCTAGCCATCACTGGAAGCTAGGTATGGTTAGTAGGAATACTTTCAAAAAGGTTTCTCGACTTTGATCTTTTAATAGAAGGGTAAGTTAAGCTACATTAATGTAGATAGATGTAGAAACCTATGTAGATGAACATAGGTTTATGTTCACTATATTTAAATACACTCTGCCATGATCACCTGTTTCTGGTCTGTTCTTATGCCCCTGCATGGCTTTTATGATATTTATAGGATAACTTAGACTCAAATGCTATTGAAGGAATACTCCAACATCAAGAGAAAACTTAAAGAGGTATTTCTGTATATTAAGCCATTAAAATGTACATCATTCAGAGTGGTTTGATCTTATATTCTAGATAAACTTAGCAAGTTAGAACTGTTTATAGTAGTGATGATAGGACCCAAATGTTTAAATTCACTTAAACCTCCCTGTAGGAAAGGTATTACACAGAATGGTCCAATAAATTGTATGATGCCTGAGATCTTGTTTTACTATATTTTTTAGGCTTTTGTCTTTAAATTCCTCTTTAATCTCTATCTGCCCCATCTGTATTGAATGGTCGATTACCACCAACAATGATATCGACCTACTTTTCTATGAGAAAAAAAACCTGTTGACTAGAGACTCAGACCAGTGAGCTTGTGCTAATGCAACTGCCTGCAGTCTTCTACTGTAAGTATGCTTTCAGTCACAGGGTTTCGGTTCTAAGTACTTGGAAACATGCTGGAATTATTGTCCATGGTCATCGACTGTATGATAAAGATGGAGCAGATAGAAATAAGGCTGAAAAACTGCAATATTTCTTGGATTTATCCTAAGAGAGGCGTAAAGAAAAAACAGCAAGGACTACGAAGGCCACAGCTCAATTAGTGCTTCCTCTGTGCTCAAGTCCCCCTCAGTGTGATGGCAAATAGACACAGTGATATTGTCATATTTTATTAAGGCTAATGGCACCATAGGGAACCTCAACCCATTGAACCTAATAAGTGAAAAAGTAATTTAACTGTCCAAGATGAACTTTTTAAATAATGTCTGTAATTGTTCTTTAACAGTAATACATTTGGACTGTTTTTTCAGACATTGATTAAGCCTAGTCTTGAACGAAACTAAAATGCCAATGGTGTTTTAAAATCCTACTTGGTCTAGGCTTAGGCTTAGTCTAATTTGAAAAAATAACTTTTTTGTCTTGAATGGAGATACTTCTGTATAACAGGACTATTTATGGCACATGCTGCAGTTCAGCTCATACAGCACTTGATAGATGTAAGCAATATTAAATTGGATTATAACATGAATATATGGCATTCACTCATGATAGATATCAAATCAAAACCCAATCCCAATGTACATTCCCCCCAAGTAGAAAGAACCATATCATAGTAATCCAACAATTTCTTGCATTTATTTTAAATAAAAGCTCAAGTTGAAAAAAAAAGTTTTAGAAATGTGTCCACTATCCAGACTACACAGTCCATATATGGAAATTAAGCTGCATAAACAACTTCTTTCGAATTCATTGTTTCTGTGATATCGCAAAACTAGCACATTTATCAACCAACAGAACTATTCATATTGTAGACACAGTTAGAAAAATTAGAAAAGCCAGTTTAATTGTAAGGAATAATCAGAGGTCAGAAAACGATCATGTTAAAATGTCATATTGTCTGTTTTGAGAGTAAATCTCAGGGCAAAAAATAGAATGCAAGAAAAATCTGGGATATGGGCCCTTGTGCCTTGTATTCATTGCATACAATGGTTTTTCTGAAAGATTCTGACAGTTTAAATCAGCAAAAAAAACGTCTACAAAGGTTTTCCAATTAAACTCCAGTCACCTTCTCTGATACGGGAATTTAAAATAGTGGTCGGTACATCTAATGAGAAGGCTATCACAGCAGAAAATAGTCTGGGGTCCCATTTACATTCATCTGATGTCACTCATTCTATATTACATGGAATATGGAGATCTTGTCTCATGTGTGTGGAGGCTGGAGCAGGCTCAGTATGATAAAATTATGACTAATGTAGCATGACACACAGATGCGACACATAGCAGCCAAGGCCAATGAGAAACCCACAGCGCACACAGGACTGTGGGAAGCAGTGCCAGGTAGAAATGCTCTTATCATCTGCTTCTGGAGATAGAGACCACACATACAGACACAATGTACACACATTCACATTTTCCTGTTATCAAATAGGATTTTTACATGTGATTGAGCTGAGCACTGCCAGAAATGCATGAATTATGAAGTCAAAAATCTGCATTCGGCAGACCAGAGGGAAAACCACCTACTCTAAGTCCAGGAGGCTCAGGGGTAGAGTATGCAGAGCAGCCCAGAAATAACAGGGAATTTTGGGGAAGAGTGTTTTCGGAGAGAGAGGGTTGTGTGTGTGTAAATTTGCTGGTGCAGTAGGTAACTGGAATATGCAGGAGAGGTGCTGAGAGGCACTGGTGTCTCGGGGCACCTGCTCACATCTTCTGCTTGAGGGCCTGCACTTATGTGCTTGTTCATAGGATTTTCATGACAGAAATGTCCTGAGTTTTTAGGAAATGCAATACCAGGAAAAATAAAATAGTCTTTGTGAAGTGTTTTTTTTTTTTAAACAAAAGGGTTCTAAAATTTTGTTTAAGTTTAGATATTTTCAATAGACACACACACACACACACACACACACACACACACACACACACACACACACACACACACACACACACACACACACATACACACTTCTCTCTCTCTCTCTCTCTCTCTCTCTCTCTCTCTCGAGAAAATTATTAAAAGATATATAAAAAAGTGAATCCTAACAACCATTGAAGACCTGGGAGACCACCAAAACATCAGTACTTTTCATCTTTGAGAGAGAGGAGAAAAGCAAGGTTCACTTTTGATTCACAGTGTTTGTGTCCACTGTGAGAGGACAGCTCCATAATATGAGTCTGAAAGAATGTGTAGCTGTCAATAAGCCATAACTGAGAAAAGGAAACAGACAAAAAAGAAGGAAATATGCAAATCAAGCAAAAAAGCAGCTCAGACGTAACATGTAAAAGCAGATTTATAACACACACACACACACACACACACACACACACACACACACACACACACACACACAAAGTAAAAGGATAGTGCAAACACATGAACACACTACTGTCTGGCTGTGTCTGGAATTAGACCATGACCAGACCTCTTTTCCAACCCCTCTGAGGCCACCTGAATATTTCATCTCCTCCTGGGGCCACTGCTGCACTCTGCAGGTGTGTGTGCGTTTATATGACAGACAGAGAGAAAGGGAGAGATGTTGCTTATGGGTACATGAAGGACCTGAGGGCAGAGGGGGAGGCAACTTCTCCTCTCTTCCTCTTCTCCTTCTCCTTCATCTCAAGGTTAGCATTGTTGAGAGTGAAGGAGAAGAGAGGAGGAAGCTGTCCCAGACACGCAGCACTGCCAAACAAACCCTGCTTATCCTGGCTCTTTCAGCCTCTGTGGGGCAGCTCAGGGAGTGGTACATGGTTTGCGTGCGTGTGTTTCTGTTGTGTGCTGAGGTGAATAATGAGCCTCTTGTATCTGCTTTAGCACTGTGCGTCTGCACTGAAATGTGTTTCATCAAATGCAGTGAAGTGGAGGGAGTACTATACAAATAGGTCCCTGCTTTTGTCTGCTTATGTATGGAGATGGTTTTGTGTGTATGTGAGGTACATGGAACTTTGTTTATCATTCAAGTGCAGAGTGTTCTCTAGTGTTCTTTAGGTCTTTGTTATGTATGTAAGATTAAACATGTCACCTGTAATAGATATTACCTCATATACTGCTCTCATGCAAGGCTGATTGGGACAAGACTGTATTTAAAGGTATTGTTATACCTTTTATGTATATATATATATATATATATATATATATATATATATATATATATATATATATATATATATATATATATATATATTATATGGCTAAAAGTATCCAGACAGCTCTTCAGCAGCAAATAAGCTTCAGGTCACTTGCTTAGTGCCAAGCGTCAGCTAGCCCCCTCAGCGGTGGGCTGTTCAGCAGTGAAACTGCCTTCTCTGGAGTGATGGAGCTCCAGTAACCTTTGAATGAGTTGGATTAGATTTTGTTATCCTGAACTGATCATCCAACAGCAGTAGCTGACCTCACTAAGGTCACATTGTGGATGAATGCTATCAAATCTTCACAGCAGTGTTGCAACATTTAGTATAAAGTCCTCCTAGAAGAGTAGAGGCTGTTATTGCAACAAAGGGTGGACAAACTCTTGATTTCAAAACAACTATAGCAGTAGAATATTTACCATGGCACTTGGTAAAAAAAGTTTTTGTAAAAAAATACACAATAAATCACATGAATGACATAATTATAAAAATATGTGACATCAAAGTTACACAATGTGAAATATTTAACATACACCAATCAGGCATGCTGCTGGTGTTTTTAAACAACTCAGTGTGACTGCTGGGCTGAGAGTAGTCCACCAACCAAAAATATCCAGCCAACAGCGTCCCGTGGGCAGCGTCCTGTGACCACTGATGAAGGACTAGTGGATGACCCACACAAACTGTGCAGCAGCGGATGAGCTACTGTCTCTGATTTTACAAACACACTGCTGTATCTGATCCACCTGTACCAACACAACACACATTAACACACCACCACCACATCAGTGTTGAGAATGGTCCACCACCCAAATAGTACCTGCTCTGTGAGGGGCATGGGGGGTCCTGACCACTGAAGAACAAGGAAAAAATGGATAACAAAGTATGCAGAGAAACAGATGGACTATAGTCTGTAACTGTAGAACTACAAAGTGCACCTATACAGTAAATGGAGCTGATAAAATGGACAATGAGCGTAGAAACAAGGAGGTGGCCATAATGTTATATCTGATCAGTGTAAATGTAACATAATGCAAAATGCACCTTTCACATAGGCTACATTTTATGTTCACTTTTTTCCTAATATTTTAAATTCAGCCAATAAACAACATGTAATTTTACCAAGCGCAACCAAACTATTGAATACAACACTATTTAACTAAATAATTATATATAATATATAATTTTATAATGTCATTATAATATCTATTACTATTATATATATATATATATATATATATATATATATATATATATATATATATATATATATGTTTATGTGTGTGTGTGTGTGTGTGTGCGTGCGTCACACTGTGTAGAAGTCTTAGGCACATTTACAATGATTTATTTATAAATGCAAATAAATAAATACTATAAGAAAGGAAATCTTATTATAAGCTAGTTAAAAGAACAGATTCCAGATTTGACCTAACTATCACATATATTTGTTAAATTCCATCTTCAGCACCTTTTAATTTATATAATGATGCTTTGATATGGCAAACCAGGTAGTGGATTGTTTATGTTAAATGTTGGTAATTGTGAATAGTTATAAAAATGGTTACAATCTGAAACTTTATGATGATCACTAGGTTTTGTACGTAATATATCAAGATTGTAAAGGTGGGAGAAAAAAAGAAGTCACAATACTGGATTACGTCACAATATGTATCGTGATATTCAGTTTTTCTTAGTTGAACTATTGGGTTGGACAAAATGTGTAGTGCTACATTAGTACTACATTAAAAAAGAATATCCATCCATCCATCCATCCATCTATTTTCTAAGCCGCTTCTCCGTCAGGGTCGCGGGATTAAAAAAGAATAGCACTACGAAAAACAGAATAATAACATAATGCTCTGACATCCAATCAGCTACGTGTTACTTTGTTGTTTATGCAGTTACTGTGTGCAGGCTGTTGTATACAGGCTCTATATAATTGGCCAAAATCTGTTGTCCAGTGTTCTAAAAGTACTGTCAATTCCCATTATATAATCAAAAAAGCAAAGTGATGTAACTCTTTACAATAGCCATACATATTGTCGTTGCACACCTCTACTATCAGTATATCTTTAAAACAGGTATCTGTCCCTTCTCTAGCAAGTGGACAGATGTAGGGTACTCTTGGGATCAGAATCCATGATGAAAGGTCCAAGAAGGGAACACATGTCTGTAGTCTGGAAAAAGCAGGAGAGATGAGAAGCAACGATAAAGAAATGAATTCACTGCAGTCTCTGCAGGAGGTGAGGAAAGCTAGGAGTGTGTGAATAAAGAGAGAGAGCCTCGTGAAGGCTGAACATGGGACAGGAGAGAGAGGAAGAGAGTAGAGGATGGATGGAGTAATAAATGAGTGGAAACATCATTGCTACCTGGGGCAAAGGACGATGAAGGATAAATATAATAGGATTGCATTTGCTATATAAAGCCGACTTGGACAGGAAGTTTCCTCTGAGGAGGCTGGTGTCCCTGGGCCACCGTTACTGTGCACACGGTGTGGGTGTGTTTTCCGTGTGAGCATGTATGCGTTTGTGTTTCTCCTCATCTCACCTTCACACCCTTCCTCTCAGCTGCAGAGAAGGGAATTCTCTCTCTCTCTCTCTCTCTCTCTCTCTCTCTCGCTCACTCTGTTCTGCACATGCTGTTTAGTTTTTAAAGGATCGCAGATGGAAGGACCTAATCCTGTTACTTATGCCTCAGTTGTCTTCTTCTGAACGAAATGTAGCACACACAGAGTGAAAAGTAATGCCTTCAGTGTACTTTGTTACGGATTTAGTCAGTATTTAATGTGTCCACCCTTTGCCTTTATTACAGCTTCCATTCTCCTTAGGAGACTTGCTTTCAGAGTTTCAAAGAAATCTGTGGGCATTTTTCCACACTTTTTCTGCTTCTTGTGATCCAAGTAAACTAAACACATTCAATGATGTTGAGGTCTGGACCCTCTTCTCTTTTTCCTTTTCCCAATAACAGCATTTGACAGCTACACATCCTTTCAGACTCATAGTGTTGGTAGTGATTTATTTATGTGGAAATGATGTTCACATTTCAATTAGGCAAATTCAATCTGTATTACAATCTCAATTGTTTAAGTTCAATCTCAATTGCTTACACCCTTATTACTATTACTGTCCTGTGTTGACTGCTACTGGCTGCTAAATTTCCTTCAGGATCAATAAAGTATCTATCTATCTATCTATCTATCTATCTATCTATCTATCTATCTATCTATCTATCTATCTATCTATCTATCTATCTATCTATCTATCTATCTATCTATCTATCTGTCTATCTGTCTATCTATCTGTCTGTCTGTCTGTCTGTCTGTCTGTCTGTCTGTAAATCAAATGCATCATTCATTTTGTTCTCTGTCTGTGTATCTCTGTTTCTTTCTTTTAGTGCAATGATGTAACTTGTGGTTTATTTTTCATCACAGGTAACTAGGTTGTTTGAATCACGAAAAAGTGTAGCATTTTTAATCAGCAATAAGACGCTTGGATGCACTTAAGCACCTATTGTAATCACCATGAAACCCAAGCGAAGCAGTAAACACACACACACACACACACACACACACACACACACACACACACACCCTGGGGAGAGCAGTCAGAGAATAGTTCCATGTTTTTTTTTAGGCCGGCTGTCCGCACTCCTCTTCTTTTCCTCACATTCTTTTTAATCAATATTGCCCCGTTTCTCAACTGTAAAACAGGCACCAGCACTCAGGAATGGCCTCGGTGTCTTTTTTCAGATACAAATGGGGGAGTGATAGAGACACCGAGAAAGAAAGAGAGACAGGAAGGGGGGGCATTCAAAGGTTGATGGACAGAAACATGGTTTACTGCAAAGAAGGAGCCCACTGAAATGCTTTCATTAGTGAGACAAGAAGGAGCCACAGTGAGAAAACAGCGCTTCTGCAGCGCTGAGAGACAGTGTGTAATAATACAGCCTGGCAAGGGAGCAGTCACCATCCTTTCACTTCCTTACTTACCTTCCAAATAAATTGCCTCCAGTTTTAATAGGCACAGGAGAGTTGGGCTTCTGTGGCTTTAGATACTGTGGTGACTGTGCTTATCATTTTTAGATCGCTTTTATGGTTTCGTGTCATTATTTATTTATTTAATGACACAGAAAGCCAGTCTTGTTCCCTGCCTTTTGATTTACAGCTATTACCGGACACACTGGACCTGATATAACTGGCGTGGCCTTGATGAAGCCTTGTTGCTTATTTGGTGACAGTATCTATTCTGTGTGATGTACAAATGTACAAAATGCCCATATTTAATAGATAACAGCATGTCGTGCAGTGTCAGAAACCACATAAGCAAATCTATTTTAAGGTTGCTTTTAAGATTGCTTTTCAAAATGTCAGCAGAATTCAATCGTTGAGATGTAAATAAAATCATACAGATAGATGAGATAGTTAGATGTGAAACTGAGCATTGTAGGGAATCTTATTGGCTCAGGAATCTTTACAGTGGTGATAATAGGAACCTGGGAATGGTCACACTTTACAGTTACCAATCAGTCAGTAAGCTGTCCAATCAGCTTGATGTAATATTTTACTATAGTGGAAATTCTATCAGAATTATGTACAGTAAATTAAATTCCCATGACTGCTGAATTACATCACTTTACTCTGATAGCTGACTCCTTAGCGTGTCAAATGCTACATGTCTAGAACAAAAAGACAGACACAACACCACGGTTCTGCACCAAGGTTATAGCCAGACCAGCAATTACTGACACAAATTATGTATGTTATGCTAAAACTTCTTAAAACAATTTGCATTGCAAACTTTGCCTGGTTAGCCGATTAGCTCTCTGAGGCTAACCTGCCGAGGGCGAGTGTGCTCCATTTGAATAATCCACTCCTTGCTGTTTCTCCCCTCCTGTGCCAAGTGGCCACTTGTGTAATATAGGTGTGACGCATATCTGAGCAGTCATTCGAAGTGGGTGAGGGCAAGTTAAGAATTAAAATGGGGTCTTTGACTCCATATTTGTTTCTTTAACTTTAATATTTGTTTCAGAATATGTGCAATCCAATCATCTTAACTATTTTAATTCTCTACCATTTTTCCTGGTAGCTTTGCCATAAAATCACTGGGTGTAACATGACCACCCTACTGAAAACCTCTTGGCTACACCTCTTTTTGTAGCTGATATCAGGTTTTCTGCCTGTAGTGTACATGCTAGAGCAGATGTGTGTCTGTTCTTTTTGTTTTGTCCCCTTGCTGCCTTTTTTATAGCTGCTCCCAGACACCCCTCCATCCATCAGCTATTCCCAGTGGAGGAACAGAGGGGACCATGAGCATACAATCACACCAGGTGACTGAGACAGAGTGCCCTGCCCTAATGGACAGGTGCTGGCATCTCACACACACACTCACACACACACACATGCAAACAGACAGTGTGACCTGATGGAGGTACTGTGGTGTCCCGTCTCTATGGGAGCAGTCAGAGATGAATGAGTGCGTGCAGACGGTGTAAATCCTCTGGAGGTGTGAAGGTGCTTTGGGGTGGAGCACCAGTTGTGTGAATGTGCATGTGCACACCTGCGTGTGAAGTTGTGAGGGCTGAAGTTGTGAAGCAGCACTAGTGTTGAGACATAGGACCCAGAAACATCCTGCAGAATGTGAAAGGATATTTGAGCCCCACTGTGGGCTCTTAGGGTATCTGTCTTTCTCTCTCTCTCTCTCTCTCTCTCTCTCTCTCTCTCTCTCTCTCTTCTGTCACTCTCTATCCTCCTCATTATTAGGGCCAGGTATAGTTATTCAAATATATATCTGAGCTCAGTTTAGTATTAATTTCCTTAATCTGGTATTTGAATAAGTGTAGTTTGGAATTTTAAAAATGGACTACATCTTGCATTATCTTGTAATTTTAAAATAAGGGCAAGTACCTTACCAAGTACCTTATGTTAAGAATAAGGACGATCAAAGAAGAACTGTATTTAGCAATATTTCAAACAAAAGATGACAAACTAGTAAATTGTATGCTGGGTGACTTTAAATTATTGCTCTGTAGGTTAGCTGGAGGTAGAGTTGTTAGCAAAAGTTTAAATACCCCTGAGAAAATTAGGTTTTGTTGATTTTCTACAGAGAACATACTTAAATATGCCATTTTTCTGCCCAAACTGTATTTGCAGCTGTATATTAAAGGAATACTTAGTTTTTCATACAATCTCTATCTGCTGGTATATTACTATAGACAATCATTTCTGTACTTAGAAAAAACATAAAAACCTATCCACTCAAAACACATTTTTAATGGAAATCTTCTGTCATAAGAGATATTTTCAAGTGTTCTTTCTGACTAAATACAGTGATAAACTAAAATATTTGTGCATGGTAAACATAAATGTGCACTACAGATGTGGCAGACAGATATTAGGTTAAAAATACTAGTGTTCCTTTAAAGCGGTATTCCAATTAAACATGCTTTAATAATTGATGGAGATCATTCAGTGTCATTCAGTGTGGTCTGATGCGAACTCAGATTCCTTACAGTGTTGGTGATTGGAACCATGGGTCATAATGTCTATAACAAAAATATAGCCATTTTAATTACTTTCCAAAAAGAATAGTCAACCTGCATGTGTCTTCTGAGTTTTTAATATTAATATATCAGTAATTAATATAATTAATACAGTAATGAATTAATATGTACATTATTAAGTAATGTAATAATATATAATATGAATAATCACAAAGTGGTGATATAATAAAGCCTTATTTTTTTCGATTTACCATTTCACCTCACAATAGCAGTTGTAGACAATCTTGGGCTGGAGGTAAGGGAGCCAGCCTTGTGGCCAGAAGGTAGTTAGTTTGATCCCTTACAATAAGTAACTGAGGTGCCCTTGAGCAAGGCACCTAACCCCCAACAGCTCCGGGCAAGTGCTCACTGCCCCCTAGTGTGTGTGTGTGTGTGTTCACTAGTGTGTATGTGGTGTTTCACTGCACAGATGGGTTATAATGCAGAGGTGAAAGTTCCCTGTTGTGGGCCTAATCAAGGTCACTTAATCACATCTAAAAACACCTTGCACAACACCTTGCACGTAGTGCTCCACTATGAATGGCCACACACACACACACACACACACACACACACACACACACACACACAGACACACACACACACACACACACATTTTCTAAGCGGCTTCTCCCTCAGGGTCATGGGGGGTGGGGGTGCTGGAGCCTATCCCAGCGGTCCATATTCCTAAACCATTTAATGTAAAATGTAAAGTGTGTGAAGGAGCTTTTAGAATTTACCTTGTCAGATGTCTGGTTCCTATCACCATCACTGTGAAACATTGTGTTTTACACAACAGTAAGTTGTGTAAAACTACACATTTCACATCAAAACACTTTTGAATGACTTTCATCTTGTTTCATCTTCATATTTTCATCTTCAGTAATTTTGAAAGATCAATGGTGTATTTAAACCAAATGGTCCTAAAAAATCTTTAAATCAATTCAAATAGTCAGATCACCTATTTTGCTAGCTGTATATAATAAATGCTGCTGTCAGAGCAGTGGCATATATCCAAATTGGAAACTTTACTTGTGCTGGAAAGAAAAACAATACTTTATGGAACAATTTAATACATGCATTTATCATGAAATATTAATGCAACCTGGAGTTTGAAGTTTATGCAAAAGATTGGAAAAACCTTTTAAAATCTTTTTTAAAAAATGTACCTATATATATTTTTTTGTTTTTATTCATAACGATATACAAATGTTTTTGTTGGAATATTTGAAAAACTATTAACTACTACTCGTTGTTAAAATGCTCATCCCTTCTCATCATTGCTCCTTTTCCAGCACATATAAAAAACATTATTATGATTTAGAGGGGCTCTGCCTTTGCAAATCTACTTTAGGAAATTTTCTAGGGGCAGGATGTCATGTCGTTCCCCTCTCACAGCATAACTTTATAAGGGAGCAGTTCAAGGTTGAGGTACTTCTAGTTCCTCTACTGCTTTGATGAATAGCTCTATCACACAGATGACCCTGGTGCTAACACACTCCAGTACTGTGGGGGGTCGTTAACACCCAGCCACTTCAAAGATAGACCAGCAGATGACTTTCACCTTAGCAGATAACATCACCACACGGAAGATACAAGCCTAGAACTGACAAATATTGGGACATGAAGAGATCGCTATTTAATGTTCTGCAGTGGAATGGCAGTAATAAGCGTGCTCAGGCAGCAGTCAAAGCGTACAGTCAGGCTGTAGGGCTGGGGTTAAGTGGATGCACGGTGGAGAGGGAGCCGGCAGGCCACCCGAGCGAGAGCTTCGCTAGCTGGTTAGAGGCCTGAGCAGACGGGGAGGCTTTTCTCCAGGCGGAGGAAGAGAGAGACTGCAGGCTATAGGGGAGTGCGCCAGAGCTGATGGGATGAGTGGGCCGGTGGTGAGCCGGGGCTGAATGTGGTGGGTGGCCGGGTGGGCTTGGAAATGAATAATACCACAAGAAGGGAATGAGGGGGAGGCAACAAACTGGCTGGGGAACTTTAAGAAAATATGAAGAATTCGGATAGGAAAAGTACCTACTTCTTCATGTCTAGTTAGCAAGGCTTAACACTTAGCTCCTAAGGGAATTTCAACTTGGTCTTTATCTATAGCATCAGTAGCATATGTTTGATGGTTATCTGTTGTTCTCTAAGTACTGGGAAACCCATCAAAATGGCAGATACGTGGCGGATATGCTTTCAGTTGTTGTCTGTACATGAAGTGCTGTTGGCTCCTCATAGTCTGGAGCTACAACACATTTGCTATTGTGCTTACTGCCATCTTGCTGTTCTAGTGGGCCAGTCTTATTGCTAGTCTTGGACATTACAACATTTTAAACTGTACTCTCATTCCAAATGTTAAACCTAATAGCCCCATTATCCTTAACAATAAAGTCCACTGCAGTCCAGTGATTGCAACCAAGATGTACTGAAGCCATCTCTCTATACTATATTCTGCTGTAGTTTATTCCTGTGCTTTTATGGTTTTGTTACTTGTCCTGTGGTGTTGGCCTGACTGAAAGAACGAGTTGCATAACTATTTCAGCAGATTGGTCAGAAATGATGGTTAGTTGAAATAAAGGTCACTGTGCACACACTGAATGATTAACCAAGCCTGAACTCTGGACATCTACCCAAGTGCCCACAAACAAGAGACTGTAATGCAGAGAAGGTAACTAAGCCCTTGTATCAAACCTGTAGCTCGATATTCTGTGTTTTCCAACCTTGGGGTTTGTAGACACCAAATCTAGCTGATTGGACAAAGTGACAGTGATCTGGTTTCTGCTAACCCTAATTAACAGCCACTAATACTAGTCTGGTCTTCCCGCACCTCACCGTGGCCAGATAGGCTTGTTTAAGTTGTAAAGGAGGACACGCCACCTGATGCTGGTCCATCTAAGCTCATATCACGTCACACGGAGCGAGTTACCGTTGGTGATGTGCCACCCCACTGGCCTTTTTCCTGTAACTAGAGAGGGGACCACTGCCATACGTCCTCAGTCTTCCCCATACGGCTCAAGTGACTGGCACCACAAAGATGAGGCCAGGGCTCTTATTGCATTAAGGAGGGTACGGTGGAATTTCATCATGCCTGTAAACATTCGCAGCAGCTTTTGATATACATTTGTGGTGAATTGGTCAAAAAGACAGGGATTGCCCAAAAAAGTGCAGTTTTGAAAAGATAGTTTGGCAAATATCTAATTCATGCAAATTTTCCACTAACCCCAAGTGTGTCACTTGTAATTAATTGCTCTTTGGACTGGAAATTAAATAAAATAAGGGTGGTCTCTTACTTTTGTGTGGTACTGTAGGTACTGTTATAATTAAGACAGTATTAAAATGGTACAGATAATGGTATGTCACACAGTTTCAGAATCCACACAATCAAGTCTAAGATTATTAACAACTTGACACGGTTTGTGGCAGGTTTGGAATTATATAGGAATGCAAGGTTCCTTTGGTTATGAGTTCATTTAGACTTGTAGCTTTAAGCAGACTTCAGACTGCAAACATGTCTTGGCTGACTGGCTACATTTAAAGTAAGGGGAAAATTGTGTTAATTCCATTTTTACAATCTATTCTTAAAGCAGTCAGGTGGCTTTCAAAAGAGATACCAGAATACAGATGGATATTCCATAGTTACCGTCTAGTAAAATGATCCCAGGGTTTGTTTGTAACTGATCACATACCTCCTGTCAGACTATGAGGCTGGTTAGATTTTCACAGAAGTGGGTTAGTTTTTGTGTGTGGCATCATGGCAGTGCAGTCCATGGAGGCCCAGCTCTTCACTCTAGACTTTGTGCCTGCTCCATCTCTGGCAAGCCCAGCGCAGGGTTCCCTCGCTGGCATGCGGGCATGTGAACACACTGCCGTGAAAAGATCAAACCGGGTTGCCTCCTGCCCGCCGTCTCCATGACAACCCACTCACAGCTCACCAGGTGGTGATTACAAGGGGACGCTGGTCCACTGCTAGTCTGGCACTTACACTGCACACTTATTTCTCTCACTGTCTTTGTCTAACCTCCACTTCCTGAACCCTATACATATATTCACACTCAGTCCCTTCCTCTCTCTCATCCTTTTCAGCTTCTTTCTCTATTTGTTAACTCTTCCTGTTTTTTTCTGCCTTTTCTTTATATATTAGCCTACTTTGTTCTGTCTCTTACACTACTTTACTGCACAATGTAACCAGTTAAATGTCAGAAAATAATTGTTCCTCTTCTCTTGTGCCCTGTTCTCCTTCTGTCCCTATTATTTTCACTCTCCTTCACTTCCTAATTCTCTGTTTATGATCATCTCCCTGCTCCCTACGGCACTCTCCTACCAATACGATGGTAAAGTGCACCACTTTACGAAGTACAGCCTTTAAATTCCCGGGGCATGGACCAAAGCTGATCAGAGGCAGAGGCTGCCCTGAGCTGTGCACACTGATGAACCTCTCGTTCAGAAAATCACTCGCTGAAGCGTAGCCGTGGAGGGAAAATAGTCTCTAGAGCAATTTACTTTTTGCTCGACTCAAGGAAAGAGCCACACTGTTGGGCTCTGGACCCTCTTCATGAGCTAACTGATAGCTCTGTGCCTACAGGAAATGGAGGAAACAGCTTTATACGAAAGCCCGAAAGCTTACGCCTCTGAGGGAAGCGGGCAGAGTGCAGTTTTGTCCTACTCACAAGGCATGAAGCCTCCAGCCCAAGTGCTGGAAGCTTCGTACTGTGACTTGTTTTTCAATGAGCCCATTCTGTTGTTTGTTCACCAGGTCGTCTCCTGTTTCCAGCAAATCTGCTTGTTCTTTCTTAGCTGCTCAGCCGAGCGAAGCTCTATAAAACAGATGGGGATTTAAAATAGGCCCCAGCATGAGTAAGCAATAAGTAACTATACCACCAAGCCACAAACCGCAAACAGCTCCTGGCCCACACAGGCAAAGCATCCTGGGTGCCTGAGATGGTGAAATGACATCCACATCCAGAAAAACCTCCATGCAGAACATATTTAGAAAAACACTTTAACCTATTAAACTATATGTTTATTGTTAAATGGACTTATTCATGCTCCAGCCACAAATACGTTCGTTTGTAGTTGCTTTACAGAATGTTGGCATTAAATCCATTCCACCAAACTCAGTCTTGGTCAAAACATCTTGTTATCATCTTTAGATGATTTTATTTTATATTTGTGTTGCAGGTCACACTGTTAGGACAAATAAGCTGTTTTTTTTGCATAATCAAACTAAAATTTGCATGGTTTGGTAAATTTATTGTTGTTTCCAATCTTCTAGTTTCAGTTGGGCACATTTTTAACCGAAAACATAACTGCTGAAGGCAGCTGTCTTGATGCCCTGCTGCCTGTGCTGTCCCATGAACGAGTGCCTCAAAAGGCAGTCTTGAGATAAAGGTACCTAACGAATTGCATTTAAGACACACTTCAAAAGCAGCAATAATTCATGTTGTTGTCAAGATACAATGGCTCACTGCTGTTAAGAAAGCAAGCATACTGAACTGCTTAGAACCAAAATCAAAGGTTTTGTATTTGTACATAAACCAGTCCCTTTATCCTCCACTGTGTCTGTGCTGGTGTTTTCTGCTAGTTATTCCTAACCACATCAGCACTGACACAAAGAATTATGGGACAATAATAATAATAATAATAATAAGTTACATTTGTAAGGCAGTGTACATATATAAGACAGTGAAGGATACTGTCACGATTAGCTCCTCCCACTCCATGTGCTTTTTGTTTTGATCTTCCATGTGCGTTTGTTTTGGTCCAGCTCCCTGGTTTAGTGACTCCACCCCTGATTGTCACCACCTGTTTTCCACCTGTCCCTCATTATCCCTGTGTTTTATAAGCCCCGTGTTTGCCCTTTGTTTTTGTTGGTCTTTGTATTGGTGTTTGAATTGTTGTCTGAACTATTTGGTGTGTTTCTCGTCATGTCTGTACCCGAATCAATCCGTGTTGGCTACATGAACCTGGACAATTTAGACTATGACCCTGGATTTGCCCATAATAAAAGTCGCTTATCTCCGCATATGCGTCCGCCTTCTCGCTCCCAACCGTTACAGATACATCTACATTTCCTTCAGAAATGTATGCTGCAATTACTCAATAAGTTGAATGGCATTTTGGTAATGTTCTATAGAGCTTGTTCATCTTCACAACAGCTGAGAGGTAAGAATTAATTTTTGATGCTGATTGTTTATTTAGGGTGGATTTAAGGACAAAAACAGGAGGATACTCTGTCCTCTTAATTTTTGGTTGTGTAATACTGAATGTGTCAACAATAAGATGTTTAGTGTCCATGGCATCCAAAAAATATCATTTCTGTCACCTCTTTTGAAAACGATATAACACTCAGTTTGACATCGACCATAATAAAGTAAATGTAGCATTAAGAGGTTAAACACTTTGATGATACATTTTCCAAATTTTGTAGGACACTGTGCTGGGGTTAATAAACTAACCTACCAAGTAAATACTGAAACAAAAATGACACAGCGACTGGGTCCTGACTTGCCAGACATAGTAAAAGCTTCATAATAGGCTAAATCCCAAATGCAAATTGAAACATTTTCTACTCTCATTTTTGCACTGACGCAAACTTCATTTTGGTGTTAAAAAGGGGCTGTCATGATTTACTAACTAGGCACAATTACCCTTAAGAACCTTCTTTTGTGCCTTTTCCCTCATTACATATGCATTTATAGGAGATTTCCTCTCAAAGCGCAAAGTACTTGGAGGATATTATTGTAATGAAGCACTTTACCAAGGCTGAAAGTAACTACTGACTGTGTGCTGTTTAACATCTGTGAAAAGTTTGTCTTATTTTTGTGATAACAATGTTGCCATAGTTTGTGCTCAGAGAGAAAAGAGAATTTGCTTTTCCTCTTTTCCTGCTACCTGGCAGAAGCTGGCTTCCAAATAAAAAACATATCAGCCAAACACATGATTTTGCACTGGTTATATTATGAAGTTGCATGTGTGTTTATTTGCATTTAAGTTCTTAGTAGATAACTCGCTAAACTGGCCACACCCACCTGTACAAACTGTTAGCAGACTGCTGGTAAATAGGGTCTCTCTTAGAAAATCTGACCCCAGCTGGACAGAACAAGAAGCTATATACACGTGTATTCACCTGCTAAAAGTTTAGAGAAACATACTTTCTACTGAAACTGCAACTTTTTAAGAGAAAGTAAACACATTCCGAACTTTAATGCAACAAGATCTTATTCTATATAGATCTGGACCATACATCTTTAAATTTTTACACAATGTAAAGGCCAGCTGCTGACGCAAAAAAGAAAACAATAACAAAAAAAAACAGCAAAAACAAAAATGAGTTATGCGGCTCTCAAATGACAATGGTGATATGCAGATGTACAGTGTACCAGAATAAACACACACACACACACACACACACACACACACACACACACACACACACACACACACACACGTACCGTAATGACTGTCCCCCAGTGTTACATTCTAGAAAAGAAGTGCTTCACCACTGTACTTCCCTCCACTCCTGAGCTCAATAATTAATGTACAGGAGATTATAGCAGGATGGAGATCCATAGCACTGTGGCTATATTTGACTCCCCGTGTCCTGTCGGAGAGGCAGAGATAGAATAGGAGGCTTCTCTTGGATCAGATTGAGCCATCTGTATTGGTATGTTTATCCCACAGATCCATTTACACAGGGCTTAGAAGCTGCAGGCAGATATGACGGCAGGGACTTTCATGAACAATAGAAAACAGTAGAAATCTGTGTAGAGGCTGAATATTCATATTCATATATTGTTGAGGCTTTGTTTGAAATTGCTGAGGTATTTGATCCATATTAAGAGTGAATATTGCATTGTGTGCATGCAGGTGATGGTCATGATGAGTGTTTGTGTTCCTGGAAATGTACAGTGTATGTGTCTCTCCTACAAGCACAAAAAAAACATTTCAAAGTGACCCATTTTCCCAAACACGTCAATGAAAATTTGAAAAGCTTCTTTGTAAATAATTACAATTCTGAGAAAAAGATGTTGAAAAGGTAACATATTATTCTTTTCAGGATTATTTATGACTGTTATTACTTTGTAATTGCCAACCAGCAGATTGGCTTGAAACCAAAAATGCTCTTTTAAGCATCTTCCTCAGTGTGTAGGAGGTGTGAGTGCATCTACAGCCTAAAAAAGATGTTAGTCCAACTGGAGAAATATTTCAGTCTTGACATTTGGAAAAGAGCAGCTTGAAAGATAGAACCTCTGAAAATGAACATGGGCACAACATGAGGACGCATAGTGGTTGATGATTACAGGTAATGTAGATGCCTTACTTAGATAGTGTCTATTAAACCACAGACAAAATTTATCTCATCTAGAAAGCCATCTGAACTGTAATTTGTAACCTGTAAAGTAGGGACTTTTACTGAAAGACTGTAATCTTTAAGCTAGTTCAGAGAAATTCAGATGCCAACTGCTAGACCTAAACTGCTGACTTGCCATATAGTCTCTGAAATGCCTGTAGTCTTTGCATGTTTCCAGTTTGGCATTTTATAAATAATTTTGATATTTTGACGAATTGTAACCTTTCAAAAATTTAAAACTGTATAATGTTTTCTCATAATTCACCATAACAGAACATAATCAGAACACCAAAGGATCTTTTGGGGTTGTTATCAGCAATGCCCCTAAATTATTTATTAAACCTTAAATGGAAATGTCCACTTAGGCCTGGCACAGTCATGCATTTTTGGTTGATAATTAATTGCTATATAAATAAATCTAATTAACATTGTAGCTGTCTTAAAGGCATAATAAACATAAAAAAAACAGACATTACTCATAGCTGCTACCTAAAAACATAATAAACATCAAATAAACAGACATTACTCACTGCTGCTCCCTAAAAACATAATACACATCAAATAAACAGACATTACTCATCTCTGCCCCAAATGTGCTATTAAGGAACTTCAAATAAACAAATATTACTTACTCATGTCATTTAAAAGTGTTATAAGGAAACATCAAATAAACAAATGCTACTTTTTGATGTCTACGCCTAAAGGCATTATTAATATGCATCAAATATTAATAAACATCAATTAAACATTACTCATTGCTGGCCCTAAAGATGTTATTAACAAACATCAAATAAACAAACATTACTCCACACTGCCCTTCAGACATGTTAACAAGCATTAAATAAACAAACATTAATCCCCGCTGCTCTCTAAAAGTGTTATTAACCAACATCAAATAAACAAACATTACTCACAGCTACCCTTAAAGGTGTTATTAACAAACATTAAGCAAACTTTTCTTACTGCCACTCTCAAAACAAAATAACAAACATTAAATAAACAAACATTATTCACCACCACCCTCTAAAGGTGTTATTAAAAATACTCTGTTTTTAAACATTAAATAAACAAACATTATTCACCACCACCCTCTAAAGGTGTTATTAAAAATATACTGTTTTTAAACATTAAATAAACAAACATTTCTTTATGCTGCCACCAAAAGCGTTATTAACAAACATCAAATAAACAAACATTACTCACTGCTCACCAAACATTTGTTCTGAGAAGGCAGATTTGGTATGAGAGCCTCCACTTTCAGATCTACCCATTAGCACCATTAATGTACTTAATGCATGTCAATGTAAAGAGATTTTATTCAAAGTCATTTTGAAACCATTTTGCCTGATCAATTTGTCATTAAATGTTCACACAGTATACAGGGCAGTTGCCATTTTCAAATAAAAAAGTTATGTTTGTGATATGAGAGTGACGAAGGTAAATAAAAAGGGAAAGTGCTCTAATATGAAATGTACAAGAAAACCTCCACTCTGATTTAATGTGTTAACTGATGTTAACTGTTCATGAAGGAAGAAAATAAATCACTACAGTGCCTTCAGGACTCATACCAAGACAAAAATGGTCTTAAGAAGTAGCTCAAAATCCTGACAGTTTGGGAACCTCTGGGAAGTGCAGCAATCAGACATGGTTCTGGAAGAGTTATGTTAGTAATGTTCTATAAATGTTGTGGGAAAATTTTTCATGAATCTCCAGGGGAATTTTCTGAGAACATCAAAAAAAACAAAACAAACAAGTTTGAGTTTCCACTCAAACCCAAGAAAAATCTCTGTCTCTCTCTCTCTCTCTCTCTCTCTCTCTCTCTCTCTCTCTCTCTCTCTCTCTGTCTGTCTCTCTCTCTCTCTCTCTCTCTCTCTCTCTCTCTCTCTCTGTCTGTCTGTCTCTGTCTCTCTCTCTCTCTCTCTCTCTCTCTCTGTCTGTTTCTGTCTCTCTCTCTCTGTCTCTGTCTCTCTCTCTCTCTCTCTCTCTCTCTCTCTCTTTGTTCTTTCTGCACCCAGCAAAAATGTTTTTGACCCACATTTTACTAGCCTGCTTAACTAATCTCTCTTTAGATACATAGTACTGAGGACTGCACAAATAACAAAAAAACAAAATATATGCAGTGCAGATGCCCTCCTAAATCTAGCCACCCCAAAAGATTCTTTGTACTTGATGCCTCAGAAAAAAACACTTTTGGTTCTCAAAAGAACCTTTCAGTGGTTTAACCACTTTTATAAATAAGATGCTTGAATGTAAAGAACTGTTTTTAAAGTTAAGGTACAATGCCAGTCGAGTATATATTAATGTTCAGTCCTCTGTTTGTGGCTCTGTTCTGAATGTATTTGAGGCAGAGAACTTCTTGAAAGTTCTGGCCTCTGAGCCAGAACCAGACTACATAATAAATGGGTTTGTCTCCCCATGGTATTTTATGAAGGGAAGTTCTCTGTAGCAGGCACAAGCATTGGGCTCCCTCAGTAATTCAGAGGCACAGAAAGATAAATACAGTGCCAACACAATGCAGAAACAGACCAATGACACAAAAGGATTTATCTGAGAACATATCAGTCGCCTTGGTCTTTAGGGTTTTTTGCATATAATGAAAAAGCAATTAGATGTATGAATAGATTGTAGATTAGTTAAAGATAAGTATCATGCAACTGTAATTAACGAAGTAGGATTATAGGCATGAGCACACATGCACACACCCCCTAATGTGGAGACACACTCGCTTTGTGCCTTAGAAATGCAGAGCAGCTCTCATATCTGAGCTGGTAGTTGCCATGGCGATGATCATAGACAGCGTGCACACATGAAAACAAAAATATGTGAAAGGAAGCAGTAGGTAGAGTGTTAGGGATAGGGACACCTCGTGAATGAAGGAGTCTGATTGGATAAAATGGGAAAAACCCTGGCGCATTAGGAGCTTTTACACTTTACATTTGTCAGTCGCTATCTAGCGAGATTTTCTCTCACAGCAAATGTGAGGAGACACATGCAAGACTTAATCTTATCGACACCTAAAGAAATATCCGCCAACTCAGAATCCCAATTACCTCCTTATGAATAAAATATAGATAAAGAGGTGGCATTTCTGCTGAATTCTGTATATCTTTGAAGACTTTTGAAAGCTTATTTGGTAGACTTTTCAGTAGTTTACATATAAATACATACTTTTAGTATTCCAAGCTTAGCTCGGATCCACTGAAACATTTATTTAATCGCCTGAACTGAGCATGTAGCAGCATTTCCCGAAGAGTACCATCGGGGTGAATATGAGCAGACACATCCAGGGCTTAATCTGATCAACACCTAAAGAAATATCCGCCAGTTCTTCAGAATCCCAATTAGCTACTTATGAATAAACTATGAATAAGGACAGAGTTTAAGCTGATGTCTGTATATCTCTCTAGACATATTTGGCAGATTTTCTACTTGTTTACATTTGAAAGCATTCCAGTTTATGTCTGGACTTGGTCCACTGAAATGTTCATTTCACAGTCTGGATCGAACAAGTAGACTTATAGCAGTGGTTCCCCATTGACAGTTTGTTGTTCAGCATTAGCCACTTTTGTCTAAGGGGAAAAGGAAATGCAGTTCCAAAAATCACTCCTATTGCCTTGTTAACTTACAACTTTGAAACTGTCTGAATATGTTTTCTGCTCTTGTACATTTTCCCCAAATATTAATATGTCATCTAAATAAACAAAATTCTTTCTACATACATGATACATGCAAGTTAACGCTTCTGCACATTTAATTGATTTCAAAAGGCTGACAACTTCATCAAACAACTCCATTCAAACCAGCATACTTTGTCAAGTGTCATATTGAAGTGGCTTTGGCAGTAGTAGGCAGTTTATTTTCCCTGTAATTCTGATGTCAGATTAACTAGGATGCTGTTGGCTCTCTGTATGTGTTCTCTGCATTGAGCTGCTAGTGAGCAATGTGGGCTGAAATGGGAGGGATAAGGTGGGAGCCCCATACTGTGAAAGAAACCAACACCTCTCCACAAACATGACCACACCAAGATAAAACAAACAGCACACCTGAAGCTTTCTTGAAAACAAAAAAAAAAATGTACCACTATTGAAACAGCATTTAAACTTGACAAAAGTACTTTTATAAACGTTTACTTGCTTGCTAACCTATGACGATGAAAATTGGTTTGTTTCTGGTTTTGTAGATGTAGATCATAAACATTTCCATTTGGATATATTCCACCAAGGTTACTGATGAAAATGCTTAATTCACCAAGAGACTTCAGTAACAGTTTATCTGGTGTGGTCCTTTGTAGATTATTAATAAACTCTTAATAGATTATCAGTAACACATCAACAACATATCAGTGAAGTAACAGTAGGGAAACATCTGAATATGAACTGAAGTAAATATCTTGTTTATGTACTGTTGATACATTACTTACATTAAGTAGATGTTAATATTGTTAATATTTTACTTCCATTATGCAAAACCTAACCTTACCCAACCTTACCAAAAACCTAACCCTAACCCTGGCCCTAATCCTAACCTCAACTTCAACTCAACCTCATGTTTTTGACAAAATATTGAGAGTCTGTTAAGTGGTTGTTTCATGTAAAAATAATCACTCAAAATAAAGTGTCAAAACAGGATAGAAAGTGCTTTATGGCGAATGTGAAAAGGGGTCATTGACCCTGTAATTCAGAGAATCCAATGACATTCAGGGAAAAAGACAATATAAGCAATATAAATTTTTTCCATTCACAAAAATGGATCTGACACAAAGTCCTTATTTAGGCATGAGGCCTACTACAAAATTACACACAACCTCAGAGGTCTATTCTGGTCTTGGAGAGCCCCTGTCCTGCACATTTCACTGTGTTTCATACTCTAATGCACCTAGTCCAACTAATCAGTTAATTAGCAAGCCCTTCCTAAGGTAAAGTGGGTGCATTAGAGCAGTGAAGAAACTAAAATGTGCAATGCAGGGTTACTCCAGGACCAGAATTGGGAATTAATGGCCTATAGCAACACGTTTTCCACTAGGAGTACCACCAGGGCACAGGCACATAGTCGGCTGTAGGGCGATAAGGGTTTAGCATTAGACCCAGCACTAAATGACATAACTATCCTCATGAGGGCTGCATGAGGATAAGACCTAGAAAAAGGAAACTCCAGCAGGATTTTGTGTCTCTTTCGGATGCTGTGCCCTGGAGTGAATAATTAATTTTGGAGGTGTAAGGAAAAACCTGGAGCTCTGCAGGGCACCATGGAGTCGTCACACAGAAGCTTGCGCTATCTCTTTCTCTTTGTTTTCTCCCTCTCACACTCCATCTATTTCTGCTGATTGCTTTCCTCTGTTTGCTGGAGTTTCTCCTTCGCTCTCACAGCTCTGCATAGTGCGGTTGCTATAGATTTTCACTCCACTGTGGGTGTAAATTAAAAGTGTAAATTGTGTTCAGTGATATGGAGCTTTTGCATTCACTTTTAGTGTAATTTGTGCTGAAGTTTGTATATTGCTAAGGATGTTTAAAGCTTATTTGGCAAACTTTCTTGTTGTTTACACATAAAATCAAAATTACACATAAAATGATCACAAATTCTTATAACTGTGGCCAAGGCCCAGTTATTTCAAAGATTTCCACCCCCCACTTTCTCCCCCATCCAGTAGCAGTGTGTCATCATTGTATAAAGAGAACAGGAGCAGTGATTTGCAAGTGGAAGGAAACTGTAAATTGTATCAGAACATATATAGTACCTCTATCAGCCAAGGGCCAGTCACTGCAGTTGACAGTAGATGAAATTTAAGGTTGTGTTAATACTAAACGAACAAAAGCTTCCTGGTACTCTATAGTAAAAGGATGTCCTATAAATCTAACAAGCAGCTTGTTTTGATTGGACTGTTCTGTTTTCTTCTATTATTAAAACTATGGATGCACCGATCATGATTTTTGTATGGCCAATTTCTATTTCTTTAGACAAAACTTGCCAAATTTGTTCACTTTTATTAACTTTTTTACCCAAAACTCAAACTGCATAGGGTATAAGAAACACATGAAAGCCACCAGTACATTTCCAGTACTTTATATTAGCCAAAGTTGCAACATACACTAAACGGCCACTTCATTAAGTGCTTGTATCTGCATTCCTTAGCCATTTTATCAGCTCCCATTACTATATAGGTGCACTTTGTAGTTCTACAATTACAGACTGTGGTCCATCTGTTTCTCTGCATACTTTGTTAGCCCTCTTAACCCTGTTCTTCAGTGGTCAGGACCCCCACAGGGCCAACACAGAGCAGATATTATTAGGATGGTGGATCATTTGCAGGACTGGAGTGATGTGAGGGTTAGTTGTTAGTTGTATCACTGTCCACTCTATCAGACGTACCTACCTTCTTGGTCTTAAAGATGTAAAGTCAGAGACAATAGCTCATCTGTTGCTGCCCAGTTTATGTAAGTCATTCTCCAGTACTTCACCAGTGATCACAGGATGCTGTTGGTTAGATGTTTTTGGCTGGTGGACTATTCTAAGTCCAGCTGTGACAATGAGGTGTTTAAAAACTCTGATCTTGTAGCAGCACAATTCACACTAACACACTACGACCCTAACCCTAACCCTAATACTTGCTCTATGGTGGTCCTGTGGGGGTCCTGACAACTGAAGAACAGGGTGAAAGGGCTAGCATAGTATGTAATGTAATTGTAGAACTACAAAGTGCACCTATATAGTAAGTAGAGCTGAAAAAAAGTAGAAAATAAATAAAGACACAAGGAGTTGTACTTAATGAAGTAGCTGGTCGTTGTATGTACAATATTATTTGCTCTTTAACGGACCAAACTGTCATTTAACGTCTTGAATAAAAAATCCCTATTTAAGTAACATTAATCAAATAAACTGCTACCTACAAAGTCAGAGCCATGCATAATTATGCCATGACATTTTAGTATAGGTGTAGCAGCAGCATTCATCCAGCCTTAGTGGACTTATCTGCCTCATGTTGTTTATGTCATATTGTTGCAATACATATTGGCCAAATTAAAAATAATAAATAGGCCAACTGGTGATCTCATGTTTGCAGCAAAAATATCATCATGCATGCTTAATTAAAATGATAACAGAGGGAACCTTACAAAGTATTGTAAACATTAACCAGACAGAAACCAGTTTTCCAGAGAGGAAACGTACTAGCAATGCAACAATGCATCATGACATTGTGTCATGGCAGAAATAGCCGCTGACTATATTTTTATCTCTTTATACACTTCATCTATCCACTGCTTGAATCCAGTACTGTATAGGCGATATACGCAGCACTATGTATCACCATTAAAGGTTTGCTGAAGAAGCCGTGATCCCTCAAATGCATGTAAATAACGTAAACAGTAAGAGTGAAGGGAAGATAAGAGAACAAAAAGATGGAGGAGGACATTATTCTTCAGTGGTTAACTAACAGACCACTTCAACCCCCCCCTCCCCTTTCCTCTCCCCACATACACTTTTGTGTGTGACGCACAGCACACTGCCCACATCCATTTAAACTAGAGTAAACACACTCTCAGTCTGGCATGCTGGCTCAGCCAGGCCCTGCCATACATGGAGAGTGCAGTGCTCTGTGGCCCTGTTGTTACCAAACTCTGCCCTGTTGCGCTTCACTTTCCTTCCACTCCACTCACTGCACTGTAAGCCTGTGCTTAATGTGGAGTTGATGAGGTCCATGAGGTCCATGCACAAGGCCCTGTACATCTGTTAATATAACTAAAAAAAAATATATATATAATATATATAAAATGAATGTGTGTAAGTATCTGTGCATGGGTGCTATAAGTGGGGGAGGAAGATTACAATGATTCCAGGGGCCCAGAAACATTTTTGTGCATGTGACATTTAGGCTTTTATTTCATTCATTAAATAATAATTAATGGCAAGGTTTAAACACAGTGCCAACAGCAATGCAGTGCTGTTGCAATGCAATGCCCCTGTGTAAACCATGGTTTGGCCCAGTCTAGGTCTGTAAGAAGAACAAGGAATTCATTTTTTAATTCAAGTGAAGATGCTGCTAAAGAATAAAATATCAAAAACAGGAATTATAGAAGATTGCCCAGTATTGCAGAGGTAAAGGTCAAAATGTCAAGATATACTGTAGCTGTTAAAAAATTACTTGAATGTGAAGGTGAAGTAGAATGTAGCCTGGTCTGCTGTTTATGCTAAGGGACAACTCTGTCCTCCCAATCGATCTTCCATTATGAATAAAAACTAGGACATCTCTATTATTAATGTATCTATTATTAATCTATACCTGGATAAACTAGTAGGTTTGTAGAGATTTTAAAGGGCATTGAATAATATTCATAATAATATATCTGTCTCATGCTAGTTAAAAACAGTACATGTGTGTGATAGCATGCTGCGTATATGGTTCTCCTAATTGCTGCTGTCAGAATAAAACTGTGTATCTCCAAAATGATAACTTTTCAGGAAAAGGAAAAAAACTACTTTAATTTTAATGTACTTTTCAATTGAACCAGACGTTTTTCCATTTTGGTCCATTCTTCATTAAATTTACACACAGTCTAAAAAGGAACAGGCATTTTCAAATTATGTCAAAAACTAAAAAACAAAAATGGACACACAAGTTTTTTTTCTCACAGCAGCGAAATGCAAGAGTATGTACGTTATTGATGAATATTTAAGAAAACAGCATCCCTAAAAATGTAAAATTTAAAGCGGAAGGAAGTCATTATTAACACGTTATGTAGGTTGGTAATCTGAGTGGTTTGCTCGTCAAAATTTCTATTGGTTTATGTGTCATGAAATGTTCATTCAGTGTAAGTGGTGACATTTTCAAGTGGTTTTCAAAATGAGCTACAAGGTTTGACATGTATGATACTTGTGTCTATATGTAAGCATGCTAAGCATGTATATGTTTCTCTCAGAGCCCAGAGCCACAGCTATGATATTTGATATATATATATATATATATATATATATATATATATATATATATATATATATATGATCTCTCTTCTTCTGCAAATATTTTATTGTATATCTTGTATAGCAGTAGTGTAGTTTACTGTCCTCTGAAAATAACACACAGTCATTAATGTTTAAATAGCTGGCAACACAAGTGAGTCCACTTCACAGTAAACATGTCCAAATTGTGCTCAAACTATCAATATTTTGTGTGACCACCATTATTATCTAGCACTGCCTTAACCTTCTTGGACATGGAATTCACTAGAGCTGCACAGGTTGCTACTGGAATCCTCTTCCACTCCTCCATGATGACATCACAGAGCTCGTGGATGTTAGAGACCTTGCACTCCGCCTCCTTTCACTTGAGGATGCCCCACAGATGCTCAGTTGGGTTTAGGCCTGGAGACATACTTGGCCAGTCCATCATCTTTACCCTCAGCAAGTAAGTTGTCATCTTGGAGGTGTGTTTTGGGTCATTATTGTGTTGGAAAACTTCCATGCAGCGCATTTTCTGAAGGGAGTGGATCATGCTCTGCTTCAGAATGTCACAGTACATGTTGGAAATTTCCCTCAATGAACCGCAGCTCTCTGGTGCCGGCAGCACTCATGCAGCTCCAGACCATGATGCTACCACCACCATGCTTGACTGTAGGCATGCTTGACAGTTGTCTTGGTACCCCTCACAAGGGCACCACCATACGTGGTGGATCTTAGCCAAACAAGTTTATCTTGGTCTCTTCAGACCACAGGACATGGCTCCAGTAATCCATGTTCTTGGACTACTTGTCTTCAGCAAACTGTGTGCTTTCTTTTGTGTCAGCTTCAGAAGAGGCTTCTTTCTGGGACGAACGGCCATTCAGACCAAGTTGATGCATTGTGCAGCATATTGTCTGAACACTGACAGGCTGTCCTCCCTCTTCTTCAACCTCTGCAGCAACGCTGGCAGCATTCATATTAGCAGCATTCAGCATTCTATTTTATGAAGCCAACCTCTGGATATGACGCTGAACACGTGGACTCAACTTCTTTGGTCAACCCTGGCAAAGCCTGTTCTGAGTGTTACCTGTCCTGGATAACCACTGTATGACCTTGGCCACTGTGATATAGCTAGATTCAAGGTGTTAGCGATCTTCTTATAGCCTAGGCCATCTTTGAGTCACAGGACACCAAGGAACTGGGCACAATTTGGACATGTTCACTGTGAGGTGTACTCACTTGTGTTGCCAGCAATTTAGACATTAATGGCTATGTGTTGAGTTGTTTTCAGAGGACAGTAAATCTATACTGCTATATAAGCTGTACACTGACTACTTCCAAGTTTCATTTCTATAGTGTTGTCCCATGAAAAGATAAAATATTTGCAATGTGAGGGGTGTACTCACTTTTGTGAGACAATGTACATATATATATATATATATATATATATATATATATATATATATATATATATATATATATATATATATATATATATATATAAAATATACATAAACCAATAAACGAGCATTAGAAAAACACTGCACTCAAGATCAGATGAAGAATAGAGGAACAATCCTAAATGCATTTTAACACGTCTGAAAAGATCAATCCACAGATTCAAATGAAGTTGATCCACAGATTCACTATATTTGTTGAACACATGCCTGATTTTCAGAAAGAAGAGGACATGCTGCAGGGACAAACAGGGGACCATACCTTATTCTCAAATTCAGTTCATCACCGCATTATTCTCTGAACTGCTTGCTTCAAAAGACTTACAAGCATTACATAATGTAAATGTCACTGAAGGAAGCTTCAGTATTAGTCACACTCTGCTAGACCAATACAAATGATGCCTGAACTTCTGGATCAATGGCTCGTAATGGATGTTACACAATTTAATCAAGTGTTGAATGAGACCTCTGAATGAGCAGAGAGAGAGAGAGAGACTAGGAATTGTTAATGTATTGAAGAAACTGATGCAGCGGTTAGTCTATGATTATGATCTGTTTCACACTCCTCTATCTGATTAGCTGGCTAGATGGGATAATCATAATAGGCCTTAAGGTTAAGTTTGTTTTCAAGGCACTGGTGTTCCACACTTCTAAAAAAAAACATGGGCAAATATGTGTTAATACAATGTTATTTACTTTTAAAGATAAAAGTTGCTAACTAGTCTTTGGCTTGGAGATACAGTTCTAGGACAAACCTGTAATTTGTATAGAGTTCCTACATACAAATTTTGTGAAGTCTTTGAAATCTTAGAGAACATTTTGCAAAATATGAAAAACTATTTGTATTATACACATTTTCTGGCAAAGTCTGAATAAGAATAAACAAGATAGAAAGATAACAGCTACAACAGCTTTAAAAACTCTTATATGTCCCATTTGCCAACTGCCTGGGTGTGTTCCTAATGCACATGTGTGATTAACAGCCCCAGTCCATCACTTCCAGCATGTTGCGCCACTGAAGCAGAACAAAACACAACAGTGAGGTGAGAGATGCAGAAAGAAATGAGTGAAATGGGCTCTATAAACGCAGGTGGTGTTGTAGACCCTGCTGTGTTCACGACTCACTGCAAACATTATGCAGATTTTACATGGTGACATCTAAAAAAGTAAGCTTCTTAATCACTTTCTGTTGGACGCGCATCCAGGCAATGCTGCCATGGCTGGTCAAATGAACAAACATAATGACAGATGGACAACCAAACGGATGGACAACAGGCAGACAGATAAGCTAGCTTGATAGCTCTGTTATGCTTACTAGGTTAGCATTTTCTTGGTTGTTAGCTTTGTCTCTGTAAATTTCTCAAACAGAGAGAAAGAGACTATAGGGCAAGGGTGTGCGACATTATCTACAAATACACATATTTGTACATATATATTGTGAACTCACAATATCATGATTAGCCTATTTCGAAAGAAAACATGGATTTAGGTTTCCTGGAGTTCTTTACACCAACACATTTCGTCTACAAAAATGGTTCTTTGAAGAACCACCCATTAAACAGTTAGGAAACCAAAAGTGGTTCATCTAAGGCATCACTCTGAAGAACAGTTTTAGCAGTATTACTGAATGTCAACACAAATATAAAATTACTGCTGAAATGTAGCTTGAATCTCTGTCATGCACTTCACTTTCAAAGCAGCTCAAGCATGTCATACAAAGGTATATTCAACTGAGGCAGGTTGCCACTACTGAATCAAATTCCTCCTTTGGTTGTATGCCTAGTGGGAACCCATCCCTATTCTTGTCTCTTACTGGAGAGAGTGCCTTCTCAAGAGAGCCATGCCACATCTTTGATTAGACCATCAATCTGCTGTTCACAGTTCTCGCTATGGTCTTCATTACTCTGAAGCTATGAAACAGCTTCCCTGGGGATGCACTGTTGTTTATAGCTGAGAGCTAGAATAATTGTGATCGCTAATTTAGAATGATCACCTTACTTTCTTTGGGGATGCTACTGCTGATGACACGAAGGAAGATCACTGGAGTGATGAACACACATAGGAAAGTAATATTTCTCCCAATAAAATCCCTGAAGTTGATGACTGGGGCAGGAAGGATAGAGTCAAACCAAGCTATACTTGAGCTAACCCAATTCCATCATTTTTCCAAAGCTTGGTTTTAATGAGCAGAGCTGCTCTGAGAGTTACCTCTGAAGCCTGTGCTGGAGCACTGGGCAGAGAGCTAAATTTCCCACACACCACTAACCCTTCCACTTTACATCACCAAGCAGTGTTCATTCTTATTCACATGTTCCTTTTTACTGCTTTAACCCAGATAGTAAAGGAATGCATTAAATGTATTGATATATGTTATTGTTTCATAAGTCAGTATATTCTAAAAATACACTTCATACAGAAATACTAACACTGACTGGCCACTTCATTAAGTATACCTACTTTGTTTCTATGCTCTTTGCCCATTTTATCAGCTCCACTTACTATATAGGTGCACTTTATAGTTCTACAATTACGGACTGTAATCAATCTGTTTCTCTGCATACTTTGCTAGCTGCATTTCACCCTGTTCTTCAATGATCAGGACCCCCACAGGATTTGGGTGATGGATCATTCTCAGCACTGCAGTGACACTGATGTGGTGGGGGGGTGTTAGTGTGTGTCACACGGGTATAGCATAACGGGTATAGAAACAAGGGAGTGTACCTAATGCAGTGGCCAGTCACTGTGTATAGATCATTTTACCACACTGGTTCAAAGCCAGAGGCCAACACGCATTTCAGATTTTAACAGTCTTGGACTTTAGACTAAAATCCTTTTTGAATGACCCCTATGCCTTACTTATGCTTATTTTATTAAACAGATGATTGAATATTCCATTTTGTCATGATCAAAACAATCATAACACTACTGAAACGTCACCAAAGGTTTTAGTGGTTTTGATCCAGTACAGCTTTAAACAGTTATACACACATAAAACCTAATATTTTTATGAAACAAAAAACTTGTTACTTGCAGAAAATGTGTTTCGGTAGCGACAATTCTTAAAATTACACACTGATTTTCACACTTTGGGACACATTTAATTCAAAATAATGGGATCAAACTGCTCACCATGTGGGACAAGAACATAAAATCTCACTTCTTGCTATAAAATGCAGGGGTGTGGCTGAAATAAGGCCCCACCTATGGACTATAACAGAGTATTCCAATATTCTAGCACACATCTTTTGTTATAAAGGTTGCATTTGCCAGCTTTCATGTCAAGTAATATCTATGTCAGGTAAGTGATTTTCATGTCACAGTGGTAATATGCTGAGAAAATGACATAGCTTGCCATGTTATGCTGGTTGAACAAAAAGTGAGCATTTCATAGGCCTTGATGAAGTGAGTAATTTTACCATTTATAAGATTTATGCTATGTTACATCATCAGCTTAAATTATAACACTGACATGCACTAAGCTACAAAGTCAGTTGTTATAACATTCTATGTAATATCATCCAAAAATGACAGGGCCTAACCAAATGTCAGAAGAAATCTGTCACCTGACATGGATGACATTGTGGTCAGCTTGACCTCAAAGTTGACAAAAGCAACCCTAATGACGGATGATAGGTTATGAAATAAGCCCTTATAAATGTTTTGTCAGTTGATGAGCGTATGTAGGTATCATGTAGCCACAAAAACACTGCCGTACAGTGATGTGTTGCCTTGATTATTTTACTTTTTTGTATGGATATACTGCCATGAAAAATCATTTCAGGAAAATTAATCTCCACCTACAACAGACATCCAGACAATTGGTTCCCGGTTATAAAATCCAATCAATATCGATGTACAAACACAGTGTAAGAGATTTGCAAAAGCAGTGATATTTAATATGTTTTCTGAGTCAGCACTGCTGCATTGCAATGCTGATTACACAGTTGGCTGAGTGTGCATTGAGATAGAAAAGAATGGCAAAAAAAGAAAAGCCTAACATGTCTGAAAGTGGAACTAAAGGAGGATGGATGAAAAGAGCACACTGAGAGTTTAATAGAGGTTAGATAGAGAGGCGTGATGAGATTTCAGAGAGATGGACAGTGGCAAGGGATAGAGGGGGAAAAAGGGGAGGACATAAAGGGCGAAGTGTAAAAAAAAGGAAAAAAAGAAAAGGAAGGAGAGGTTGAAGGAGTAGTGCCGTGGTGGGAGCACGCCTACAAGAGGGTCAGGATGTGGACTGTGCCTTTGGCTAGATGCAGTGGCCCTCTTTACTCTATACGCTCTCTCATTATCCCTCTCTCTGTCTGTTTCTCTCTCTATTTCTCTCTCTATCTTTTCTTTTTTTTCTATGTTGCTTTTTTCTCCTTGATTGCTGGCTACTTTCATGTGTGCTCTCTCGAGGCTGTCCAACTTTGTACAACTCCAGCGCATTAGCCGTGCTAATGCTGGCCCACTTAATGTTGACTGAAAGAAGACTTCCAAAACATCTCTGTCCACTTTCTTTACAGATGTCCCAGAAGACTGTCAAAGATGGGCCGGAGCAGAGACAGAGAGGGTGGCAGAGTCTGCTTGAGAGGACAGAGCCCTACTGGGACCACTAATGGTGAGGCAGGAGCAGCCAGTGGAGAATTACAGAGAAAGAGAGGGCATTCTAAAGAAATGACCCAGAGCCACAGGAGGATGTAAAAAAAGAGATGTAAAAGAAGGTTAAAGCGAGGGTTCACATTTCTACAGTCATCTGTGAAAGGGCCACGGCACTGACAGCCTATGCCAACAGTGCATGCTGACTACAGGGATGCTATGGACTACTTTGCACCTAAGTTCTCCTCACACCATAGCATTCTTTCAGTTGCTTCACTAAAACCTGAAGCTGTTTTGGATAAAAAGGGACATTTTTTCTTTGTATCAGATCAAAGATACATTCTTAATGCCATAGTTTGCTTTACTATCAGTGAAGTCACTCTACTTCTTAAAAGGAATAATTCTGTGGAAAATCAAGTGTATAGAATTTCTGCCCTCATCATAAATGTAGCCAATCAGCCAAGACATGTTTGGCATCCAAAGTTTGCTTATTTAAAAATGCAATGGAGCTATGAGGCTAATGTAGTTAACTTTTCTCTATAGAAATGGACAAAAGTATGTTACATAGCCATAGCTAAAACAGGGCCTATGTTCCCATGTTCCTGGCCCCTATGCTCCCTCTGGTCTCTATATAATACGGCATACCTTAGTATAGTATATTAAGGAAAACTATAAAAGGCTTTCTAAGGTAATTGCTAGGGTCTGGGGTTACTGAAGGTGACAACGAGGGGAGATTTTGTCAACAGGAATGCATTCATCCTCAGCTAGGCCAGCCTCAGTCTGCTATTTAACTAACTGTACAAGCTTTCTAATGTAAACTGTTTTTTGAGTTGTCAGAGCATTGCATACATACTCTTTTAAATAATGACTTCATCTGGTTTAAGTATTGTGAATGACCTTTTTTTGTTGTTGCCAAGTAGCAAACTTGTAAAGTAAACTTATATCAGCAGACATTTAACAGAACAGAGTAGCTTATTGCATAAAACCCAGTAGTAAACTGAGTGTCATGGTGTTGACACATAGGTTGTAATGTTGCTAATATCGAGACCATTCAAATTAGATCATGAGTAAAAACATTTCCTGCTTATTGCTGAATAGATTCTCATTCTTGCACCCAGAGTGTGTTTTAATACATGAATCTATTTGGAAACAGCATGTCCAAAATCAAATTTTGGATATTATTTACTAAACATATAACAAGATATTTATTTTGAGGTCTTTACTCCTTTTTATGAAGCTAAGGCAACATGCAGCAGAAACCCAGGACCATGTAGAAAATTTAAATGGAAGCACTGGAAATATAGGGTCCTGGAAACTTAGGGCTCTTTTCTAGACATTTCATTGTGGAATTAAAGGGCCCTAGGAACATAGGGATGACCCCCTGAAAACAGTGATAGTGGCCATCTTTAAGCCTGAATTTTATCCGTACTTAGATTTGTTTATAGTTAACAATATGTCATACGGTTGGTCTGTTCATACCTAATAATTTGACACTGTCTGATACAATTGTGCAATGGTTTAGTTATGCAGTTTGCGCTATGCTAATTGGGAGGGTACAATGACACTTCCATTACTTGTTAGCTAAATTAGCCTCAAGGCTCCAGTGCAAAACTAAAGAGTCCAATTTTGATCCTTAAACATGTCTTGGCTGTTAACATGTTATTGATTGCTTTTGAGGTAAAATGTGTACATTACATTTTTTACTGAACTCTCTTTGAAGCTGAGTTTGACTTTTTCCTTGCCTACTATTTGAATAGAAAAGAACAGTCTAGAAAAGGGAGCTTCCTGATTAGCTTGAGTGCATTCCCTGCACGACAGCAGCTCACTATGGTAACCATGCTCTCTGTGTTAAACACCGTGTCAGCAAGGCCCAGTGCAGCGGTACAGCAGCGGTGGCCCGGAGGTGAGCACGCTGAGACACTGGCAAAACCTGAGATCATTACTGCTTAATAGCATGACATTCATCTTCTAGAGGGGTCAAAGCTTCTGCATGCTCCTGGATTTGCATACATCATTACAGTGGGTTTTATATGAAGCTTGCTAATTGCCAAGACACCATACAGATTTATGACCCGTATGATAGTGCTGGGTTGCTGAAATATAAAGAAACCATGGCAACCCCTGCATAGCTTTAAAGACTTTTCATAAGCCTCTTTATTTTGACCATCCAAACATGTGCTCCTTCCAAACTGTCAAATGCATTTATGATGTATTTTTGCACGGTGGATGGCCTTTTAAGAAATATGAATATCAGTGGAATGTATTTTTTGCATAGTTTTAAATAGAAACTGATCCAGATACAACACTTTCCTGTGTTGACCTAGAAAAGTCTCCCTCTTTCTCTCATGCACATCAGCTGTAATATTTCTCATGCTTATATACAGAACATATAGACATTCAAACAGGCTGCAATCTTACATAGAGTACTGTGCAAAATGTGGAGAACACCCTTCATTTATTTAATTTAACTCATTCATTTTCAGTGTCATGAAAATGGAGAGATAATTTGAACAGCATGAATGAGGGAATGAATGAATGAACGAATTAATGAATGAATGAATGAACGAAGCCCCAAAAACTAATGTAATATATAGTTTTTCATGTCCACACTATGGTTTCATTTTGGGACCTCATTTTATGAAAGAAATGCATGGATATTTTTCCACACCTCCAAAGTTTAGACGTTTGTTGCATTTTCTGCATCTCACAATCTAAGTAATCCCAAACACTTTCAAAGGTCTTGACTCTAGGGCTGTCAGTTCATTGTTGTGAGAACATCAGCAGCTTTTTTGTTTGATTAGCATTCAGTGGTCTTCTCACGGGGAAAGGATGGACAGAAATATGTTGATTTTTTTTTTTCAGATTTGAAGCAGGAGTGAAGCTTGATTTTTTCCTCTCTCAACGATAAAGGTTTCAAGTATCTGATGGGTGCATTTTTTGTGGTCTACCAGATTTTCCAGGTGGTTGTTAGGGGCTCAATTTTCTCTAAATCTCTTAATATTTTTATACTCCATCTTTAGAAACAGCTGTTTTTTTCACATATTTTCCTTTGACTTTTCTCTTCATTATGCAAGTGCATCTTATTAGAAATGTCTTCTGAAAATGAACTTTCACATAATGGCAGGTCTGACTGGAAATTAAATAAATATAAGGTGGTCTCTGAATTTTGCAGAGTGTTGTATAGATATAAATCATTTACAAACACACACACACATAGTGGTCACTGGGTAGGAAAGGCAGGAAACACCTTGGACAGGTCACCTGTCCATTGCAGGGCATTTACACATACAGTATCACTCACATTAACTATGAGTGTGTCGGTCTAAATATGTCCTTCAGCCAAAACAGATATAAAGAATAATACATTTTCTTCAGTTGGTAATCTTCATTTTCTTGATTCTGTATTATTAGCCCGAGACCCTGAGGGAGAAGCGGCTTAGAAAATAAACAGGCTGCTGGGTGAATCTTGTGAGGGTGATGGGTAAAGTGTCTTTCACCTCTAAAGGTCCCTGGTTGAATACAATTATTTATAACAGACCTCAGTAAAAGCATATGAAGCTATAGCTCATAACATTTTAATAATGACACACAATGTCATGCATGCAAAGCCTCATTCACCCATAACACCCCAGCTGTCACTTATTCTAGAAAGGAATAAATGGCAAGAGACACAGCCTTGCCAGTTTTGAGAGAGTTTATCAGTGCATTTGCTGTTTGTTGTGTTATGTGAACATAAGCACCTGAAAAAAAAAGAGGTTTTCATGCAGGACACCATGTAGCGAACAGCAGTGATTGTACTGATTGTGTGTCTGTGAAGAAACACCAGCTGAAGAATTAGCCAGACCCAGCTATTTTAGAGAGTGGCAACACATTTTTAATAGATTACCTTTTGTTACATGCTCTTACTAAATATGTAATACTGATATTGTAAAATCTTTTTGCAGCTGAGCAGAAGAAAAGTTATCCAGCTAGTGATAGAAGCTGTCCTTTGGGTCAGCAGTAACTCTTGTATAACTAAGCTTGGAGCTGCTGGACCTCCGCCAGTGATTATTTCCACAGCCCAGTGAGCTTAAATGGGAGTTTGGGAATAAGTGATTTTGGCATAAAGTCGAGCTATTACAACCATACAAAGTTCAAATAGTTGCTGTCATAACAGAACTTCCCATCTTTTAAACAGTGGCTTTACAGGAGAAGGGAAAATTGTCTTTTAACTTAATGTAACAAGATTTTGTTCCACATAATTTTGCACAGTTTCTTTTGATCTATCCATCATGAAATATCCATGTGATGTAAAGCTGGGGTTTTGAAATGATGTAAAAAAACTGCACTAAATTAATTCATTTAAATTGGGTCATTTTTGTATCTTAGTTTTCATATATAATATGAAAATGATGGTATGAGCTATGATGTGGGCCCTTATGATTCTTTTGGAAAGACTTTTTGAAAGCTGACATTTCTAAATTATATTTGGAAAAAACAGGTTTTTCTTATGACAGCAACAAAGTTGGGATGAGGCTCAGTTAATTTGGAAGTTCATGAAGTGCTTTGCATGTAAAAATGCTTGAGCTGTTATAGAGCATTACAAATGTTCGCAAGTGTAATGAATGCTAATGCATGTAAATTTAGCAAGTAATGACAAACTGAGAAAAAGTTACTCACTTGCAAAACAGTGTCAACAACCCAATGTCATGTCTCTATTGTTTCCATGGACACATGGACAGCTCTGTGGAAGTTATCAACAGAACACCAGTCTCTCTCTTTGTCTCTCTTTCTTTCTCTCTCTCTCCCATCTCACATCCCTCCAGAGGTCCTAGCCTGCCCCTGCTGACTCTCTGTGCTGAGGTGTATGTCACAGCACCAGCGGTGTCTTCAGTGGTGGGACAGTGGGCTTTCATATGCTGTTCCCTTTAATCAGGACGGCTACCTCTGGGAAATCAGCCGATTGTGAGGCTTCCTGATGCAGCGTGACCAAATGATTCAGCTCCTGTCAGCACAAATCACTTACAGCACAACCCAGATTTGCTGTGTGCAGGTGTGAGACAGAAATGTGTGAGTTTTTTGTGCCTCAAGAATTTGTGCATTGCTACATTACGAGTCATTTTTAGAAGTCCCCTGGGAGGATGTGTCACTGTGGAGCTGCAAACCACACACAGGTACAGGATCTTCCAAACCATACTGTGACGTTGAGGCCCAGACACATGTACCCTCTCTCTCTCTCTGTCTCTCTGACTTTTGTTGAGGTGTCATTTTGTGAAGAAGTGCTTTCAACTTTAATGTAGTGTGTACATTGTTACGTTTACAAATGTACCGTTCACTCGTCTGTCCATACAGTCTATGTATGGAACCTAAGCTGTAAAAAAACAAAAAAACAGATTTGAATTCACTGTTTTGTAACAAGATTTTATGCTATGTACAAACCCAAAACAAAGAGTTTTTGATAGTAAGTAAAATGCAAACAAAAACAGAAAGCAGTGATTTTCAAATTTACTTTCACTCGTATTTGAATGAAACCAGTACAAAAACATGTGACGCTTCATCTTATCAGTTCCATCGTTGTTTTTTGTAAATATTCACCCATTCTGTGTGAAATGTTCAAAACATATCTTACACAAGTGATGCAATCATTCTTGGGTATAATAGGAACATTTAGAAAATGTGTAGTCTTTTTAAAATAAGGATTAGTTGAGGCTTGCCATTTTGCCAAAAATGCATCAACAGAATAATTTTATTAACATTCCGCAATTGCAAGGATTTTAGGTATTTCAGCCTCTGTGGTGCATAATATCATTAAAAGATTCAGGGAATATGGAGAAATCTCTGTGCATAAATGTCAAGGGTGAAAACCACACTTAAATACCTGTGATCTGCAGTGTCTCAGATGGAACTACATTAAAAACCTGCCTGTTTCTTTGATAGATATCATCACAGGGGCTAGAGAACACTTTATAAAATTATTGTAAATGAACACTATTCACCACCTTTCAGAGGTTACAAAATGGTCACCTAAAGATGAAATGACTGTTTTTGGTACGTAAAATAACACAAGTAAACCACAGGAGAATGAATGAATGAATGAATGAATGAATGAATGATTGAATGAATGAAAGGATGAATTAATTAATATATGGCTAAGGAACTTTAAAGTTACAAAATATACAAACTTTTCTTATAGCTCTGATGATTTATTTGTAGGTCTTACTCAATTCATGCTCTCTTCTCTAAATCTGACTCTGATCTCTAATATCAAAATAGCATAATGCAGTACATGCTCCTCAGATAACACACAAGAGAAAGCTACTATTGATATTGATATTTCTTATGTATGCAAGGTCACTCTAAGGGCAAGTTGCTCTCTCTCCCCAACCCTAGCTCCATCAGTGATGTTTAAGTCGTCACATGTTGTTTTCGGTGTCCCTGTCTCCGTGTAACTCCAGGACATGTTTCTAAATAGCTGATTCCTATAGAAAGTGAACTTGGTGAACATAGACATTGATTCAGAAATCCACCCGGACTCCTTGCAACTGATTTTTCCCTGTGGACTAAGCCAACTTCCCCTTGGTAACATCTTCTGTGGTCCATTACTATGGCAACTGATGTTCTTTCCCACATTGGGTAGGTGTAAGGGAATGGGGAGCAGGTGAATCAATAGAACTCACACATGGACGCTGCCTTTTCCCTTTCAACTCTACAAACTCCCATTGATCAAATGAAATCTGTATCACAGGAGCAGAGGGGAGTACCCTCATGATGCACTCTAGAGAGAGCTTTGTTATCTTGTAATACTTTCTGTAGGCAGGAAAGTTAAATGTAAGCTTTGTTAAACCAACTGTCAATCAACTGGACAACATAATTAAGTCTTGTATGACATATACTGTCGCTGTTCAGTGTAAAGAGATTTTATTCCAATTCATTATTTTGCTATGTTAAGGTAAAAAGATTTTATTAAGTGATTTTGAAGCATTTCTATAGGTCCATTCACCATGAAAGTTTCACTTAGTGTAAAGCACAGTCGACAAGATTAAATAATGGAGATGTTTTTTTTTTTTGTTTTTTTTGTGTTGGCTCTTGACAGTGGTGATAGTGATGACTCTCTAAGAATATATAATATATAAAACTTCAGGGGGCAGTCGTGGGCTGGAGGTTAAGGAACGAGCCCTGTGACCGGAAGGTCGCCAGTTCGATCCCCTTGGTTGACAGTCCATGACTGAAGTGCCCTTGAGCAAGGCACCTAACACCTAATTGCTACCTGGGTGCCATGGATAGGGCTGCCCACTGCTCTAGGCAAGTGTGCTCACTGTGTGTGTTCACTAGCATGCATGCATGTATGTGGGTGTTTCACTGCACGGATGGGTTAAATGCAGAGGTCTAATTTCACAGTGTGCAAAACACAGTGACAAATGGTTTTAAATTCTAATTCATAACTCATTGGGAAAGTTTCATCATGAATGGGCCAATAGAAATGGTCCAATGCATCTCAATGCATTACCTTACAATAAAAATGAAGAATGTTCTTTCCTTCTTCTGTAAGGATTTTTTTCTGTCAAAAAAGATGGTAATCCATTTTAATTTACTAATTACTTCTCTCAGATTAATGATTACTTCCTGCAAAAAGTCTTTAGACTCATTACTTCTAATGTCTAAAACACAAATCTGTACTACTGAAAAGTACAATAGAAAACCCAGTAATCCTTTACTGTACTTCATTTGAAAACAACACAGCTAATTTTGCTTGATAAAAAGGATAAACTACAGTAACTGTAACGTCATTGCAAATTTTAAACTGTACTGTACTATATTACTGCAACATGTTACTTTGTGCCACTTTGCCTCAACACTGTTAAGTGATGCATGGACATTAACGATAATAATTTAAATATTATCCCATTCCTACTATAGAGTCACATGCAAAAGTGTGAACATCTTCAGTCAAAAATGTTTTACTTTTTCACGATATGTTAAATTCGGCAAATAAACAGTAACTGCATTAAGTGTGCATAACCTTTTGCATATGATCATATCACACTAATATCTGATAATGTTACCATTTCTGATAAGTATTTTTGTGTTAAACTGACCACATTTCAACAAAAAAAAAACAAAATGCAATGCTCTGTTAACACATTTTCCAGCAACATACAACATATTTTATTACCTTACATGCTATTATTTTCATTAGGCCTATCCATGCTATCTTATTTCATGTCTGATGTGATAGTGACCATTGTAACCACTGTAATCCAAGATGGCCTGTGTGAATAGGCCTGTGATATTAACATAGCACACGTGTTTGCTCAGTGATTTCAGTGAGTGTGTTTGTCTAAAACGGAGGCCAAAGAGGTTTTCCCCATCTGGATAGCAACAGGGGCTTTTTATCACCGACCCATCTGTCTTTGAGCTGAAGCTAACACCAAGGTTGTGTAATTTCGTACAAAATGTGCTGCCATTGCTATGACTGTAACTCATGCTTTTCCAGACAAGCATCTAACCAAATGATAGCAGTGCTTTGTACCTCTCCTTCATTCTGCAGAATAAAGCTGATGCCCATCCTGCAACATTTCTAGCTCACAGAGAATTTTGTCCTTAATGTCCAAGCAAATTCAATGAGCAACTTAATGGCAGTAAATGACTTTCCACATCTCATGTGGAAAAACAGCCTACTTACTGACAAGCAGACAGATTGTGAACCCAATCCATTTCTTTGTTAAACCAGGATCCCACATAATTCATGATGATTGAGTAACTCAAGACTGATGGGATCAGTGCTTTCTAGCTCAGTCAGGCTCCCAACACTCGTCTCAGGCCCACTCTTCATTAGCAGCGTGAGCTGATCTCCCACTCTAGTCTTCAAGAACAGTGCAAACTACACCATAACTCTGATTAAATGATTCCACTTGGTGCATAATGATCTGTCTAATGCCTGAATGACTAGGCCGGCTTATCTGTGGCTCTTGGCTGCACTCATTCATCCTGTTGATCTTTTATTTATCAGGCCTGTTGGCTGTTCTAGAGCAGAGGTGGAAGGTGGAGGGCTCACTATCTGTTTCAGGTAATTACTGATTGGTCAATGCCATGGAAAGGATAGCGATCTACTCCATAACTGTTGGTTTTTTTAGCCATATAACAGTGCTGGCAAAGTCAACACAGCAGTAGAAATGTAAGTATGCAGGAGGTGCTTGGAACTAAAACTTTGTCTACCGTGCATTTACTGCATCTTATAATGGTCTAATTAAAGAACACAGTTGACTGTTATTGTAAAGTGTTATTTGAGAACTTAAAATTATTACAGCTGATTACAAATACATGGTCTGATTAAACATGAATTATTTCTCACTTATATCTAACTGGAGTAAGATGGAATTCTACTCTTTCTAAACTTTCAATTCATACCACATAAAAGAGTGAATAAAAGTCAGTAAAAAAGGATATATTTCATCATGATTTGAATTTTAAAAATCCGTGTCACTCTTTTGTCTTGTTTTGAAAGAAAACAATTTACACTTCTGTCATTTTGAGTGCACCTGTCAATATGGAATCGAAATGTAACACACTGGGCAACTCACTATGCAATTTAATATGAAAATGTGAAATAACATTTGGACTGAAAGTAATAAAGATTAGTATCAGGATTATTTTTTCTCCCAGGCTGGGAGAAAACAAACACATTGGCAAAAAAGGAGCATCCAATAGTTTTGGATTTAATCTGAACATTCGCCACTTGTGGTGGCTTCCGTTTGGCTGTTTTCCCAGAGGGTCAGACTGGACAGTGGGGGTCACTGTCTTTGGTTTGTAGAATGGTGTTCTGATTCAATTGGGCATCCACCTGATATTGTGGCAAGTCGAGTGTTTAGCGCTCTGTGCCAGGAACGTCAGGACACTTGGCAATGCTGTGTGATTAGAGGCAGGTGGCTAGAAACGATACAGCAGCAGAATTCACAGACTGGTGAAAATGGTCAGGGTGTACAAGGAGAAACCTGCAAGGACTTGTAACTGAAGATGACTAAGTTGTAAAAAAAAAAAACTGAACATGCATTGAAAGTGATAAAACTTAATGTTAAGCCTCAAACGCTCCACAAATACATGCCAAATCTTCATATATTTGCTTAAACTTAACATTGATAAGCTCCATAAACTAATTTTGAAAAAAAAAAAACAACAGTAAAATAGCATGGACAGTCTTTATTTACACAATTATGCTAAAATTGCAGCTACACATCATGGTAGTATTCTGCCTTTAAGCTCTAGGAGGCTGGTGCACAAAAGCAGGCTGTAAAACATCACTGTGCAGGTACGTAGCTTTAGCACAGTAATATCTAATGCTTGCTTATTGTAATATTGAATATCAATTACCTTCCTTTAATTTCACAAAGTAATGTGGTCATTTTAAACAGCAATTAAGTAACATGACCTAAATGGTGATCACCATCAATTTTAATTACTATCATCATTATAGAGTTTCCAACTACTGCTAAATCATTTTCTAGTCAAGAAAATACGAATAGGTATAGGACAGCAAGATAATTACTCTTTAGTATGGGATGGTAGCATTGAGTGTGTTAGCGGAAACTCAGTTAATTAAGCCCAGTCTAGGTGTCACCTGGCCAATTAATGCATTTGCGTTCCTGTTGATACAGCGACATGAGCAGATGACATGCAGGCTAACCTTAAAGAAGTGTTTCTCATGTGAGAGAGACAGCATCATCAGACAGCAGCAGTGGAGGCCTCTATCACTGCAGTGATTCAGATTTAATGGTGGTGCATTCCGCTAGTCCAGTGCCCCAGGCTGTTGTGCTGTTAAGTGCTGATATTGGCTTGGGAGAGCCAGCGAGCGTGCGATGCTTGGATCAACCTCTCAGGGGCACAGTGGATAGTTAGTAAGTGTTTCCAGTGCTCCGCTACATTTGGTCTTTAACTTTAATGCCAAGATTTTGTGGAGCGGAGTGGAAAAAATGTAGAAGAGAGGAGGGTGGTGTCCTGACTTGGTTTGGTATTAAAGATACTGGTCTTTGTTTAACTTGTTTTTTTTTTCCTCTCTTGCTTTGCTATCACCTCCACCCTCTTCTAACAGATGATTACAGTTGGGGCTGACAGCTCCATTGTAAATAATGAATGAAAGCCTGAGACAGGCACTGTCAATGAAACTTCACGCTTCACCTTTCACCTCATAAAGTCTCTTTTAAAGGCCTGAGAGTCACCCAGCCCTTCCTCGCTGCATGCTGTCTGCATTAAGTAGAGATCTGAGAGCAGTCTTTAGAGCTGAAATAAATGAATGCGTTTTGTAGCCGGACATTCAACCCCTTAATGTAATTATATATTGTGCTGGCTGCCACTTGCGAGGTGTGGTATGCAGAGCTGCACCACTTGCCCCGCCCCTGTCGACCAAAGGGACATTAAATGTTGTTGTTGCTGCTTATGTTGTTAATTGTTAGTGTGTGTTTTTGTTACTTGTGTTATTTTGTGTTGGGCTGTGGGTGATATAGTGGGGGTTAATGCATCTACCATTAGATGAAGAGTGAAGAGTTATGGCTAGTAGTGACCTTGTCTACTATCCCCAGCTGTGTTGTGTTTCTTCATTGCTGGTTCAGATCACAATCATAGTAAAAGATCTCCTCTCTAATTTCAAAGGCAAATGAAAGTTTGAAATTTGCATTTTTGATCAAATTTTTCCATTTGTTTTAAATGAACTACAGATGATACAGTGGTGCTAGAAAGTTTGTGAATCTTTTAGAATTTTCTATATTTCTGCATAAATATGACCTAAAACATCATCCGATTTTCACACTAGTTTGTATACTACTATATTACTAAAATATAGTAATCCTGATCAGTTAAAGGGTTAATCTCATGATGTATTGCCAGTAGCTATTATGATGCTAATATTTAAGCACAGTGTATTACTTACAGTGGTGCTTGAATGTTTGTGAACCCTTTAGAATTTTCTATATTTCTGCATAAAATTTCTCCAAGCCAGTGTGCAGGACTGATCAACAGTTACTGGAAACGTTTAGTTGCAGTTATTGCTGCACAGGGGGGTCACACCAGATACTGAAAGTAAAGCTTCACATACTTTTGCCACTCACAAATATGTAATATTGGATCATTTTCCCCAGGAAACAAATGACCAAGTATAATATTTTTGTGTTGTTTGTTTAACTGGGTTCTCTTTATCTACTTTTTAGGTGTGAAAATCTGATGATGTTTTAAGTCATATTTATGTAGAAATATAGAAAATTCTAAAGGGTTCACAAACTTTCTAGCACCACTGTAAATAATACACTGTGCTTAAAAATTAGCTTCATAATATCTACTGGAAATACATCATGAGATTAACCCTTTAACTGATCAGGATTACTACATTTTAGTAATATAGTAGTATACAAACCAGCAAGTTATGTTTAAAGGGAAATTCCAACTTTTCTTCCTGCATATTTCAGTTATTGAAATGTGAAACAAAATACTTCAACTGAAGTACTTCCTTGTAAAGAAACTTACTTAAGTCAAATTTCTTTACAGTAGTGGTGAAACAGACCAGGGGTAACATTGTCTATAATGCAAATATAGCCATTTTATCTATTATCCAAAACCACCAGTGATTCTATATGTGTCTTCTGAGTTTTCATATGTAATGCTGATAAGTGGAAATAGTGAAATCTTAAAAAAAAGCTATCTTTGGAGACTAGTTTGCCTTATAAGCCCTGTGTGTACCTCTAAGTCAATAATGTGTTTTAAAAATATGTTTTAGGCCAAAGCATTCTGTTAAAAAGATTATAAAACAATGTCATCAGGCAGTGTAATTGGAACCAACTTTCTGTGAAATAGTTTTCAGAGGCATTCAATGATTTGGATGTTAGTTCCTATGACCACCACTGTAAACAACTGTGAATCCACTGATTTTCATAATTAAATGGCTAACAAGTAAACAATGTAACTCAAAGTTTGATGTGAAATGCCCGATTCTAGAGAAATTTACCAGGTCAGAATTATTCTCAGTGGTGGTGATCGGAACCAGATGTCTGAAGAGTTTAATGCCTCTAAAGGCTACATCACACAAAGTTATTCCATGAAATGGTTATGAATACGTTGCCTGATGCCTGAGACATTGTTTTATGAAAGTTTTGTGAGAAGATGTTGGCCTTAAATGTAATTTTTAACCTATTTATTTTAATGTTTATGTTAAGGCAAAATAGTCCCTAAAGAAAACCTATTTTTCACGATGCATCATTATTTTACCATTATCAACATTGTATATAAAAAAGAAGACATGATTAAACTCACTGGTTGTTTTGGATAGTAAATAAAGTGTCTATATGTCTTTAAAAAAATGGTGGAATTGCCCAGTTATAGAAGTTATAGATCCAGGACCTACCAATGGAACCTGATCATTTAATGGGTTAATAATTGGATAATAAGAACACAGTTTGAGAGGTTGCCAGTTAGCTCAGAGTTAGGAACATGAATGCTTCAAGATCAAGGGAGAACACAAAAGCATTTATGCAGAAAAGACCACTTTCCTTACAGCCAGACTTTTATTGACTGGCTACAAGTATCTGAGACTCTTCAAGCTCTGTCTATTATTGCTTTAGTTGAATATGCTAATGTGCAATTTTAAGAGGCTGTACAAGCGTGTTTGAAGAAGATCCCATGGGAGAGGGAATGTTAGATCCTTTAGTTTAACCGCTCGGTGCCCCTCCCTTTTTAATAATATGTTAATGAAGGTCATGTATCTCCTTGGCAACCCTGAACTGGTTGGCAGTCTCTAATACCAGAGCTGCTTTGCAGAAAGACAAATGAGTGAGTTAATTACATCCAACTGTTTCTCTCAACCTGGCCTCCCTCTGCACCTAGAAAGGTAATCTGAGTTTCAGCTACAGAATTGAATCACTCTCCCGCCATGATTAGTTTTAGCATGCAAACATTTCATTATTAGATAATATGATATCTTCTCTGGCTTGACGCAAGCTAAATATAGAGTAAAATTTCCAATTAATATGAAAGAAATATGCCAGAATTTTTCATTTGAATCACTGTGTGTTGTATTTAATTACCACACACAGTGAGCTTCTCATACTTAGAAACGAACAGAAAAAACACTGGCTCCAAACATGATCAGAATACAACCCAATAGGATGGGGTTTTAGCATCTGCCCAATGACTTGTATTATAAATAAGTCTAGAGTTTCTTGCATTATAAATACATACAAAGAAATGCACCAACATATTGATTTTATAACTAATCAATTTACCAAACCAAACACTACAGATGAAACACACAGAGATTTGGTTGAAAAATACTGGAATATTCCTTTAATACATGGATGCCCAATGTGTGAAGATGTTTTATTTGGCGCAGTAGAGCCTCAACACCTCACCCAATGAGAGAACAAACATGTTTCATACCATAAATAACTTACTACCTTCTAAAAATATTTTTTAAGTATTTTATTAACACAATAGTGAGAAATGTTATAAAGTACAATTTTAAAAACCTGTGTCTTCTTCATCTGTTTACTCTTTTGACTCCTGAGACCATGACTAACATTGCACTTTGGTCCTCCAAGACAAAATGTCTGGGCACCCCTGCTTAAACACATTAAATACAGTATATGAGGCTAAATATGTAAAGCATCATAGCCAGTGTTTAATAGCATACGCTCCCTAATCCAGCATCCACTCCTGAATCCACTTTGGATTCCCCACTGTTATTGGCTCTTGTCAGGCTTAGTAAACTGGCATATTGGCTTAGTTAATATGACAAGTGAAATAAACACCGGCTGCATCGCCAACAGACTAATCCTGATTCCAGACTCCTGCTGATGCAGCAATTCACGCTACTGACAAGTTCCTCTAATGGGAGTTTTTAACCTGCTTATCCTCTATCTGTTGCTATGGGACACTTCTCATTGATCAAATAGTGTCCATGTCAAGAATCAATAATGTGAATCTCTCTTTGTTGTTGAAAAACAATGCGTAGCCTTTTTCCTGCTCCTCTCTGCTAATGCGGCTGTCTAAATTTAGGGAGCGCCAATTAAAAATAGCCTTCTTCCACACAAGTTCAAAGGAATGAGCTGGATCGTTAAAGAATCTTCCAGAGGAGCCTAGCCTGGCTTTGGAAGGAGTATCTGACAATGAACATGAGTCTTATTGAAAACAGGCATACTGAATCAGCTCAACTGAATCGGATGGGGGGTGTCGGGGGGGTGGGGTGTCAGTGGGGGTTGGGGTCAATGGGGGGGGTGTCAGCACTATGAAAAATGAAGGTGCTAAAAAGGCGTCACTGATGCAGTATCATAGAAGCACCGCTTAAGAAAGTTTTAAAGGATGATTCTTTATAGAAACATCTTTGTAAATGAGACAAAGGAGATGCCAAAGGAGAACTACCTCGTTGGCTAGAACCTTTACACACTTTTTGGACTCTCCACACTTTAATATCTCATTACATGCATGGTTCTCATCTCATCTCAACCATGCCTTGAAAGTTTTTTAGGGAACTCAAAGTGGTTCTTCTATGGCACTGCACAAAGAAACCTGTTGCCCCCGTAAGAGAAAAGGTTTGGGACCACTGTTCTATACCAACAGAACAAAAGGTTTCTCCTACAACCACTCATAAAAGCCAAGAACCTTTTAGGAACCTATTAGCAGTGTAGAAGCGAAAGGAAAGGATGGCTCTGTCTGCTGACTGTGCATTTTGATATGGGCCACTATAGGGTGATATATGTGGAATGAATGAGAGAGGCATTGGTTAGACTGTCCTATAGATTTATAGGCCCTGTAGCAGGAAATGAAGTTGTCAGCACACAAACACATATGCACATGCAAACAGAAACCATTCACCAACCTTTTACACATTCTCATTTATATAGCACCATCCATTCATCCATAAGTCCATATAAAGATGTTGTGGTACATTGGTTTGTAGAAATAATCATAAAATCTTTGGTTGGTTATGTTTCAGTGCATATATGAGATTGTGTTTGTGCCACCACTACACACTGTGACTGCTCCTCAAGACTGTGTGCTCACTGATGTGCTCTTGTCTTCACTCTGATGCCTCTAGATGGCCTGTCCTGGCACAATGCAGCTCCACTTACATTTTAATATAATTGTCATAAACTCCCGCAGCAGCTACAAAAACACTTCTGAATCAGCCCATGAAAGCAAGACTGAAAGAAACGATAAATGGCTCATATCATGGAAAGCCAAACTGTTACTCGTCTTTTTGAAAAAAATTGTTGGATGTAGTATGCGAACACTGTTACACTGAAACAAGGGCCAAAACTCTATATTCCCCAGTCACTACAGTCAATTTAAGAAATTACATAATTCATTGTTTTGAATTCATTCTAATGTATTTACATGCACAATATGGTCAAAAGTATGTAAACACCCTAATTATTGAGTTCAGGTGTTTCAGCTCATCCATCGGTAACAAGTGTATAAATCAAGCACATACTAACGCAATCTCTATATAGACAAATACTAGCAGTAGAATGGGTTGTACTGAAGTGCTCAGTGACTCTGAATGTGGCATTGTCATAGGATAGCACCTTTGCTACAAATCAGTTTGGTAAATCTCTGCTCTGCTAGATCTGCCCCTGTCAACTGTAAGTGCTATTACTGTAAAAAATGGTTTGTCAGTTCAACCTAAAAGATTAACAAGCAATTGAAATAGTTTTATTCAACTCAAAATATTACTTTGTATTAATGTTGTTTAAACAGTTTATTTAGTTTAAATAAAACTAGCTAATTTACTTGTTACCACATTAAGTATTTTTTTTAGTTTGAAACCACTTTTTTTACACTGTAGGAGCAACAACAGCTCAATCACAAAGCAGTAGACCACACCCAACCAGCTGCCGAACACTGCAGCACATAACTCATAAAAATCACCTAACCTCTGTATCACTCAATACAGAGCTCCAAACTGCTTCTGGAAGCAGCATCAGCTCAAGAACTGTGTGTTGGGTGCTTCATGAAAAGGGTGTCTAAGGCCAAGAGGCTGCACACAAGCCTAAGATCACAAAGGAGTGACATAGGAGTGGTGTAAAGCATGCCACGACTGGACTCTGGAGGACCAGATACATGTTCTCTGGAGTGATAATTCAATACCGATGGTTTTGGAATGGACTGTCCAACAAGCTCATATAAGTGTGATCAAATGATACATTTGGCCATATAAGGTATATCTACCTATTAGGCCTATGGCAGTTTTGACACAGAAGCAGTGTTGACCCTGAAGAGTGCTTCTTAACAACACACCATACGGGGAGCAAATCAGAACAGAGGTTATTTACATGCATCAGTTTTAAAGGCATGTTAACAAAAACAGCCTATTTAAGTCTAAGAGATAAAAATAGGTAAAAAAATTGGCATGTAAACATGACTGCTTTTGGTACATAAACCCACACAAAAATCATAAGCTGTTCTCAGGGAAAAAAATAAATACAATAGAAAAAAAAAATGAATATGGCCTCTTTTAAGAGAAGTGAGCAAGTTTTCATCTATTTTCAGCTTGACCTAGTCCATAACTGAAGTGTAGAGAGAGAAGGGCACTGGTTTCTCAACATCTTTTCAGTTTTATAACAATAACATAATAGTTCTGAATGGTTGAAGTTATTATTTCTTTTCTGACTTCCACAATGTTCAATTATTAATGCCAGAATCAGATCAGAAGACCTGTAATTGCTATTAATGTACCATGACTGGGCACATAACTTAAAGAATCAGCTTTCATTGTCTCTGGAAATGCTTCTTTTCTCAGGGTGGCATTGCAGTGGTTTTAGGTTCCAGCATTTGACTTTTAGAGGACAGAGAGACTTAACTGAACTTCTACAAGACCAGTCCATGAGTGGGAAAGTGTAGGATATCTCTGAGATAAGATGGCACCTCCAAGATGCGCTGGAATGTATGAATGAGTTGCTTGTGGTTGAAATTAAAACCTTTAATGGACATGTTACTAAACAATAGTGGTGTTTCTGCTGAGTCATATTTTGGTTTTGTGTGTGTGTGTGTGTGTGTGTGTGTGTGTGTGTGTGTGTGTGTGTGTGTGTGTGTGTGTGTGTGTGTGTGTGTGTGTGATCAGTCACAACCCACAAAAAAGGCCCTCTCAGTGGCAGGTTTATCATGTTTAGTTTTTAAATTGCTGCAATGACCTTTCATCTTTCTTCAAGTGGAAGAAACAAGACAAACTGTTGGCATCAGTTCCTCTGACTGAGGATATGTTTGTCATTTGAGTTTGTATTCTCTGAACATACACATGACCTGTTGTAGAATTACTTGGACATAATAGAATGCAAACTATTGTAAACTTTCTGTAGGTTTACTTCCCATAAAATCAACTGTCAGCCTCTGAAGCTTAAAATGCATTGCTTTAGCTGCACAGGGTCTGGTCAGGCATGTTTTGTATTATAAAGCACTATATTTGTACTTTATGCAATACCTCTTACAAGTCATGGTTATCGTGAGTGGTGCCATTTCAGCAGTGAGAAACCATCCAGGCCTGCCAGGAATTAAAAATGCATGTCTGTAATTTTTAGGTCATTTTTATTAAATAGTGTCAGTGGGCTTGTCAGCAAACTCATTGTAGTAATACTCTTCTTTCATTACTATGTTTTGGTTAGAAATTAAAAGGTTAAGAGGTTTGGTAAAAACATAAAATTTTCCAATCAGGTATTTTTCAGGTTTCCTTCACTCTGACCCTTCATATTGTGCTTTCCAATGGGTGGGACCAACTGTATGTGAAAAAACATCACTCTGGGCCTACTGGAAGTCCAAAAACATCACTGACTGTGAGCATGAGCTATCATCTAACCAGGTGCCAGTTAGTTGAATGTAGAAATGTAAAACAGAGGCAACAGTTCTATTCTAGAGATCTTTATTGGAAGAGTCACTGTAAAACAGCAATATAACAGATGCCAACAGACATGAGCTTTATTGTAAAGGACAGTTTTTCAAACTTTTTTTTGAGTTTTGATATTTTTGATGTTCATTGCCTAAATTGCAGGCCGAGTTTTAGTTCAGCGTTCACCACTGGATTTTAAATGAATGATTTCTCACTTGTAGCTCAACCAACCAGAGAAATTCTATGAAAAGTGAAACTTTTTGAAAGAGTATTTAAAGAGAATCAAATGTTGCTGAAGAATGTGTCTGCTGAGGATATAAGCAAATTATCTACCATTATTTATTTTTTGTTTGACTCAGTATTGCTACTTCTCTCAATTTTTACAAAACTCTTACATCGTGCTTCTTTAAGTACAATATCAGATATTTTATTATGATTAGAATTTCATGAAAAGTTAGTCAGTATACAGTTAGTCTGCATACAGTCATGTTTTTCCAGAATGAAAAAAAAATAATAGTTAGTTTTTGTCATGTAACTGTAATATAAATCTAGTTGAATAAAGTTGTTAATTATATAAACATATATAAATTGTATAGAATACACATGATAAATGACACATGATGTTACATGTCATGAACACCACATTCTCCTGAATCATTCAGTACACCATCCCATATTCAATGATTTGCACAAAATGAAGTAAATTAGAAAGATTATGCACACGTATTATCCCTCCCAAAGCACAAGGCACATATCATCCAAGGGTTCTGATGATGAAAAATCACACCCATGGAGAAGTCTGTCTCCTGTATGTATTTTGGGAGGTGATAACTCTACAGTATTGGGCAGGAGGGTGACAGAGAGAGTTATGGATAGTCCATATTGCACCTTCCCTGGCCTCGGCACAAAGTCAAGCATAATTAATGTGCCATTAAAAATTAATCTGTGCTGAAAAATACATGTGGAGGAATCTGTGTATGGGGGCACAGAGCTGTTTCAGCCTTGCTGACCCACAATTAAGCACAGGGAAACAAACTAGCTGCCGCACTGGTGCTATTAAACCTGCTGCTGACACTTTTATAGCCCAGCGTCCACTGCTCCGACTGGAGAGCATGGGACAGGGGGCTTGTTTGTCAACTCGAGCAATGCAATCAAAGACATCACTCTGGCACCAAACTACTCTTTCTCTTTCTCTTTCTCTTTCTCTCTCTCTCTCTCTCTCTCTCTCTCTCTCACACACACTCTCTCTCTCTCTCTCTCTCTCTCTCTCTCTCTCTCTCTCTCTCTCTCTTTCTCTCTCTATCCTCACTCTCCTTCTCTGTCTTATCAGCAATCTTAGCATGAACAAGTAAGGCAGACAATGATGTGGTACACATGTATATGAGATCAATCACAACCCACAAAACCTGACCCAAACTTGGTTTGCCAACCCTTAAAGACTAGCCTTGAGATTAAAGGATCTGCCTAAGCAACCACTGCCACTCTTACCTGCTCACAGAAAGGGATATTCCTATGCATTTAATGACAAAGTGACAGATTAGCAGATATGTACAGAATGGCACTAAAGCCCCCTTTCCATAACCCTCTACCACCACCACAGAACAATCTATATAATTTTTTTTTCCAAATACATCACATTTCAGGTGATATTTCACTTAGCATTAATGAAGTTAATGACCCCAGTGAGTACTGCTACTGTGTCCTTAAAGAATGCACAAATCAGACAAGATCGCTTTTGGCTGGACTGTTTTGGTTTGGTCTTCTCTTAAAATCAAGACTTTGACATTGACATTTTTTATTTTTATTTTTATTTTAAGCATGATTCATTATATCATATAATTTAAAATACAAAATTCTTACATTTATACATTTGGCAACTTACAGTTTATTCATGTCATAGATGTCGGCAAATGTAGCCTAAAGATTCTCATTGGTATAGCATGGTGTGCTTGCCCAGCTGAGGAATCAAACCTTAGTCTGCTGTGTGGAGGGGAGGGCAGTGGTATTACCCACTGTGCAACACCAAAAACAAATCTTGCTTACCTGTAGTCTTTGATCAAAGTGTAGTGACTTTTACTTGCTTATAAATCATCTTCATAGTTTTGAGTACATCACCATGGGCCTTTTTGACTTTCACCCCTTAAAATCCCAGACTTTTTGCATACTATTGCCCTTATTGCCCTTATTATTCGCAAATAATTACAGGGACTTCAGCGCAAACTGACTGAGCCATTCTAAGGTTACAGAAGTGTATAATAAAACGCTGGTGGGCCCTGGCCATTTAAGGTTAAAAGGACAACAAAGGGACCATGCACAATTTGGAAAGTGTTAATTGGACAGATAGCAGACTTCCAGAAAGGGAAATTTCTAATTGTATAGTTTTTACAGAGTTTTTAATTTTCAAATCAGCACTAGTTTTAAATTTGCTAAAAAACATGGGAAAAACAGCACAAGCTTAGGCACTTGAGCTCATATACACCACACACACACACACACACACACACACACACACACACACACACACACACACACACACACACACACACACACACACAGGCCACTTTATTAGGTACACCTTCCTAGTAAAAGGTTGGACACCCTTTCGCCTTCAGAACTGCCTTAATTCTTCATGGCATATTTTCAACAAGGTGTTGGAAACGTTCCTCAGAGATTTTGTTTATTTATTTGAATTCCTGCTGCCTTTCTATCATCTCGTACCAGTCTGCCCATTCTCCTCTGACCTCTCACATCAACAATGCATTTTTGTCCACACAACTGCCGCTCACTGGATATTTTCTCTTTTTCGGACCATTCTCTGTAAACCCTAGAGATGGTTGTGCGTGTAAATCCCAGTAGATCAGCAGTTTCTGAAATACTCAGACCAGCCCGTCTGGCACCAACAACCACGCCACGTTCAAAGTCATTTAAATCACCTTTCTTCCCCCATTCTGATGCTCGGTTTCATTTTACCTTGACCTAATAGAATGCTTTCAGACATACAACAATAAGAGGATAAAGAGACTCATCTGCATTTCTATTCAAGTGAGACATACCTAAAACCATAATAAGCTCATTTTCATTAGATGGCAAACAAGATGAAGCTCATTCCGATCATTTTATGGCAGATTATTTATGCGATTATTACGTTCTTCCCTGGTGAAATCTGCTATGCAGGGCTTGGTGAGTACCCTGCTGGGCTGAGGAAGTGAAATGCTGGGAAGATCCTGTGGATACTATGCCTCGCTCTGGAATTTGAGGGCAAATGGAGGTGAGAATATCCAGCAGGATCACATTAGTCTCACAGGATTTGCTCAGCTTATCAGACTGCTGCTAACAGACCACGCTGAAGGCTTGCATGATGCCATTGACTTGAATTTGAATAAGGGTATTGTGTGGATATGGATAATGGATAAAGGTTATTATCTGGTCTGGTATCCTTTTGGTTAAACATAGATTACTTTGGTTTAGATATGTAAGTACTGTTTTGGTCAAAGATGTGAGCATGAAAGGATAATAGCCCCTTTGAACCATGGACTAAATGTTGTAAATGTAAATGTTGTGAGTTTATAATACTTCAGCTGCTTATTAGACAGTTACTGGCTGATCAACAAACAGCTCATTTTAACTCTAAGAACCACTGTGTGGGTCCATACTTCAGTTCTTCACTCTCAAAAATACATAATCAACACATTGGTTTCTGAAGAGTTACTAAATAATTCATTACCAATTCATTACTGAAGAGTGATTACTAACTAATAAATCTGGGATTTTAGGTGTTACCAGTTGTGCTTTCCCATCTGTTCTGCACTTTTTTTTCCTTTCCCTTCCCACTTCTGTCTTGCCTCTGACTCACGCTAGCTCCACCCCCTTTTTATCCTGCTCACCTGTGTCTAGTCTGTAACCCTTCTCAATAAGTATTGAACCCAACTGTTCTGTGCTTCATATCTGTGCATTAATAGTTCTTGGCCATGTTCAAAACCACATACTATACTACAGTCTTTCTTTTGCCTCAGTTAACTCTATTTGTTCCCATCTGCTTTTTGATTTCGCAAGTATCCTGCCTTGCTTGCTAATCCTACATTATAAGAATGGATATTAATGTATGTTGTAAAGAAAAGACTGACAGAAATCAACAACCTCATTGCTGGGATATATTCTGACGTCAGGAAAGCTGCATTTAAGCTGTCTGTTTTATCACTGCAGGCCATGTTTGTGGAGAAGTGTGAATTGTTTACACCTTTCTTTGCTCACTAGCAACATAGAGTCACAACATTTCACACACAGAGAGCCCAAGTGCCCAAGTTATTTTTGTAATCAGAGTTACAGGGAAAATGTTTGTTTGATTATATTGGGTAAAAAAATATCAGAATCCATTGGGCCTGCAGAAAGACGCTATAGGCTGAAATGAGGCAATGAAATTTGCATTCACTTTAGCGTTTTCATTTAAAAGCTGAAGCTGTCTACATAAGAACTACAGAAACTACCGAACTGTCAAATATATAGAGCTGTAAGCATCATGTGTAGACTGTTATAATAGGCTGTGATATCAATTCTGGTTGAGAAAGCCTATACAGAGCAGAATGAGTGTATATTTAAAGAAGCCATCTCAGCTCCTTCTGTCAGTGTCTGGAGTGAGAAAGGCTCTGTCTGAGACAAACACTTGAGAAAGAGCATGTGACCAAGCAAAAGAAAACAAGCCACTGATCACAGCAAGATACCCTCTTGTTAGCATACTGCAGAGACTACACTTAAGTACGAGCACAGTGTTCTTCAAATCAAACTCTGTCTTGGTGTAATTAGAGACACTTCACTGGCTGAGTGTTTATCAAAGAAATCCAGTGCTGGAACATACAACTCTACACTTCAGCGTAAGTAAGTGTCGTAGCAAGAATTGTATCTTTTGCCCTTTTATTCCCTATACTTTCTGTCAAAGGTTCTTTATATTCTATAGCTTTTCAGAACAGTTGTCTGTCACTAATCGAGAAACTGAAAGAGGAAATATACTACCGACCTGTCATCTGACAGTCTTGTAATCTTCAGCAGAAAGATCTGCTGGATGGCTTTACATTGCTTTGCGCTTTTAAGGTAATTGCACAGTGATGTATGGGCCTAACTGTGGTACTCCCTGGGTATCATTTGACAGGAATGGGCACTGCTAATTAGATTTGGCCAACATTTAAAATGCACATCAATTACAGGTATATCTCATATGCACTTATATAATATATACTACATGCGTGCATATAATAAGCAAGTGCATACACATAAGCAAGAGACAACACACACACACACACACACACACACACACATATATATATATATATATATATATATATATATATGTGTGTGTATTATATATATATATATATATATATATATATATATATATATATATATATATATATATATATATATATATATATATATATATATATTGCTGTGTGAAGGGGCTCACTTTCTCTCACATTTCAGCCTACAAAAAATGACTCACCACTATGAAGTAATGCAGAACCTGCATCACTTTATTATGCATTATCAGAGAAGTGTAGAAATGTCAGAAGTCTACTCCATTCTGGCCTCATACTTTGTCATCATAACAGACAAATGAGGAGTTTGAGAGCATTTGTGGGTTAAGTGCATGTAATGACTGATAATATCCAACCCATCTCCTTCAGAGGAGCTAATGCTATGCTGACACCACTGGAGCTCCATTATATTGATTCCAAAGGCCTCTCAGTGATACTCTAGAGCATTACATTGAATTGATCAGCATAGCATTTTGCAATTAGCGTGACGTGGGAAATGACATGACAGCACTTACTTAGAGCACATAGAAGAGCAAAAGATATTGACTCTTCTAGACCACTCCCATGTAATTCAAATTAGAGTACTGTCTCTTTGCCCTACTGCAATTGCACATAGGTTATTACACTACCATTACAGGCCTTCTGGAAAACACTTGGATTTGTCTATGGACAAACCTCTCTGAATGTACCTGGTTCCTGAATTCACCCTTGTGTGGTGTTGATGTTGTCGATAGCACCTCCACACTTTTATTACCTGTAGCTGAACATCACATGTGTAATATAAATGTATAGGGGTGAACAGTGTAAAATCATTGAAAATGTGTTATTTTACATGTAATTCACAGAAAATGAGCAAAGACCAAGGAATCTGAGATTGAAATAATAATATATTTTTCTTTTGGTAAACACTGAAAATGGGTCCCACAGACCTGAACACCACACAAGGGGTAATTATTAATTGTACCTGATTGGACCTGATTGTGTCTGATGTTAGCCTGCAAGTTATGCTCGGAAAAAGAGGATTTCTTTCTGGCTGAAAAATACTCTTACAAAATAAAGGTGCCAAAAGGTTTTATGGAGCAATATTACTAAAAGAACCATCTTTGGTTGCCTACAGAACCTTTCCGATGGAAGAAAAAATACTCCAGTATTTTTCATCTTGATCAACCTGGAGAAATCAGAACCACCCACTGGAATTGTTTAGACAACCAAAAGTGTCTTTTTTATGGTATCACACTAAAGAACAACTTTTGCTTCTTGCATTTTTTGAGTATAGAAGAGATGCAGCAGGTGAGTTCATGCAAACTGGCACACTGTGAAACCTGAGGTGTTCTTGCCTTGAAACAAAATGAGGCCAATGAGCATATTTAAAAGCAAACTAAATCCCCTATGTGGTGCTTACCTTGGCTGCAAATGAGGAGCTGGGCTTCTCCAAAAGATCCCAAAGTTTCTTTCTCTTCTCTGTACAGCATGTGTTGTCAAACTCCTCCCCTTCTCTTTCCCTCATGCTTTCGGCCTCACGTTTCAGTTCCTCATTCATCTGCTCCTTTTTCTGGTGATATCGAGCCTGACAGCATGACTCCAGGTAAATCTCATCAATCCCCCAAAAGTCCAGCTCCTGGCTGAAGGAGAGTGCACACATCTCCTCCATCATGTGCAGCTTTCCGGTGCGATAGAAGTTCAGGATGGACGTAAAGGCTCCTGGATGTCTGTCAAAGAAGTACTCATTATCGTCCAAGTTGTAGTCATCACACACTTCCATGATGGACTCATGGGTGTTGCAGTCTCTCAGTTTGCCCAGTCGTGTGCGCGGGAGCCGGTCCAGCGTCCTCCACAGCACCTCATGCAGGAGCCCTCCCACGTTGAGCCTCACCCTGCGGGAGCATGCCTTGCTCCTGATGATTTCCACTGGCTCTGGCGGCAGAGAGGTGGTGGAGCGAGAGCCTGTCTTAATCATCTCTCTTATGGATCTTGTGCTCTTTACACCAAACTAAAAACAGAAAAAAGGATCACTGCTGGAGTGCTCCCAGAGTCACAACTCTTGGAAGATAGTTCACCGCCTATATTTGGATGTGCTCTCCTTCATGCTTGCAGCTGCAAAGGGACGGAGAGGGGAGGGGTAAAAATTGAAAGCTGATTTAGAAAATTCAGAAGAAACACAGCAGGAGTAAACTCACGTGCAGTGTTGGGCTCTTTATCTATGCTGATCAGAAATATAATCCTCTCTAGGAGAAGCTCCACTGCTCGGCAAGGCTAATAGACTTGCCTTCAAATGGTTGCTGTCCAGTGCTGAACGCAGGGCCCATACAAGCCCCGCTCATTCTATTTAATGTGGCTCCACGTTTTATTATTTGTTTGTGTTTTTTCTCATAATGAAGCTGGTTTATAAGGCTTAGCCTTAGCGTGAATCACGGATGTCCTTTCAAGCAGTGTGTGTGCCCACTTGACATTTGAAGGTGTTCCTCTGTCCTACTCATCTCCCCTAAAGCGATAATAGCCCTACTAACACAGATAAGCAGGTTAGGTTTGTAGTTCAAAACAGATTAATCACTGGGCAACAGGCTAACAGTTTAGACAGGTTATTATAAGATCATTTGGACACAAGTGATGAAAATGTTCCAAAAGTGTCATTTCAAACACACACACATGGAGAACTGGAGAGCAGTTTGAGTGGAGTACAATAATCTAATGATCTACTTTTTGTTTAGTAGATACAAACTGACCCCAGCATTGTTGGGCCAAAAGTTCACAAAACAGTCTTCTTTCCAATACTATAAACTACTGGTCATACAACACATACAGCTTGAAAAGAACTGATTAAAGAATTAAATTATATGACTATACGGAAAACACAACTGCTTCATAAATTGCCCTGAAATAGAATTTAAGTGATATAGGGACAGAATACACTGAAAAAAAGTGATGCACTGAATTACTATGATCAGCCTTAACTTAAGCCTAAGCCTAAGCCTAAGCCTAAGCATAAATTAGTTTATTTCTACTTGAACAAAATATACCAGATATACTTCTTCTCTTTACTTCGTTTTGGCATCAGCTGTGTTGATACAGTGCCTTGTATTCACTTGAAAATGACAAATGAAGTAAATTCAGTGGATCATTCTCTCAGTGTATACGGATGAATGCTTTCGAGTAAGGTGCCGAACATCATCCTCTCAGCAGAAAGCTCGTATGAAAAGAGACTTACTCGTGTGAGTTCGGTGGGGCGGATGTGAGCAGCAGTGTTGAGGAAAGCGTTCAGTGGGTAGTGAGGGAGATCGTGCAGGGGGAGCTACTCCTCTCCCACTGCCTCCGTCTCTGGAGCAGCTCCTCCGCGCCGCACGCGGCCAGATAGGCGGTTAGGCGCGAGTTTGTGCTCCATTCCGGCTCGATTGCCGCACACGGTCGACATCAACTGGTAGCCCGCGCGCGGTGGCTTTTCCTCTGTACAGCTCAGACTGAGCGCGTGAGCGTGTGGAGAAGTGTGTGAGTGTGTGTGAGACGGAAACAGCTTCAGCTCTGCAAAGAAGAGGAGAGCGCGCCAGCTCCGCCAAGCGACTGTAGCACGAGTGCGCTCTCTCTCTCTCTCTCTCTCTCTCTCGCTCTCTCTCGCTCTCTCTCTCGCGCTCTCTCTCTCTCTCGCTCTCTCTCTCTCTCTCTCTCGCGCTCTCTCGCTCTCTCTCTCGCTCTCTCTCTCGCGCTCTCTCTCTCTCTCTCTCTCTCTCTCTCGCTCTCTCTCTCTCTCTCTCTCTCTCTCTCTCTCTCTGTCCCTCTGCCTAACACTGTCCTGATGTGAATCTCTCCCTCTCTCTCATTTCTTTGAGAGAACTGCGCGTGCTCTCTGTCTTTCTTTTTTACTCTCTCAGGCTCTTTATCATGAGTACTCTGCCTCCCTCACTCTCTTACTACTCTCACACACATTATCTCTTCTTTCTTTCTCATTATTTCTCTCTCCCTATGTTTCTTTCCCCTTATTGCTCTCTCTCTCTCTCTCTCTCTCTCTCTCTCTCTCTCTCTCTCTCTCTCTCTCTCTCTCTCTCTCTCATTATTTGTCTCTCACTCTTTCTCACTACTCTCTCTCTTGCCCGTCTTTTCCAATCTGTTCCACCTTCCCTTTCTCAAACATGCCCCAACTCTCTCTCTGTCTTTCTCTTTCTTTCTCTTAAATACAAATAATGTGTGGCCACGCCTTATTAATGCATGGAAAAGAGATCCTAATGTGTGGAACAAGATCATGGCTTACAACTTAATTATCTCATTCCCATGCTTTATAGTCATGGCCACACATTATTTGTACAGGATGTCACCAGCGGGGGCTCCATACTTTCTCTCTTTCTCTCCCTCTCTCTTTCTTTCTCACTCTCTCTTTATTATTGCCCTCTCCCAAAAACTTCCATTCTCTCTCTTTCTACTGTCCCTCTCTGTCACCAGTCACCATCTCTCTCTAACACACTCTCCTATTCTTTCTTTCCCTTTCTAAGTCACTTTTTTACTAGTCTCTAGCTCTGCCTCTCTCTCTGTCTCAAGCACACCATCATATGTCTCTCGTGTTCTCAGTCTATTTCAAGCACAATGTCTCTTATTCTTTCTGTCTCACTCAAACACACTCTTACTGTCATTCTCTCATGCTCTCCCTCACACACACACACACACACACACACACACACACACACACACACACACACACACACACACACACACACACACACATTTCATCATGAAATGTCTGCTACACTTTTATAGAGTCTTGAAAAGTACTTTTCCTTGATTATTTCCTGAGAGAGTGAGTGAGAGAGACACATCAGTTTATACTAAGAAACATGATACATGTGGGTCTGGAGGTTTCTGAAAACTGCAGTTGATGAGGAGTATCTTGTAATACGCTGAGTTGAGTATTATTGGAGTAGTTAAAACGTGATGTTGAATGCTTGTTTGGCAAGGAAGATGAGCTTTGCTGTTTGATTTAAAACATTGAGTGTACATAAACAGAGATGTCTTAACTGGCCTAGGCAGTTCTGGCCAGGGACAGTCAATCTTCTACAGTTTAATAAACACTGTAATGTCTTTAATGATTTGGGTTATTGAACGGACCACAAATGACCCCTTGCGTTTTGATGCAGTGAGATGTGGGAGATTTTTCCTTTGAGCTTTCTAACTAGGCCACGTCCCTGCTGTGGTGGAACTGGATGATATTAGATTCTCTTGGGCAAAATGATTACGTAAAGCCAGCAGTTTTACCAGTTTGTGGCAACCTGGATTCCTGAGCAAAGGAATAATTCAAGATCCACAAATTAACTACAGGTTAATCCAGGGGCATCATCACATATCTGTGAAATTTTGCATGAATCAGGGTTGCATCTTTAGAAGTCTTCAGTTTGTTATTTAAGGGCACCCAAGTTAGAATCTTTTCATAAAGGTGTATATAGGTCAGGAACCATGAAGGCATGATTGTACCACAGGCAAAATCTTAACCAGTGAACTCTCATGTCCTGTTCTTCTCTCAGTACAGCTTTAGGATTAATGCTTTGTACAAGGGCACAGTGACAGAGTGCAGTGAAGGGGCAGTGATATTACAACCTGCAGCTCTGTGACCATCATTCAGACTTTGATGCTTCATGCTTGGAACCAGGAAGGTTGTTAATTTCATTTGTTAAGTCATTCACTACCATTCTACCACAAGAATCTAACTGTTTTGTGTAATCTACAAGGTTTTGTAGTAGAGGTTTCTTGCATTTCAGCAGTTGCGCCCAGAAGTAAAAAGCTAAATGTACATTAACTTTAAAGGGCCCATATCTTACATTTTTTATTTTTTGTACCGTTTTATGTACAGAACTTTACATTTCCCAGCCTCTCTTTAGCCATATTATAAAGTGGACTGTTTGCGTTACATTAAGACTGACACATACTATATGGCCAAAAGTATGTGGACACCTTCCTAATCGTTGACCCTCAGGTGATCCATCCATACCCAGGTGTCTAAACTCAAACACATAGTCATGTTGACCATAGAGCAATGCTGGCAGTAGAATGGTAGTAGTGAAGAGCTCAGTGACTTTAAACATGGCACTGTTATAGGATGCTATCACTGGCACTGCCACAAGCCAGTTTGTGAAATTTGTGTTTTGTTTCTACTACATTTTCTGCAGTCAACTCTAAGTTCTATTATAATGAAATGTCAATAGAAGTGAAAACGATGCAGTAGACCATGCATACTCATGGATCAGGGCCCCAGAGTGTGTGTAATGTCTATCCTCGTTTACAACACTCACTCACTCACAAAGTTCCAAATCATGCTTCACTATCTGGCAGTCTGATGGATAAATCTGGGTTTTGCACATGCCTGGAGAACACTACCTACCAGAATACATAGTGCCGGTAAAATATGGTGGAGGAGGGATATTGGTCTGGGGCTGCTTTTCAAGGTTTGGGCTAAGCTCCTTAGCGAAGAATAATGTTAAAGCTTCACCATACATTTTAGACTATTATAGGCATCCAACTTTTATGGTAAGAGTTTGGGGAATATATATATATATATATATATATATATATATATATATATATATATATAAATATATACATATACACACACACACACACACACACACACACACACACACATACACACACACACATATATATATATATATATATATATATATATATATATATATACAGCTATAGACAGGTATATTCTCATAAAAAACACACATTAAACAAATTTTTAAATAAATGTTTTTATAAACGTTTCATGTTTGAAGACGGCTTCAAACATAAACATTCCTTAAACATATAAATTCCATAAAAACACCATAGGTATTTTACACACAGTACCCAAAATTTTAACATGAAATATACATGGATGTACAGTAATATTTAAAAATATTGAAAACAATATAAAATATATACATGTAGTTAAGTGGTGTTTAAGTGGTGGGAGGAAAATGATTATTGGACACAGGGCCGCTCTCTGAGTTTATATCGGATTTGAAGCTCCTCGATTGGCTGCAGCATTCCAAACCCGTAGCGGCTGGCGTCCACTGCAGGCACCTGAGCTTCAGGGTCACTCAGCTCAATGTCCAGATGAGACAAAACCAGAAACACAAACCTGTACAGCAAAGAGAGCAGGAGAGAATGAAACACAGAGAAGGAGAGATGATGTGTTTGGCTAATATATGACAACTTCCACAATATCGTTGTCATTTTTGACTGAAAAGTTTTGACTCAGTTCATGACACAAAGTACCCAGTGCATTACATACATGGATATATTTGCCTATACTGGGAATGCTTCTCATCTCTATAAATGGCTTTTGCTTGTGCAAGAGGAGGATTGCCCTCTTTACAACAAGCTAATTAATGATCTGTATGTGTGTGTACTGATGCTAATCTCTTTGGCTCTGAGCGCTTAAGGACAGTGTGTGAGCTGCAGGGATTTGCCCTTTCCTTCGGGACTCCCTTTGTCTCTGAGGACACTCACTGTCTGATGGACTGGATGGCAAATGGCTTTCCCACGCAAGCGTTGGTGCCTGCACCCCACGGCATGGTGTAATACTTCAGTCTCCGCCCACCTTTGAAAAAGTCTCGTTTTGCCGTTCCATCTGCGTTAAGGAACCTGTCATACTTGAATTTCTGTGGAGAAAATCACAAAGGAGTCACATTTAATGATGCAATGTGCACACCCTCAAATGTTTTCTTACTCTTTGGTGACGGCTTGGTTTTCAACACAATGTGCCACATGCGGCCAATCAGGGAGAGAGGTTGGGTTACCATGGTGTCGTCATTGTGACATCATCAGGTATGCAGATTTTCCTAACTGATAGCATTGTTAAGGTAATTGTATCCATGACACAGACATGTAACTAGGCTGCTTCCCACGTCAATTAGCTTCTTTCTATTATTGCTGCTCCTGCTTAATTATATGGGTGTCCCATGTTCTGGGTTAAACCTTTCCAAAGAGTAATCCAGGGTAAGTTTAAACTCTGGGAATGTGTGTGAGAGAGGAGGCACACTCTTCCTTATGTAACTGGACAATCCCTTTGAAAAGTTTTCCCAGCTCGACTATTTTCTGATACAAAGCAAATTGTTTGTGGAAAACGTGTGTCAGTTAGGTAAACTAGAGACAATTAACCTATTAATGTGTTCTTTTAAAGCAACTGTTGCTAGGTTGGACAAGATTTATAGAAAGTTGACAAAAATCCCATTTAAATTAATCAGAAATTATAGTTCACATCAGGTTTTGTCAAAAATGCAGACATTTAGAATGTATTGTTTACTTGCGTGTCTGTGAAAGGTCACACTGTTAAGATAGACTGTAGTGTAACTGAGGTAATGCTAGAACGATGGAAAATGTATCATTGTTGTTTCCAACCTACCTAGTTCTAATTGGCTGCAACAACATAGTCCAGTTCATTTGTGCAGCATTTTAAACCTGAAATCTCAAAATTATGTCGTGACCCCAAACAAAGATCGTTTCGGTTTCTAATTAAGTTGAATGTGATTGGGCAAGTCAATTGTGATACTGTTCTGCGAGTTCAACCTGTGGGGAACCCTTAGGGCCTTTCTATGCCTTGAGAGAAGGCCTAATGATCTCTAGGGGAAAAAGCATACATTTTTGTTCATTTTTATTTAATAAGATAATCTGAGTAGTACTATGATACTCTGCAAGTATTGTAATATTACTTTTAGAGTAATATACTTATTTCATGGTTAAATTCTTGAAATGCCAAATGGAAAACTGCCTAATCAGGATTTTTTCTCAGCAGTATCTAGGTAGACACAGGCAAGTGAGCTCTCCCACTGGCAAATGTAACCACAAACATCATTAGGAACAGACAGTGAGATCAATCAATGACGTTTTGATTTGCAAAGAGAAATAACATTACTCTGTGCTTTCTGGACATCCTAGATACCTCACCAATTAAACTGCAAGGGCTGATGTGTGGGTCTCAAATCCCCACTTTCATAGTACAACTTGCATATTAGTCTCATAGCAGTTACAGAATAATTCATGTTAATGTACAACAGAATGTAGAATAGGAAGTCATACAATATGATACAACAAAAAGCCTTTAATAGCTATATTACAGCTCTTGAATGTGTGTACTCATTATTGTGTACCTCAGGCTCATGGTGAATTTCAGGGTCCATCTGCGGGCTTACGAATGGAAACAGACAAACGCGGTCTCCCCTCCTGACATCATACTCTTGTCCATCTGCCATGTGCAGAGTCTTGTTTTGCAGCACCTCACGAGTGATGAAGGGGACAGCAGTGAGGCGCAGAGTCTCTTCCAGGACACTGTCTGTAAAATCACGTTTGTGTTAAAGATTCATTAAAATACTGTATTATTAAGCTTATCTAATCTATCTAATAGTTAGTCGGGTTCACCTCTTGTAAACTCTTACAACTGCCCTCTAATCTGTAACACATACAGGCACAGAAACACTTGTAAACACCCAGTGTAGTGCACTTGCTGGGTGGAATCTCCTGTGTGCCTTGTGTGAACTGTGGCCTTATAAGGTTCAGGCCTTGATTAGTTGATTAGTACTCTCTTGCTCTGTTCTTAACAGTAGTACATATTCTTTGCCTATTGCCCAAGCCTGCTCACAGTACACTATGTGTCATAATCAAGGAGTTTCAGTATGATTAGCAATTGAGTAATTATTTTACTTTTTTGTTTAGTTTTTAGTAAAGAAATAAATTTTAAAATACATTGAATCAAACTTAAATATGGAAATTTCTGATCATTTTAGTGCACATCAATATTTGCTGGACACAAATAAATAAAACATTAAATATGTCACTTTTGCCCAGGACACTTTTTATGTTACATTTTTCCCAATGTGTCAAAGACACAGACAGTGAGTAACAGTAAAGCATTTAATAAACAGCAAGTGGAGTTCCTCCAACTCACACAGTGTGTGGTGGGCCTCGAGTCTCTGCTTCAGTTCAAGGATCAGAGCATTAAAATAAGTGAACAAACAATAGGAGCTTTGATGTGAAAGAGAACTTTAGTGTTAATGTGTACTTTTTCAAAATATGCTTTCTTGTCGTTTTGTTTTTTTGTTTGTCTGTAACTCAGACTTAACGTGAAAAGGCCTGACAGCCTTATGATCCCCTCTGGAACAAATAATAAATGTCATAGATATACTTAATATAAAGGTATAAATACTGTGGTTTTCAATTATGGAAAAATACAATATTTATAATATTCTCCTGACTGATCAATTAATTTTACATCTCTATTATTATACAGTCATAGGCAAAATTTTAGGGGCAAAATTTTAATTTTGTTTACAATACGTAAAAATAAGTGCATAACCTCTACAGAGAATACTTTTCTGCACACTCTAATGCGCAAGTACTGTTTATTTGCTGAATCTAACATACAGGGGAAAAATAAAACATAAAACATGGCCCTTGCAAAAGTTATGGTACATGCAACATTTTATCTTCATTTTTTTTCCAATATGCTCGAAAAATCTCAGCAAACAATACTAAAAATTTGTACATTAAGATTTATAGAAAAATGTCATATTTGATTTATATCCTCTGTAGAGGATATGTGCTTATTTTTATAACAATATGTAATGTGACTGGGGATGCTGAAACCGTTGCATTCTGTATGTCATTTTTTATCTAATAAGAGTACAGTTGTACTATGTTAACTAAAAACTCTCAGAGCAGAGCATGTGAAAGCCACTGAGCTCAGTGAGAGGCCAAACTCTGTATGACATTCTTTCATACTTTTATAAGATGTGTATAACACTCACCAAACACCGGGGTATGCTGTTGGGGGTCGAGTGTGATGGTCCCAGGCATTGTGGCGCTGTTAAACTCCTTTCTCATCGCTCTCATGGCCTCTGAGTGGGTCAGCAGGAAGGCCAAGAGCCAGAAGGTAGCAGGGCCCACGTTACCCTGGTAACAGATACCATTAAGCAATGTTAGGGCTCACTGCCAGAGAACAGCAGCAGAATATTGTACACATCAATTAAAGCCGTGCCCATTTCACTGGATCCTATTCCACTTCCTTTTCCTTCTATCTCATTTCATGCATATAAAATATGTTTTAAATACATTTTCATGTAATAAGGGTAGACGTAATCATTCTTCATATTAACTGTGGAAGGTTGGCGTTAGGACAAAAGTGCAGCACGCTATATATTAGCTGCTGTAAGAAGTGGAGCCAAAGCAAAGGCGGACTGGATGAATTAGAGCATGAGTGAAGTAAAGAATGTGTCCTTAACATGTCCCCTCTCCACTGTAATGATCTACAGTGGTGTTAAACTCTGGATATACTCACAGCACCAGCACCAAAGGGCTTACTATAAAAGGAGGACCACTGGGAGCCAGTGGAGGACATAATGTTAAAGAAAATGATGGAACATAACTATGGCTGGGACATTTTTAACCAGCGCATGGATGAATGGACAATGCCCCAGGATGAATTAAAGCTGACATTAACAGGCTGATTTAGCACAATATGTTCATTATAAATGGAGCGAAAATGATCAGGTGTGGATATGAGAATTTATTTGAAGCCTATGATATATGCCTGGATGTTTTCAGACAATGGAAATCTGTCTTTGTTATAGTTAAACCAAACAGGACAATATAGGATACCAGGGGCAATTGGCTAAAATATACAACAAGCCATTCTGTTATTCTACCAATTTTATTATTTTAATTATTTTAGCTATGTGATTACTAGTAAAGATTTCAAAACTAAGGACATTTCAATCAATTCCCTCTGCAGATGATGAATATGAGTACAATCATTTGTAAAGTAGCACAACAGTGCTCTCCTCTGGCCAGACGTGGTGTTATCCTCTCTGTCTGGTTGGTTCAGTCCCTAAGGGCGGTTAGACAGATTGCTCAATCCTAGGGAATACTACTACACTGTCTACACAGTTTTGTCTTTCAGTTTACTCACTTTTACTGACAACTGTGTTGATGTAATATATTTTGTTCTTGTGCAAATAATGTATACATATGAGTCAAGTAAATTCAAGTCATTATGGTTTCTCTAAACAGGACAAACCCTTATGTGCTCTTTAAATGTCACGGATACCTGAGGACAGGTGGGGAGTTTTCATTTAATGTGAAATATTACTGTGATGATATCTGTTTAATGTTTTATGTTGTTGTTGAAAGTGGGCTTCAGTTGCAAAACAGACTCCTTCTACCTGGTTTTGCTAGTCAAATTTTGATATACCCAATTACTTTCTTTCCACACTCTCCATTTGATCCACTATACTCTCAAGGTCCGATTTTTGCCATTTGTTCTTGGTCTAGTCAACATTTAGGACGTGCAAAGTGGCTAATGTTCAACCTTTTCTTTGGTAGATCAGTTCTGCTTCACCGACAACCTGGGTGCCCGTTGGAAAAAATCATGTTGAGATTGGCCCTAAGCCAAGAATGTATAGTGCTGCCCTACATTGCTGTGCTTTCTTAAGAGATTCCAATGACAGGAATTCCCTTAGAGCACTGTAGAAAACAAAGAGCTCACACAGGTCAGCAGACCTATTAAATGCTTAAAATAACTCTTGCATCATCTGTGTTATTTTTACTATCGTCACAGCATAATAACACATAATAAGAGTTAGCCCTAATGGATTGTGTTCCCTTGTCATACTGCACTTCATCACAATGTGCAGTGTTAGATGCATAGGAGTGTGGACCTATTGTGTATTTTCATGCTTCAACGCTTTCATTTTTGTTATATATATATATATATATATATATATATATATAGAAAGCTCTACTGTACATCTATCCATTTATCTATCAATATCATAGCCTTGTAGCTCCAGTGCAGAAAAAAGAAGAAGCCTGACATGTATTGGCTGATTAGCTATGCTTAGATCAGGTGGATATTTTTGGCCAGAAAATAAGTCACCTGTGTGGCCCAGAGCTGCAGCAGCATGGCTTTCCTTTGGGTCTCTTCATCAGCTCCTTCCTCCTTCAGGTGCTGCCTGTAGCTCTGCAGCCACAGACTAGAGTTATCTCTCAAACCAGCCTGAGCCAACAACTCCCACAACCTCTGCTTGACTGAGCCTGCTGTCTGCTTCTCACCTACAGAGACAAATAGAGAGAGAGAGAGAGAGAGAGAGAGAGAGAGAGAGAGAGAGAGAGAGAGAGAGAAAAAGAATAGAAACTTACGTAAATTTGAGCAAGAAAGTAATCTGAGATCCATGAATCATGTGTGTACAAGCTATGAAAGACTGACTCAGAGTCCAGAGAGGCAGCCACTGAAAAACGTGCCTGAGTTACCGTATGCGCTCAGACAGAAAACAATCACAATCTCAACACAGGTTTTTTTAGCTGCTGATGAAGACGTGACAGAGACGATGTGAGTGAGATAGTGACACAACAGTTGTGGGAACAAGTGAGTTAGCCAGTGAGTAAGAGAATAAAACACACACACACACACACACACACACACACACACACACACACAAACACACACACACACAACAGCTGGCATGTATGAATTTGTCTTATATCAACAAAACCTAATCAGTCACTGCAAACAACACCACAGGATGAGCATAACACTACAGGGTTTGAATACAGGCCCAGTGATCCATAAAGGAAGGGAATGAGATCAGAAGAAATAATTTCAGTATTCTTACACTGACTCAGAGGAGACAAGTTCAGTACTAATGGGTGTTCGTATTATGTCTTTTTTGGACGGTAGATGGTAGATCAGATATGACTGTGATGACAGCCGTGATTTAAACAGACACAGTGTAAACAGTCAAAGGTGAAACGTGCGATGACACAATAGTTAATGAGATCATTATGAATGTATAACTGTGAGAGAAAAGATTTCTAGCATTGCTTGATTTACAGGGCGTCGCTGCCTGTGTCATGTCCTATAGTAATGAGATCATTCAGATGCCATGGAAACCAGGCTCGGCAAAACATAAGCGGTTTAATTAATGATGTCATCATATCCTCCCCCAGCTTACGGAACATGACCACTCCCTAGATACAGCACAACTGACAACATTTAGAAAATCTGTGCATTTGTGAGTTAAAAGCATTAAGCATTGTGGAAAAGTTCCATTCAAGTTGGTATCAGGAAAGAAAGGTTCAGTTTGTGACTATATTTGACAACTATATTGATCATATTTTTACACCTTAAAGGAGCCAATGTCCTACATTTGTCTAGTATTTAATTGTTTTCCATTGAAGTCCATTTATAACATTTGTGTGAGCTTGTGTACCAAAAATAATCATAATTCATTTTTACAAGACCATTTTGTCCCTTAGAATAAAACAGCCTATTTTTGTTGCTGTGCCTTTAAGACCTACAGTATATGTAAATTTGTGGGCTTAAACTGCTGTACACTAAGTAGTAAAGATATTTGTGACATCATGGACCCAATAAATGTAAAATAGTAAATTTTCTATTTGAAAAATTAAGTTTTGCGTTCTGGATATTATAGACCACCAGTAAAAGCAAGTCTTTACATCCAGTGTCAAAAAAGCAGTGCATGCATTGCTTGGAATGTGCACAGTTCAAGCCCCTTAACCCCTTAAAATCCCAGGCATATTACATACAATGGCTAGTTTTTCAGTAACTACAGTAACTTCAGTGCAAACTGGTTGAGTTAGTCTAAGGTTGTAGAAGTGTGTAAAAAACCTTGGGCAGGCATTGACCACTTAAAGGCTTAACTGACCTGACTTTAAGGTGGTGTGAGCCATCTTGATCAGGAGGCTGTCGAATTTTTGGTACTCCATATAGACGTTGGCTGCATCCATGCAATTGTTCTTCTGTTCTCCACCGAAGAGTGTAAGATATCCAGCCCTAAAGAGGAGGAACAAGGACAAGAAAGGGCAGCAGGTAAAGTCTCCAGAAACCATGGCGTGACAATTTCCCATAACCCTGCTGGACTGTGGTGACCTCACTAAGTATCAGTTTCCACTGAATGTCCAAATAGAGCTAATCATAAACCACTAGTTGTGAACAGCAAATGATCTGAATGCCTGCGCTCAGAGTGCGCCCATCGCTAATGCATCCTTGTGAAAATGTTTATGCTTCTGTTAAGCTATTTGCTAAAATGGTATAAATGTTGTATGTGTCTTAAAAGCAGACAATAACAACACTACTGAATAAACTAACAAATTATCTAATAGACCTCACTGAGTAACATTGTGGGTAATCACTCCCTGTTTGTGCTCTAAGCATCCTCCTCCACTCTTATGGCTTGTTTCTCTTACAACTCATTCCACATTCGTCATGTCTCTTATTTACAAACATTATCATGTGGAAAACTGTCTGCCTAAATTGTTTATCAGTTGTGGCTTTAAGCCTTCCGCTTGGGGCATTTTGGATATGACGACTAACGTGCTCTACCTAAATAGAAGACTGTAGCAGAAGCCGAAAAGCCCGTCTTGTTTCCAGTTTGTCTGGTTTTGGGCGGTTGTCTCAAATGTCAGCAGAGTCCACAAGTGGTTCTGCATAGCGTGGTTCAGGCAGGTGAGGCTTTCACCCTGGAAGTGCCTGCAGACAACAAAGGGTTAAAGGTGAGACTACAGAAAAGTGCAGCAATGTCTTAAGAACGTGTGTGCATACAGTACTCAGGTCACTTGCGAAAGTGATATTAAAAGCTATTTATATGGGCAGTAAGGATTTATTTGCTCAGGAAAACACCAACATTAGATATTAGATATAATGTTTTCAAACTTTTGCAAAGCTGCTTTGTAACATCATTGTAAAAAAATGCTATACAAATAAACTTGAATTGAATTGAATTATTCAAATACAAGATTAGAAATATACTAACATTAAAAATATATATAAATAAAGATAATTACAAAATGTGTGTGTGTTCACTTAACCATTTTCAAACCGCACCTTGAGGAAGCCCAAGATTGAAAGTTACAATCCAATATCTGCTTCATCTAATCAATATTTTGCCTCATGAAAGGATTCAATCATATTAACTTATCCATGTAAAGACTTGGCTGTATTAAGCAGACAACTCAAAATACACATTTGGTCAGCTTACTTTTTGGGAAACAAGATATTCTTTTTACTTCTTATCGTATTCATGTTTATTTGTAAACCTGCAAAGATCTTTAACATCTGCAAAGAATAATGATTTTAACTGCTCAAAGGAAAAAGATCTGAAAAAAGGAATAGATCTGAAGCAAACCAGCCGCCTCTTGAAAGGTCTTCAAATGGTCTGTTTAAAATGGTACTTGCTTTGACGTTTAGTATCCTAACATAACTAACTGCATTTTTATGTATGATATATGTGTTCAAATACTTTTTTTGTGCCACTGTAGAGTTTTCCAAGCAAAACACACTAGCCCAGAAAAATTGTTTAAAGTCAGTTTCTTGGTGGGCCTAAGATTTTTTCACTGTGCTGTTTCCTGACTACTATTTCCCATTTTGGCCACAAACATAAGAAGGAATTTTAAAAGAGAAATCTGCTTTGTTGTTTCTCTACGTCGTTGTACACTTGCTGGGCATAAAGGTGCATGACCCAATGACTGCAGGTCAGGAACCACCACAATTTTAATAAGAACTTCCAAAAGTAATTCCCGTGGGTTGTAAGATTTAATGATAAACAGTAACGCCAAGCACCTGCTACTCCACAATAGTTGATATGATGGAGTGAAATGTTTGTTCATATATGGGTGACACTCGTGATAAGTGAGCACACCTGGCCTCAAACAAATGCTGAAAGGCCTTTGACAGAAAGAATGTCAATGAGAGCCACACCTTCACAGCATGCGTGGAAAAAAAGTCACAACAAAAAGGCTGAACCCAGTAGTACAATAGATCAGATTCAAAACAGCTCTTTCGTCAGGGAATTCCCTTCAAAGCCAACCTGTTTACAATCAAGGCCTTTTTAAAAAGACAGGATCTAAAAAATGTTGCAATGTAAGACTAGAGTATATAAGAATATAAGCTATAATTTTAGAACAATGGCTTGAACCTATTTTTAAATCCACTAAATGTCCTGTTGCCATTGGCTTGCTCATGGGGCTTGGACCCTGATTTTTCTGTAAAGCTGCTTTGTGACAACACCTGTTGTAAAAAGCACTATATAAATAATAAACTTTGACTTGACTTGACTTTTAAATGATATTTACTAATATGTGACAATACAGTGCTGTAATGAGTTCAAAGTAACCAATGTGATCCAATGACACAAGGCAAGTGAAAATGATCACCCTTAGAGATATTTGCCCTTTACAAAAACTGCACAGTTATAGGAATTATTACAATTATTATTATAAGTATTTGGCTTTGAATTAAACAGAAAATTTCACAGAAGCCCCAACAGTTCAATTTAATGTCAACTTTTTCAGTATTCAGGGTGTCCACTCTTATCTTTTTATTACAGCTTCTGCAGGGATATTTTTCCACATCTCCAAAGTTCAGTCTTTGAAATTGGTTACATTTACTGCTTCTCACAATCCAATAAATTCCAAGCACATTCACTGATGTTGAGGTTTGGACTTTGAAATGAAGAGTCTATTGTTCTGAGACCACCAGCAGCTTTCTTTAAGTACTCTTTATTTGTTGGTGATTTGTTTCCTCTTTTTTCTAGATTTTATAATGTATTTTTTTTTTTACTTCAGTTTTAAACACTCCATTTTCTCCACTTACTTACCCTTGACTTTCTCCTTACTTATGCAGATGGATTATCTTCTCTGAGCTTTCCCCAAAAACAGATAACTTGTACTTAATGTCTGTTTTTTTCACCTTTATCAAGTGTGTTGAATGTAGCTGTAACCCAAGTGTAGTCCCCCACACCAAGAACTGTAACTCTTCCTCATTTTCATGTCAGATCCAACTATTATTCCAGTCCTTTTCATCAACTGAGCCCTTGCCTAAAGAGTAAATGCTCAGATGAGCGATTCACCACAGATTGTGGATACAAAGATGTTTAGGTTGGCTTTTTTCTAAGCTGACTGGAAGCAAGAATAACTTTATATGAGTTGGGAAAGCACCCTCCAGTTTCCTGGTTTTAAAAAAGTACAGCATCCAGACATAACGCATAAAGGAAAACCCCTGTGATGGTTATTAAAACTCACATGATTACACAAACCTGCAGTTCATTAAATGCGCTTTTCTTGGGAGTGATTTAATAACTTGACACTCCCTGAAACAAATTGCATAAAGTCCTTGTCTACATTATACCATGGTTTTTAAATGCATTCCAGACCTCATACAAGTGACACTCCCTTCATACAGGGACAAGACGTGCTGTGAGGGAACTCAATGATAAAAGAAAGCAGAAGAGAACTCTACACCTTAAGGACATTGAAATATAAGATTATACATCAGTCACAGAAACTGCTGGTACTTATTGCTTTTGCTCTTAAGTTACCTTGAGCTTTATCTAGCTCTCTCTCTCTCTTTCTCTATCGCTCATATCTTGCAAAATAATATAATTGAGCCCGTCCAATAAAAGAATGTAGATTAATCATTTCACCCTTTTTTGTGTCAGTTATTTTGTTTACTATTTTATTTTGTACAAATAAAAAAATATATTAAAACTACACTTTATTTATGTCCTTTTATTTTAAATACAGTGCATCACACAATGCCATACCACGTATGCTGTTTTTCTTGCAAGGGCTCAATTGAATGAAAGCATTTAATAGATTTAGGGAAAAACATCAGCGTGCAAAGAATTATAAGAAAGAATGGTAATGCTTTCTTTCACAGTCCTTTAATTTCAAAGTTTCAACCAGAGAGTTGAGCACAAATCTAAGGTACTAGGCAGTTATTTTAGGTAACATCATGGTAAGTTCTGAGGGTTATTTTACACTGAAATCTCAAACAGATTCTACATATTAACTGGGTAGGTATGTGGGGAAACACTCTACATTACTGTGCAGTTACTTTGGTAAGTACCAGGTAGTTATATTACAAAAAGACTGTACACTAGTTAAGTGCCATGTACAAGGGTATATTACATAAAAATGACACTGATTCTGGGCTGTAAAAGAAAGCAATGATTCTTACTATGTTTTTCTAAGTCCTTACCATTTACATCATAAAACTGTCTTTGCATTTTGTGCAATAATTTTACACCACATAAATGATCTGGTTTCTGATTTGCTTTCCTGCTGAACTTGTGACATTATATTGAATTTTTGTGTGATATGCATGTTTTTCCTTACTGTCACTATCTTTGCTATTTTGCTATGTTCTTTATCAGTTTAAAATCTATAACTCTTTGGTATTTCAGTGTAATTTTGTTAGATTGTCTTGGAACTTGGAACTTCATCCAACAATTAAGAACTTTGGAGTTTGTATCTCACACTTACTCAATTAATAGCTAGAACTTACAGGCTTGACTGTAAGAGAGCATTAGAAGTAAAACTGAGCACAAATAATAATTGTATCTTTCTAAATGGTGATTGAAAAATTGTCTCCTGTTTACGTCACTGTTTCTCAACTCCGGCTGTGCAAAATGTTTCATTTTCTCTGTATTAACATGCTTCAGGCAACTCTTGCATTTTCTAAATCAAAATCTATAAGAGGAAAATGAAAATGAGACTAAAATGAATTACTGTAATCACTGTACCTTCTCATTATGGATTTCTCTGAGTCAGGTTTGTGATTTGGAAGCTTCAGATTAAAAATCCTGTCCATCAGCACTTGCGCATAGCGTGTGAAGTCCAGAGATGTTGTGTCCTGAAGAACAGCATCATAGGAATTGGGATCCAGTAAGATGGTAACATAGCGTCCAGCCACACGAACCTATAAGAGAGAACATCTTTACTACTGTGGCAGTGTTAGTGGCAGGAAGAACCTTTTAATTAACGGTTTATTAAAATGCTCAATTGAAACCACTCAACTGAAAGGCTATTTTAGGGAACCAATACGCTTCTCCAGCCTTTCTCTTTTTAAAAGTGTATTGTACAATAAACTGAGAGGAATATTGAGGTAGTGTTCCTATCAAATTAAACACAGTGTGCTACTCTCATAACTCAGGCAACATAATCAAGGTAGTTTATTGTGTTGGATGTAAAAAAAAGTTTTGTAATCCATTGTCTTATAATAAAATCAAAGAAAACATACAAATGAAAACTATCCAGTCTAAAATATTTAAAAAATAAGGGGAAATGGCAAGTTATAGTAAATATAGAAAGGTATAAGGTACAAATGCCACTCCTTACTGTAAATATGTCACCATGTTTCAGCTTCATTCTTGTTAAAAACTTGGCAGCATCCTTTCCAAAATCCAGTGCATGTCCCAGCCATGGAATAACTCCCTTATCTAATGGAGGCTCTCGCTTGGACCTGCAGCCAGAGTGATATTTCATGTAAGTTAAGTCAGTAAATCAAAAGGTTATAATCATTCTAACAGTGGAATCTAGCCTGGTGCCAAATCACGTTACCAGAGTGTTTTTTACTAAAATATGCTTAATGACAGCATGATGTCTTAATGAGAATAGTATTATAGAAATAATAAACAGGGGAAAAATGAAGAGCACACCTAACATTACTCATCCTATCAATCTCATAATATTTACTTTTGCCTGCCATGACAAAATCTAGCCCCATAAGCCATCCACACACAGACAGACAAAGAGCAGAATATTAAAACTAGGAGTAAACAGAACACAGTATCCAAGGTGACAGTACACTATACTGTAAAAATGGGCTGGGCAAAATTGATAAAATTCAACTTCACAACATTTTTAAAGTTACACCATTGTTTTTCTTGTGAAATTCTCAATACGTTTGATGTGTCAAACCCCCTCCCATATACTAATGTGCCACAAACAGGAAGTTAATATCACCAACCATTCCCATTTTATTTGGGTGTATCCATATAAATGGCCCACCCTGTAGTTAATTCACTGAGTGTAACTGTGTAAGATAAAGGTACATTGCAGTTAACTGTCAGGACCTGTACACCAATAATAAAGCATGCTAAATAACATTAAAAAGCCAAACATAAACCCCAAAAGCATCGTAGTATTAAGATCATATTAACTGGTAGACATAATGTGTAGTGTGATGCTCGCTCCACCATTTAAGAGTCATCTAATCTAGTAAGATGTTTTCAGCAAAGCTAGCCATGCTAGGTGACATTGCTATATAATACTCATTATCTATCAAATAAATCTATCAAATATATATATCGCTGCTGTTGGAACAAAACCTCGTATCTCCAAAAAGGTAACTTTACAGGAGAAGGAAAAACGTTCTTAACTTTTAATTGAAGTAAATGGAGAAATAATTTTTTCCAAGTAATTTTGGAACGCTTCTCTTGGTCCATTCATCATGGAATTTTGATATAATGTAAAGGCAGCTGCCTTTTTCCAACTATGTCAAAAAAAGAAAATGACAAAAACGTATATATATATATATACTTCATTTTTTGACATTTTTACTTTTCTGCATCATCTTTCCAGCTCAACAGCTGTCTACATTGTGTGAAAACTGGATGATAATTGGACCAATAGAAATCCTCCAAAATTGCTTAACATAAACCTTCCACTGAAAGAAAAGAAGGTCTTTCCTCACTACTGCTAAAACTGAACAGCAACACCACGGTATGGCATTACTGCAGTATACTACACTGTCGGAAGAAAAGGAAAAGGGTACTGAGCAGGTACAAGTTCGTTCATCACGGTAAAAACAATGGAAAAGTATAACAAATATAACACACACACACACACACACGCACACCTCACGCGCTCCATACTCACCGCGTACGATTTGAGAGGAAGAAAAAGAAGAGAATCCCGTGGAAGAGGAGGAGGATGGTCCAAATCATCGTGCTTCTGCCTTTTAGTTCCCGAATTGAACAGCTGTAACTGCAACAGCAACTAACTCGTGCTGTGCGAATGGCTTCTTATAGTCCTCGTGTGGGCTGGACTTGTGTCACATGCATCACATAACGAGTTTATTGACGCACGCACTCACACGTCCAGACCAGTTAGTGAGACTTTACTTTATTCTTTATTCATCCTTCACACTTCCAGACCAGTTAGTGAGACTTTACTCTATTCTATATTCATCCTTCACACTTTCAGACCAGTTAGTGAGACTTTATTCTATATTCATCCTTTACACTTTCAGACCAGTTAGTGAGACTTTACTCTATTCTATATTCATCCTTTACACTTTCAGACCAGTTAGTGAGACTTTACTCTATTCTATATTCATCCTTTACACTTTCAGACCAGTTAGTGAGACTTTACTCTATTCTATATTCATCCTTTACACTTTCAGACCAGTTAGTGAGACTTTACTCTATTCTATATTCATCCTTTACACTTTCAGACCAGTTAGTGAGACTTTACTCTATTCTATATTCATCCTTTACACTTTCAGACCAGTTAGTGAGACTTTACTCTATTCTATATTCATCCTTTACACTTTCAGACCAGTTAGTGAGACTTTACTCTATTCTATATTCATCCTTTACACTTTCAGACCAGTTAGTGAGACTTTATTCTATATTCATCCTTTACACTTTCAGACCAGTTACTGAGACTTTACTCTATTCAACCTTTACACTTTCAGACCAGTTAGTGAGACTTTACTCTATTCTATATTCATCCTTCACACTTCCAGACCAGTTAGTGAGACTTTACTGTATTCTATATTCATCCTTTACACTTCCAGACCAGTTAGTGAGACTTTACTCTATTCTATATTCATCCTTTACACTTTCAGACCAGTTAGTGAGACTTTACTCTATTCTATATTCATCCTTTACACTTTCAGACCAGTTAGTGAGACTTTATTCTTTATTCATCCTTCACACTTTCAAATGGTTTTATATATATATATATATATATATATATATATATATATATATATATATATATATATATATATATATATATATATAAAACCACACTTTCAAATATATATATATAAGTCATTTGAGTTTAAAAACTACACTAATTGAAAATGATCCACCACCCAAAAAGTACCTGCTCTGTGAGGGTCCACAGGGGTCCAGACCACTGAAGGACAGGATAAGGAGGCGAACAAAGTATGCAGAGAAACAGATGGACTACAGTCTGTACAAAGTGCACCTATATAGTAAGAGGAGCTGATAAAATGGACAATGAGCATAGAAACAAGGAGGTGGTCATAATGTTATGCCTGATTGGTGTATACATACATACATACAACATGTGTCTAAATAGAACCTTTGCCTTTACTAAAGAACCCTTGAAGGACCACCTTTTTCAGGACGCATGATATGATTTAATTTAGTAATGTTTTCCAAAAACACGAAAAAACACAGTGAATGATGCGTAATGGATTATGTTGCCAAGAATGTTGTCTTTCTTGGCAACTATTCAAATACAGTTAAAGACATCTGTAGAACCTGACACCTGTTCTTTTTAATCAGATTTGTTTTTCCCTTGTACTGTTGACTTAGGGCACATAACCAGAAACAGAGCCTTGTAACTCATGGCTATTTTGCAAATAGAAAAATGAATGAATGAATGAATGAATGAGAAATTTATTTTCATGGTGTGCCAAAAATGTTAGAGCTCATTGAAAACCAATAATAATTTCTTACATTTTTAAAATAAGAGTTTGATGTATTACATTGTTCAAGTTTTAAAACATACTTTTCACTCCCCATTTTGAGTTCACTGTTTATGCGATATCCTGAAAAGCTGAGCCTACAGCAATAGAAGTATATATATATACAAACACACACATTTTTCTATATGCTCAGCCTTTCATGATATCGCATAAACAGTGAAATACACAGATATATGCTGATGTTTATACACTATATGGACAAAAGTATTGGGACTACCCCCTTACTTACTGAGTTCAGGCGTTTCAGCCACACCTATTACTAATAGGTGGAGAAAAGTAAGCACATAGCGTTGCAGTCTCGCTAGACAAACTGTGGCAGTGGAATGGGTCATACTAATCAGCTCATGCTATGACTGCGAAATGAAAGCACCTTGGAGAAACAATAGCTGGTGAGTCCTGAAGTGCACTGAGCCTGTCCTCTGAATCACTCTCTAGAGTTCCAAATTGCCTCTGGAAGCAATATCAGCAATCAAACTGCCCATTAAGAGCTTCATGAACTGGGTTTCCATGGCAGACCAGCTACACACAAGCCTAAGATGAAAATGCACAACGCCAAGCCTCAGGGGGGAAGTCGTGTAAAGGACCTCAACACTAGACTCAGTGGAGCAGTGGAAGCAGTGGAAACATTCTGTGCAAATCACACTTCTCTATCTGGTAGTCTGATGGTTTGGCAAATACTAAAGGAACTCTACCTGCCTGACTGCATTATGCCAATTATAAAGTTTGGTGGAGGTGGGATAATGCTATGGAGGTGGTTGTCAGGGGTCAGCTTAGGCTCCTTAGTTCCAGTGAAATCTTCAACATACCAAGACATTTTGGACAACTGTATGCTTATAACTTTGTAGGAACAGTTTGGGGAAGGCCCTTTTCTGTTCCAGCATGACTGAGCCACAGAGCACAAAGGAAGGTACATAAAGGCATGGCTGGGTGAGTTTGGTGTGGAAGTACTTGACTGGCCCTCAAAGAGTGCTATCTCAACCCCATCAGTGTCTGACCTCACAACTGCTCTTCTGGATGATTGGGCAAAATTTCCCATAGATACACTCCAAAATCTTGTAGAAGGCCTTCCTAGAAGAGTTGAAGCTGTTATGGGCGCAAATGGAGGACCAACTTAATATTAATGCCAGTGGATTTAGAATGGGATGTTATAAAAGCTCCTGTAGGTATACTGTGTCCCAAAACTTTTGTCCACATAGTGTAGCAGTTTAGCCCCACCCCTTCACTGCTTTTTGAATGAGGAAGAACACAGGGCCATCATAACAGACATCACTTACATATTGTCATTGTCCAATAAAAACAAGTATATGCAAAATATGAACTTTACAGGAGAAGGCAAAAACTGGTGGAAAACATTTTTTCACAGGTTATGATTTGCATACATTTCCAACAGCTTGTAAGTCTTTGAATTACTGTATGTTAACAAATATATGAACATTTATACACGTTTATATTAACCTTATCTATTAAACCTTATCTTGCACTCCTTCCTCTTGTGACTCAGGCGCTCTGTGAGGCTCTCTTACATCCTCGGGAGTGGTGCCAAAATTCGCCCCTGTGCGCCGGAGCACGAAAACTCCAGCATGCAACCCGCCTACGTTCACCCAAACAGTGTGCGATTTCCTCCACAGCCCACTCATCCGTACAAGAGCCTGTAAGAGTAGCATAGACAAAATATACATACAGTGGACTTGCCGTCATTACTCACATGTTTCACTGGTTACTTGCAGATTACTCATAGCTCATGGGAAGTTATATACTAATTACAATCAGAAGTTCTCTACTTTTAAAAATCTCATTACAATAGCACTCTTGTTCTTCGATCATATGATATAGATGTGCAATCAGAAATGCAATAATTTTGCCAAGATTTAGTCAAATGTTAACGCTCAGGAATTTCCACAACAATGGTTATTCAGTTAATGTGGTATACCAGAAATGACAGTCTAAAACATAGATTATATAACTAATCTGAAAAAATATAGCAGTTTATATTCATAAGCAGTTCTTGGCTTGGACATTTGTGGCTCCTGGCTTGGACATTTGGTTCTAGGAAAAAAACTAATTGTATAAAACCTTTACAACATGAGGAGGTCCTTAAAATGTTTTAAAGGGCTGTTCACACTCACACATCTCATTTAACATTCTTCAAAGAACAATCCACTGAAAGGTTCTTTAGGGAACCAAAACTGTTTCTTCTAAGGCATCACTCAAACAAACCCTTTTAGCACCTTATTTTTGAAAGTGTGCCAATTTGATTAACCTCCATAGCTAGAACATCTGAGAACATATAAAAAGGATCTTACCTTTTGAAAACATTTTTTGTCCTGAGTTAGCACTACAGCCCTTCCTGTCCCTGGCCTGCAGACCCGTGCCATTTCCCGAAGGCAAGAAGGATATAGATCCCAGTTCTTCTTCTTGGAACCCATTCTTTAAAGATGAGACATTCATACAAAAACATTAAATCTGCACCTGCCTACAAAATATGCAAAACAATCCCATCAAAAGTAGATAAAGGAGCATTGTGGTTAACACAACAGAGTATTGGATGATCAGGTTTTCTTGGAAGATGAGCAGCAGTGCAAAACGATCTGTAAAAATGTATGCAGAAAATTTCAAATATGGCTTCAGGTGTGTACTAAAGCCGTACCTCTTTCCAAAAGGCATGTCAGTGGTAATTATGTCCACAGAGCTTGTCCTCATGGGTAGATGACACAAGTCCCACTGTGCAGTGTCTATAGGCAAACCTGGAGAAGCGCTGAATGAAAACAAGAAACACTGTAAATATGTCTTTATTGAAATTAACAAACATGTTTACCAACCAATTTATCTCAAATAAAACTTAAAGGGCTCATATCTTGGAATTTTTTACTTTTCTTCACTTTCCTGAAATGAGTTAGTTTGATGCAATATGTAAACACTGTTAAAGTTTCATGTGTTGCTCACTTCCTATTTACATAAATCTGGCTTTTTTCAGCCTGCAGCTCTGTAGCCATAGTTCCCACTTATGCTGAGATCATAAGGAGTGTTTCAGCCAATGAGCCTTAGTCTTAAAAAATTCCATATCCTACATTTCTATTGCTTTTTGGATTTTTCTCTGAGGTCCACATATAAGACCTGTGTGGTTTTCTGAACTAAAAAGTCATAATTCATTTTTCCATGATCATTTTCTAACTTCTCTTCATCCCTTAGAATTAAACACACTGGAATTGCTACTGTGCCTTTTAGAGTGATACATTTAAAAACATTAAAAGTTATAAAAAACATTTTAAAAGAATACTGTTTACAGCCTCACCTGCCTCCATCTTGTCTTCTCTTCACAATATGGTTGATGTTATTAACTGTTCGACTGACGGCCATGTCATGGTTGTCTCCCGAAAGAAAGAATGAATGAGTCCACTCTATGACTCCCTGAAAAGACAGGACTGATTTAATCAAGGATATCTTAAGAATTACACTGTCAGTAACACTCACATAAAGTTCAGTCAAAATAGCCTCACCTCTAAAGGTATGGCTCCAGTGCCACACATGGGGTCTACTATCACATCTGATACCTGTGGCTTGCAAAGTCTACAAAAATGGAGAATATGGCAATGTTAGCTACAACACTTATTTTCAGATTTCTATAGATAAATCAAATGAATGAGGTCCAAACTGTGAGGGTACTATCTGAATGGTATCCTGAAGGGTGTTATCTTTTTTTAACGCACTTGCAAAAGTGTACTTTTTTAAATGTTGTCAAACCTAAGCATGCCATAAGCCAAGGTGGAGCGTAGAGTGGTGGGGCCAAAGTGAGTTATGTTTCTTCTGTGTAGGCTCTCCTCTGTAAGGGCAATGCCAATCACCACTTCATTGTTGTGGATATTCAACAACACCTAATGAATAATGGTGGGAAAAACAACTCAATTGTGAAAAACTAAGAACTAAACAATTAAAGAATCTTTAAGCAGTACAAAGCAAATAAGAAAACAGACCTACATAAACCATTCTGAACCTTTTTTTGCACTCACAAATTCTATCATTTCCTCTTTCTCAGACACATTTATAGTATGAAAATATGGATTTACAAGTATCTATTACAAGCTGAAATGGTTTCTTAGTTTATTAGCAGGAAAAACAACACATGGTCCATGGTGAGTATTTCAGACTTACTTCCACATCAAACTTGGTCATGTCTGCCTTCCACTGAAAGAACTCTTGCACAGCACCACCGAAGTCTCGTGCTGCATCGTTAGAGGTGAAACTGTGTTTATCTCCAGCCCTGTTGCATGTCACACGGAACTTGAGAGGTTTATTCTCAGCCTGCTCCTGCGTCTCGGAATCCTGCTCTGTCTGAGGGTCCGTCTCCTGCTCAGCACAAGCATCTTTTTGCTCGTCTTTTTCCTGCAGAGCTTCAGGCTCAGTTTGCAGCTTCTCAGGATCTGACGCATCACTGCTTGGTTTTGGTTTGGAGTTGGCAGCTCCTCTTCTCCGACTTCTCTTTTTCTTGACAGAGTTGTTCATTTTCCATACTTCCAAAGCATTCGTCCATGGTAATGTAGACGCAAGCTGCTGGAAGTCTAATAATGCCTCTTCCTGTTTTGGAGAAGTATCTATTAGTGAGAGCCATTGAACCATCAGAAAAAGTCACAATATAAAAAGCAACAGCTGCAATTTTCCTCTATTGCATTTACATTAGTTCTGTGGAGGTACAGATATTGGTACATTCAAACTGTAAGTTCTTATATAAAATATCCACAGCTATGAAGTAAATAATCTTACCTTGGAGTCTTTAAACTGATAATTCTCATAATACTCAACCACGACAAACAGATTGTCTACAGACTTTAGATGATGCACCTAAAAAACATAAACAATGCTAATTAATTAGTTATAAACATGACAGTTATGGTTTGATATGGATCACTTTTAGTGGGAACCAGATAAGTATATAAATATACATGAAAACGTTAACAATATAAAATATATAAGCATATAAGTATATAAAACATTGTAATACAATCTTCCAGACAAGTAATTCAAAATCATTGTTTTATTAGGGGCCATGGTCACACTTGATTTGGATGGTCCCCTAAAGATGATCTACAGATACTTCAATTATTAACAAACTTTCTGGTTATTATCATCAACATTACAGTTAGGTTTAGGTTTAGGTGAAGGTGTTGCCTTGAGGTTTTGGTTTAGAATTAGGGATAGATTTAACAGAATCTTTCACACACAACTTCACGTTCACTTGCATCCTGTGAGCCACAAACCTTGGGAAGGTTATCCGTTGTTATTTCAAAATATATCCTGCCTCGGTCTTTGCTAACTCTGGCAACCGCTCCTATCTTTTCATGCACCTCCTCTGCGGCTGTGTGCTCAAACCCTGTGGGAACTGTAGCTCCGATGGTGACAGAGAAGGGCTGAGGCACCTCCTCGCCTTCACCTGCACTCGTTATTGGCCCAGTGCCTTCGCTCATCTTCTGTGGTTAGA